>NC_038050.1:1203256-1544706 GCF_002211085.1 Panicum hallii | reverse complement strand
TAGCGACTAGCGAGCGAGGAATGTGGCCAGGCCTGGTGGATCCGGAGGAGGAGAGAGCCACGACGAGGCAGCCATCGCCGGACGGGAAGTGGAGCCGCCAACCGTGAGGAGAGCGCCGAGGGAGGGATGGCCGGCGCAAGGAAGAACCAGTTTGAAAAGTACAGGTCTCTAAAGGGGCTATATGTAAATATGTTCAGGGGTCTTATGCAAGTATCCGGATCGCGATTGATAATCGCAATCCAAAAGAGGGGTCAATATGTAAATAGTTAGGGGGATTGTGAAAATATCCGGATCGCGATCCAAAATAGAGGTGTTTATGTAAATTTTTAGGGGGGTTATGTAAATATCGAGAAGTTCCCCGCCGCGAGCTCACCACGGCCATCGCCGGCTCCGACCACCCCGAACCCGGCTCGGCGGCGGCGCTCAGACCGGAACGTCTCCATGCCCCGCGGCAAGAGCACCCGGGCGTCCCATCCTCCCCAAATTCCCCTTCTCCGAAACGAGAAGGTACGGGACGAGATTGGAGGCGGCGCCGCGGTGTACAGCACCATTGCGCCCACCGACAGTTACTCGATTAGGATGAGCGCCTCGGCGAGTCGGCGTGGCCCTCATCGTCTACCTCGTCTTCACTCACCTCCCGTAAGCACCGCCCCTCCCTCTCACTCTCTCGTCTCCCGTGTGCTGTGGATCTGTGCCTCTCCCTTTACCTTTAAGCCTTTGCTTTTAGGCTTATGTCGCGCTTGTCTTCGATGAAGAACCTCGTTGGATTCCAATTCGCTAGCTGCGATTGGCTTCTGTGTGATTAAAGCCTGACTTTTTTTTTGAAAAACAATTAAAGCCTGACTAAATTGGACTAAAATAGATGCCGGTCTGACCTGTGTTAGAAGTCACTTCCTCTGGATCCAACCACAAGCTTCCTAAAGATCTCACAAATATCGAAGCTTTGTGTATTAATGTATTATCTATGTTAGAATGACATCATATATCACTAGTGATTTGAGCTTGTAGCATTTGTTGGTCGTTGCTTTACATTTTACACTCCTAGCATTCAGTCAGCATCAGTTTGTCACCAAATATTTAGATGCCATAAATTGAACTGTATCTAGAAGACAAGGAATTGTATTAGTTTGCTAATGCTTTTTCTGTGGATTCCTACCTTGGAATGTCAAGTTTGAAAATCATTATTGTGGAAGATGGAAGCCCAGAAGGGGCACGTTTTTTTTTTTGTGATAAGGAAGGGACACAAGACACTGTAAAACAACTGCAGAAAGTATATGGCGAAGATTGTGTTATAAGTAATTTCAGAAACATTCTCCCTTTGATCCAGGAGTTTATTGTGTATATCTGATGTAGTTTAGGTTGTTTGGTACCATGGTTTGCTGCAATCTCTTTGACATTACATGGTAGTAGCTATTGCGATGGTGGGATCTGGAACATGGAACTTGGACTTGATGAATTTTGAGCTCTCATTTAAGCTTTGAGTGAATTACGTTCTTGTAAACATCCAGGTACTGCATATGTTTTCATGGATGAAAGCATGCATCACTTATTTGGCATTGTTTAGCTATTCGGAACATCTAATTTTCTTGCTAGTTGACTCTTCAAACTATTCGGAACATCTAATTTTCTTGCTAGTTGACTCTTCAACATTCTGTGCTACACAAATCTTCAACTTAAACCTGTATTGAATATATTCAGTCTGATTTATCTGAAAAATTCTTCATCAGTTTGCTACCATCTTGGCTGATATTACGCTTAAGCAATACTCGATCAGTTAGCTCTTCACCAAACTGAAATGAAATAGCTTAGAAGAATTTATATGTCTAGTCATGCTAAGAATGGTTGTATATGCATGGTTCAATCCCAGGCACAGGTTGAATTGCATGGCAGTGAAATGTTCTTGCACAGACATTACTGCAGCCTGGAGCGTCAGACTTGACTTGATCAATTAGCTGTGCCTTTTCCTACTTGAATAGGTAGGCTCCATACAGTTACTGTTATCTGATGCTTTTTCCCATGCCTTAACGAAAGGGCTACGTGTTTCAGATGGAGATGATTGTGAGAGCTACATGGAAAGGAAATCACATTGCAGCAGCAAGCCATCCTTTATCATGTAAGATTGGATTCACCATTCATCCCATGGCTCTGATGAATGAACTTCAGAACTCTGGTGGTTCTGAGATTGTAGAATATCTGAAAGAAGGATTGTAAGTTTGTAACTTCTGGAGTTCTGGTGGACAATCATAGCATAGCCGTATTACTTCAGCTTGAGTTAGGCAGAGAACTACAAAAGAAAAATGGTCGATATAGAAGTCCTGAGCTACATAATATGTTTCCAACTTGCCAACGGATTTTTGTACATGATGTTGTGTATTTTCTGTTCTTGACCTACGTGCAGTAGAAAGGGATCATCGTGGACGAGGAGTACGTCATCATGGGATCAGCCAGCATAAACCGGAGGTCCATGGACGGCTTCAGCGACACAGGAGCAGCATGGTCGGGCTGCTGCCGGGGCACACGAGATCTTCCCCGACTTCGGCGGCAAGGTCCTCGGCACGCAGTCGTCGCTTGATGCTTTCCCAATGCCCTGACCGCGTAGTCATGCACGAGCACGACGAGCTAATGTGAAATGTTGGTTGTACATTACTTGTAGGAGTTTATGATTTAGTATACAGATCAGACGAGATTGCTGCCGTCTTGTCCTTACGATGTCTCTGACTGATCAGATGTTCAAGTCAACATGCCTTAACAAGCCACACCTTTCACTCTGCATCATTCATCTTACAAAGATTCTTTCTTTAGAACATCTGACAGAGATTGTTAAGAAGACAAATCATTATCATCCACTCCAGTCATTATCCTTGCGTTGCATGGACAAACTAGAACTTGACGCACAGTTTTTGCAACTTTTATTGCTGCTGAAACAGACGCATGGTGATCAATAATCTCACCATTACGAGCAGGGGATACGAATCATTGGAAATCAAAACAAACCGCAAAATAGAGATCATCCCTGATTCATAAAACATGGCGTTTCTCAATACAATTAAACAGCTTCAGATTGATGAACGCAAAAGTAATCATGCATATAAATGCATAGCTCAAAGAACCACGCAAGCGAATGACACCAAAACACGATATTTGTTAACCAGGTTCGGTCAATGTGACTTGCATCCCCGGGGCAATGACTATGGGCGCTCCTCCCCGAAAACAACAGCAACATCGAGTCAGTCTTACAAGAGCAACGGCCGCAACTTGCTTGCAGCTAAGCACACATGCAGCAGCTGGTTCTAGCCAGTGCTACATATCAGAAAGCGAGGCCCTCAAAAAAGCCAGCATCAAGCGGTGCCATTGCTGTCGGCATGCTGCAAGATCCGCTGGATCTGCTGAACATCTCGTCCATGGTGAACTGGGTGTCCGGGGAGCAGACACCGTAGTACTCGCCGTAGCCCGGGCCGCCCAGCAACTCCTGGAAGGTGAACAGAGTGTTGTCCTGAAACTGTTCTTCCTCGGTTGGAAGCAGGGACTCTGGCTCTGGAATCGCCATCTGCTGGTCAGTAAGCAAGAACTCCTCCTGGTCGACGCCGGCGCAGGCCTGCTTGTGACTCGTCTTGGTCGGCCGAGCCTGAGGTTCGTCGCCCGTCGCCTTCCTCTTGCAGCCGGACGAGCGCTGGGTCGTCGGCGGCTTCGACTTCCCGGCTTTAGCGAGAGACGAAGACGAGCGATAAATCTTGCAGAGGACATGGTCGCCGCCGCTGCCGCCGCCGCCGTGTTTGTCGTCGTATTCGGTCATACACCATCCCATGCGGTTGAACGAACGGCTGGAGCCTCCTTCCTTGCGGCCGTAGGATAGATTGCTGAGCGTGGCGCCGTCGAGACCCTTGACGGGCTTCGGGCCCGCCTCCGAGTGCCAGCAGGTACCATCGCCGGCGATCGCGCGCTGCCTGTGCCCGCTGGGTTTGCCTTGTGCGTTCTTGAATCGCTTGGGACAGTAGAACAGCCAGATGGCGTTGTAGCCGCCTTGGTCGAGATCGGTGCCCGGCACCGGCTCCAGGTTGGCGACGAGGTCCGCGGGGGCGGCGGAGCAGACGTCGGCGCGGTGGACGAAGCTCAAGTCGACGTCTCCGGAGCGGAGGCTGCGTAGGAGGGCGATGGACGAGGCGTCGTCGCGAGGGCGGAAGCTGCCGTCCTCCGCAGACATGTTGGCGATGGATTGGGTTCTCGGGCTCTCTCGACTTGGTTCCCGGCGAGAGGAGGGGAGGGACGATGGAAGTCGCAGGTTCTCTTCTCCCTCGGGCTCTCGACTTGGTTGCCGGCGGGGGAGAGAGGAAGAGGACTCGGAGAAAGGGAGGGAAGATGGAAGTCGCGGGTTCACGTTCTCTTCTTCCTGCGGCTGCGCTTATAAAGACCTGGAGGGCGGCGTGGCAACCAAATCAGAGCCGGATGGATGTACGGACACTAGTGGCGTCGATCCTAAGCATGGGTTCCGCCGGTTTTACGTAATTCTCTTGTTCGCGTGTCAGCTAATTCAGATCCATGATCTGTTGAGATGGGGGAGGCCTTCCGATTGAGTTTGGGTTCTTTCTCACGGGAATCTAGAAGGCAGCGTTCAGAACGGATGAAGGGAGCCCCCATTTACACAGGAATGGATGGGTGTCCTACAGAAAACACAAGAAGAATCGAGGCCGAGGCAAACAGGATGGGTTTCCTGTCCTTAACTGATCCTTAGCAGCTTTAGAGTAATAATGTTTTTTTGGAAAAAAACATTCCATAGTGCTCCCATGTTGATACAAATACGTTAAAACAGTGTTGTGAAGAAAGATCAGTTATATATCATCCCAAACAGCTTCTTGAATTGTGTATCACATTGGAGATACGGTCTGGAAACTTGAAAGGTCTACACAACCAAATACAGTAAACACAAATGATCGCCCCTCAACAAAAAGGCCCCCCTCCCGCCTTCTTTCGTTGCTCATTTTGGTTGGTTGCGTCTGCCATCTAAAATAGCCTGCTGATCCTTTTCAATCCTCGGTTTTCGCCTTTTCTAGTTTCTGTAATTGAAAACAGTAGAAGTTAGTTACCATGCAGCCCAGAAGAATGTGCATAGCAAAAATACAGTAACAACAGTGTACAACCCATATTTGAAACAGTAACAAAGACAAGGTTCTATCACAGCAAGGCAAGTTCCCATTAGCCAATAACTTGTTTGAATGCTACACTGGACTTAAATAAAGAGCTCGATACATGTAACCAATATCAGAACAGGAAATGTTACCACGTGTTTAAATCTGTCATCAAGAACAACAATTTCGTTGTTAGCAAGCTGAAACCATACTCAGCATATAACATGACTTCTGCACTCCATAACTGATCAATCACACCGAGGTTTACCTATACTCTTATCACTAATCAGGGACTGTGAATTCTAATATGGAAAATTCATTTTCTAAGCTCCACAGAAATGCAAGCATATGATCCCTAAAAATGTTATGATCACTTCGATTAAAAAGTGCCCAAATAAGTTGTAGACTAAAATCAGGCATGCTATTCAGATTCCAGGTGCGATGTGGATTGAGGAAGGTCCAAACATTGGTTTTGACATGATGAACAATAACCAAAAGTAATCTAACCAACTTGTTCACACTGCAGTATACAAACATCCTATATAAAGTCTAAAAAATAAAGATGTTCAACCAAGGTAGTTTCATACTCCCATCATTGTAACCTAACCTTAATAATGGAAAAAGAAATGCTAAAGAAATTAATTTGAGAAATGTGAATGCTTCTACATGAAACAGGTAGCAAATATATACACCCAATAGGATCACTGAATTATCAATGTTAATGCTTGCAAAGCACAGGAATACAGTTACTTTCCATCCATTGATTGATAACAAGAATCAGGTGACCGCACTCACATAGCCACTCAGCATTGCTAATTTGCAACTAGGTCAATAATCAAAGCAGACATGATTTTGACATTACCATGAGAATCCAGAAGTAACCTAACCTTGTTATGTACACTAGAGCATACAAAACATCCTATTCTGAACAACAAAGATATTCATACCAAGTAGATTCACCACCATAGTTCGCTTCGCACCAAACATTCAATGGCATCTAACAATCCTACCCAGAAACAGAATGCTAAGTCAACTAATTTGAGGAATGGGGTAAGTTCTAACAAACTAGCAGACATGTATGTGCAATGGGATCGCCGAAGTATATCATGCAAACGCTTGCAAAACTGATCCCGTGATCCGACGTGTCCGGGAAGACAGTCTCTTCGCATCCTTTCAGAAGACAGAAAGGAACAGCTTTGCTGACCTAGCCAACCACGGAACAAACCAAGCGACGCAACAAACAACCACCGGGACAACACTCACGCCGCCACGCCTCGTCGCTACGCTAATTGCAAGAGCGTGGTCGAATTCGGCACAAGTGGGGAGCGAATCGGTTGGCGAGGAGTTGAGGGATCCCAAATCGAGGCCCGGCCAGCGACGCGTGCGATTGGGGGGGGGGGGGGGTGGCGGGGGCGCTGCTTACGGATTGCTCGGAGTGCCATGCGAGGCCGCGGTAGACGTTGACGGAGAAGGTGCCCGCCAAGTAGAGCGTGGCGACGCCCAGCCCCGCCGTCAGCGCCTTGAACGCCAGGTCGGCCACCGCCATCGCGCCGCTTCTCTTCCTCGGCCCGGAGCAGCAAAACCCTCGCTTGCGGCTCGCGGAATGGGGATTCTCAACTCTGACGACGACGAGAGAGACGAAGGGGAAGAGGAAGCAGGAGGTGGGCCTGGGCCAACGAGCGGCCCGGCCTTGCGCAGCCGGCCCATGTAATATCTGACCCTGGGCCATGCATGCTTGACACGTCTGACCAAAAGAGGCCGATCGTGGCCGATCGAACATGTGCCGTGCCGTTCCAGAACAAAACGCAAGTACAAAAATGACGTGGTACGGGCCGCCTAGCTAGCCCGCCGTCCAGGAAGGACCCACGAGTAGACCAGACCAGACCAGGGACGCGCGCACCTTCCGCCTGTTTGTACCGCGGTCTCCTTCGCTGCCTCGCGTGCTGCTCCTGCCCGATGCTCTGCTAGAAAGGCTACCTCCCCGTTATCGTTTTAAGTGGATACCTAATAAATATTTTTTAATCAGCTAATTAATTATGTCGCTCTAGTTTATTTCTTCTTTCAAGAGGACCTTGCAGCAAATCCTTAAATCTCTTTGAAGCATTCTGGAAATCGAAGATGTTATATTAAAACATACTACTAATGCAATACCATTTAAGTTTAATCAAACACACATGTGCAAGAGAGTACCCTTGTTTCCCGTTCAAGTACACTCAGTTTTTCTGAGTCCACATGCTCACAATGTTTATCTTATAAGTCCTTTAATGCGTGGCATCTGCGACCAAGGCTCTCTTTTGTCATCGTCCCGACGAAAATATGTAGTAACTTGTTTAGCCGTTCGTCTGCCAGTGCTCCCTGCCTTTGCATCAGTTGCTTCTTTTGTATCATATCCACACAGGCTTCACAAATTTTTTTGTCATCTTGTGGTGTCCAAAAAACCTTCTGAGTACCTGGTTGAAAAATACTCTAGCATTAGCAATTTTGTATAAAAAGGAGTAAATTCATCATATAGAAATGAATCGATCAACACAACAAAAACCATTATAGATCACAAGTAAGCATACGCATGAAACAAATACCACCATGATTACAGATGTTGCTACACTTATTAACGTTTTATGTTGAGAATGTAAATGTAGCCCCGTACCTGGTTGGGTTAATTAAGTAATTCTTTGGAGAGAGAAAAATAAAAAGTGGAGTGTGTGGTTCAATGTTGGAAGATGGAAATTGGGGTTCAAAATCTCATGATTAGTGTTGGTGTAAATAGCATAAATGTAAAAGGATCTTCTTGCATATTGGAGAAATATAACGAGGAGAGCGTGAGCTCGGTAGAGACACACCGGAAATTCCCCCAAAAACAACAATTAGCTTTAGCCACAATGTTGCAGCTAGACTTAAGAAATATCTCAGGTTATAAGCTGCAATTTACATTTTGAAATATGTGAAGCCAAGTATTTAAATCTTAATAACGAATCCACAAGGGTTTGTCCAATGTAAGAGGTCTTTTTTTGGGTTTGTATATAACCAAACCGTGTACGTCTCCTAGTCCGTAGAAGGTTGAGATCCTAGGAAGAAGGATATGTACCTGATTTAGTTTCCTTTTCCGAGTGTCCTTTTTTCTTCTGATTCGCGTGTCTTTTTGCCAACATGGCGAGGGAACGTTGCCTGGTTTGCCGGCGTTTACGTGCCATGGCGAGGCAGGCGTGGACAGTGGCGTGCCCTACGAATGACCTACGAATTAAGAGGGCGATGATCCGGCCTTAAGCATTAGAATTGGTGTTCAATTGTTCCGTTTTGTCGGACTCTGAGATTTCGCCGCCCCAATAGTGCAACCGAACTGGGTACATCATGCAATTGACAGATGCAAATCAATAAAAGCCAAAAAGAAAATGACATGTGAATCGACAAGCAGTACTTCATCTGTAAATAATGCAGTTCCCTGATGGGTAGAAAAGAGGGCGGTCTGGCCTTAAACCTCGTATTTAACTTTTCCATTCAACAAGCATCAGCATTGATGTTCAAATATGCAAGATCCAAGGACGATGAGTACGGCTGCGCTGCTGACCTTGACGAACGCCGGTGTCACTGCGTGCGACGGACTCGGCGGCAATGGATTCGATCGAGCAGCTGGTGTGTAGGGACGGCACTGCACGCTGGGAGACGTGATCACGATCCGTTTTCCTGGAAAGCAGCTGGTGCCTTCCGATCGGACGAGGGGCGAGCGCTAGGGCGTGGGAGAGGGCGGGCGAGGGCGAGGACGCGCGCGCGATCCGCTGGGAGGCTGGGCGTGGGTACGGTCCTGGCTTCACGATCGCAGGAAACACTTGATCGGAATCGGACGGCGTGAGGGCCGTGCGGCGGACGGACGCTGGGCGACGGCGCGAGTAGGGCGACTGTCAGAATCGGCAGCAGAGCTACTCGACAGGCCACCGATCGGCCAGACACCAGACCCGATCGGCGACGAGCCGCCGACCAACGCACTACAGACGCCGATCGGTGCAGGGCCATCTATTTTAGATCAGAAGGCTGCAGGGCCATCTGCTTTGCTTAGCGCTGGACGGCGGGCGCCATGAATGCTCGTGGCGAGCTCGCCGGAGAATGAAATAGCAGATCAGATCGACCTACGGTGCACGCAATTTCGACGGGTAGCGCGAAAACGGAAAGCTAACGAGATGGGGATCTCACTTTGGGTGTTCCGGAGGGCAGCGACGGCACGATTCGAACTTAGGGCGGCGAGGATGGTCGGCTGCTCGGTTGTGTTGCGGTTCGGTCCTGCATGCAGAACGACGGCGGGGTTCGGCGGCGCTGCTCCTAGCGATCCTGTGACGCAGACGAGAGGGAGGATAGAGGTGAGAGATGGACAAGATGATCAGATAATAGCAAATGGCGGCGGCTTACTGTAAGAACGACGGCGACGACGGCACGGCGGCGGATGTGGGGCGGAAGAGGAAGGGAAGGCTGTGGCGTTGCGTTTTATATGTAGAACAGATCAGGAGGAGCTGCCGAGGGCGAGTAGCTGGGCGTCGCGAGGGCGCATGCGGCCGAGGCGCGGCACAGCAGCTTAAGTGCTATATTACCATGCTCCAAGTTCCATCTACGAATGCAAACAATGCGACAGGTTGCTAGCAACCTAGCATAGTATCATCATGCACTACTGCACTAGGGAAGTGGGCACCTGAGTCCGCACTAGTTCATTCTGATGATATTTTGGTCGACGCGATGACAGGGGGGGGGGGGGGGGGTAGAAAGCCTACCTCCCTAATTCACCAATAATACCATTTTTGTCGAACTAATGTTCACCAATAATACCACGAAATATCCTTATAAAAAAATACCATGAGACATCCTACGGCAGGGATCTGAACAGTTTACCTTGCCATTGGTCCGGGACTCCGGGTACAGCCTGCTGCTACCATCCCTGGTGTGTGCCGGCCCGTGGCCCGTGGAGCAACCTTGTGACCTAGCTGGTGTACTTCCCTGCCCGGCTGCCCCCAACTGGACAGCAGTGGGTCCTGTCATCCTCGTATGGTCCCCTGCTGGATGGGACCAGCCCTCGACCTTGACCTCGGAGCCTGGATGAGCTCTGCAAGCAAAGGGATCCGCTGTGAATCTTGCTGTGATCAAGGCTTCAGTCGGAGATGGTTCCTCTACTCCTCTTGGTCCTCCTCTTCTCACCCGGAGATGGGGCTACTCGGGCCTGGACAGGGGAGAGGCTTCGGTAGGCCAGCCTCATGGATGTTTTAGCGATGAGATGGACCTCTCTCTAGAGGCCCAGAACTGGCCCGGATAATGAAAAGAAAAATACTATTTTGCATTCTGTTCTTGACTATAGTTTGTCAATCCTGTGATTATATATTCTGCATCCAGGGACCAGGGGCAATGTTCATGCTATTGGTCAAATGATTTCGTTCAATTCAAATGCATGATCTTTTTCTCCTTTTGCTTGTAGCACAGTAACAATAGCATGCTGCTGCTGACTAGTCTCCTACACAGTTCGATCGACCTCGCATCTGAGATAGTGCGTGGGTGCGCGTACCATTCGACGGCGGCAGTCAGAACACGGAGTACGCCGTCTGCCTCAGCAATGATCGGCACCAGATCTGATGGTCTCTGTCTTCACGATCTTATGAGCAAACCCGTGGACATGCCGTTCCATGGTTTTAGCGGTCTAGAAGAACGACACCAGCGCGGTCAGACAGCATACCATCCGGTCACGGTGGGGCAGGCCGCCGGCGAAGATGAGGATGCCCGTGCGTCGGTAGTCTAGAAGAAATCACAGCGTCTAGGCGTCCAGCAAGCGGCGAGACGAACGACGCTGCCGCGGGCGGCCAGCAGTCACGACACGATCCGGACAGGTTGGGGCAGGCCGGTGAGGATGAAGGCTGACCAAGAAGGCTGCTGCCGTTCCTACCTCCTTCACCGTACGTGTCATCTTCCATGAAAATTAATATGGTGGAAGGACCGCATGCTTTCCATGATTGACGTCGATGCCGGCCCGGTTTTAAACCTAAGCAGCGAGGGGCAATAACTACCTGAAGAAGACGGCAGCCAGAAATCGTTTGGTGCTGCTACTCGGCTGTCGTCCTCGTCTCTGATCGAGCATGGACAATGGCGGGCTGGCGGTGTCCTCTACGGCCGCAGTTGGCAGAGCACGCCATGGGGCAGAAGAGATGTTCGGTTGTGCTGGCCACCTTGTTCCGTGTGCCATTTGTCAAGTGAAACTGGGCCAAAGCCTCGTGATTGCTGTTCCGTTTAGGCAACGACTGACGTGCCCTCTGCCTCTATCACAAAGACTCTAAAAATCAAATAAGCGAGTTGTGACTATAGTGAAGTACAGAGGGGTAGTGGGCGCTGCACTCTGCAGAACCACCGGCCGTGACGCCGCCACCAGCGCCAGCCATGGCCGCGGAGAGCAGCGCCGTCCAGGGCGGGCGCCGCCGGCACGTGCTCCTGTTCCCGCTCCCGTACCAGGGCCACATCAACCCCATGTTCCGGCTCGCCAGCCTCCTCCACGCGCACGGCTTCGCCGTCACCGTCTTCCACACCCACTTCAACGCGCCGGACCCGGCGCGCCACCCGCAGTACCGCTTCGTCCCCGTCCCCGACGGCACGTCCGGCCCCGCGCCCGTCGCCATCGAGGACGTCGTCGCGCAGATCCTCGCGCTCGCCGCCGCGTGCGAGCCCGCGTTCCGGGACCGCCTCGCCGCCGTCCTGGAGGAGTACTCCAGGGACGCCGTCGCGTGCCTCATCGCAGACGCGCAGCTGCTGCCGATCTTCGAGGTGGCCACGAAGCTCGCCGTGCCCACGCTGGCGCTGCGCACGAGCAGCGCCGCCTGCTTCAAATGCTTCGCCGCGTACCCACTGCTCTGCGAGAAAGGCTACCTCCCCGTAAAAGGCATGTCCTCTGATCCTGTCCGTACGTTTCTAGTAGCTCGATCGTAGGAACAGGAACACATGTTCCTCGGAGCAACGTGAACTCGTTTGATGCATGGATGCAGAGTCACAGCGTGACATGCCGGTGAGCGAGCTGCCGCCGTACCGAGTGCGCGACCTGATAGGTCTCGGCGACGACAGCTGCGGTGCTGGGCGCGAGCTTCTGGCCCGCGCCGTGACGGCCGTGAAGGTCTCCTCGGGCCTCATACTCAACACGTTCGACGCGCTCGAGCGGCGCGAGCTGGAGGACCTCAGGCGGGACCTCGCCGTGCCGGTGTTCGACATCGGCCCGCTCCACAAGTTCTCCCCGTCCGGCGACAGCAGCCTGCTGCGCCAGGACCGGAGCTGCCTGGAGTGGCTGGACGCGCGGCCGCCGGCCTCGGTGCTCTACGCGAGCTTCGGCAGCCTGGCCTGCATGAGCCAGCGGGACCTGGAGGAGACGGCGTGGGGCATCGCCGGAAGCGGCGTGCCGTTCCTCTGGGTGGTCCGGCCGGGCATGGTCCGCGGGTCCGCGCACCAAATGCTTCCCGAGGGGTTCGAGGCCGCGACGCGCGGGCGCGGGATGGTGATGTCGTGGGCGCCGCAGGAGGAGGTGCTGCGCCACCGCGCCGTGGGCGGGTTCTGGACGCACAACGGGTGGAACTCGACGATGGAGAGCGTGTGCGAGGGGGTGCCGATGCTGTGCCGCACCTACTTCGGCGACCAGATGGGGAACGCGAGGTACGTGGAGCATGTGTGGAGGGTGGGCTTCGAGGTGGGCGGCGAGCTCGAGAGAGGCGCCGTCGAGGCGGCGATCCGCCGGCTGATGACTGGCGAGGACGGCGCGGAGATGAGGGCGAGGGCCGGCGAGCTGAAGAAGGCGGCGGAGGAGTGCACCAGCAAGGGCGGGTCGTCGTGCCTGGCCATCGATAAGCTGGTCGCGCACATGCTGTCCCTGTAAAATTAGCATTTTGTCCCTCCGTCATCATGTTTGTGGTTTTCGTGTCTGAACTCGGTAATCAGTTGAACCTCTTTTGGCTATGATGAAACTTGCCTGAAAGCTGTATTGCCTGAAGCTTTTTAGCAGCTGAACCTCATCAATGGAGCACATTATAAGGAGACCTCTATATATCAGACGAAATCAAACATCTCTGAGATACGTCGAAAATTGAAGGAAAGCTGTGTAAATAACGTCTGTTGTATTCAGATTCCACGGAATCCACTTGAATTGAAACTCGGAACACAGACGGCAGCAGCTCGCTGGATGAAGACGAACACCGCACGTGCTACGTGTGCAGGAACGGCCATGCATCTGTGGCGATAAGACGACGTACCCAGCACTCCCAAACTTGGAAACCTCCAAATCGCACGTCGTCAGGGCCATACGTGCAGCCGCCCAGCCGATAATAAGGGAAGAAAAAGGCCGTTGCAGGGCAGGCGCACCGCACACCTTGGCGTCGATGTCATCTACCGCAGCCACTAACCAGCCGCGAGGTACATACAGGTCGACTACCAGCGTACGTTCTCCCGTGGAGTTTCAGTTTTGTTTTCTTTCCCCGATCTACTCGTGTCGTGGACGCGCAACACCAGCGCCAGCCTCGCGCTCGCCGCCGTCGACGGAAAAAGGGAACCGCGCTACGTAACGGCGACCGTACACGACGGGCAACGCCATCGACCCATCGTGTACAGCTAGACCGCCTAGACGACGCCGGACATGTGTCGGCGGATCCAAGTCTAGGAGGGACTTGGGATCCGTCTGGAGCTAGGCGCACGGGTCGTCGCTGGCGTCCCTAGCTGCAAAGATAAGATGCTCGATCGCGTGCGCGTGGAACGTTCGGTCGATTCTCGTGTGTGATGCACAGTGTTCAGGGAACGATACCGCCGACGAACCAGACACAAAACTTCGTTTCCTGGGATCTAAAATTTAGAGTATCATATCAAAGAGAATCTTATCATTTAAAAGTATTAAATAAAATCTAATTACAAAACTAATTGCAGAACCCCAATGCTAATTCGCGAGACGAATCTAATGAGGTATATTAGTCCATGATTAGCGGATGATTACTGTAGCATCACTGTGGTAAATTATGGATTAATTAGGCTCATTAAATTTGTCTCGCGAATTAGCACCCATCTGTGCAAAAAGTTTTGTAATTAAACTTTATTTAATACTTCTAAATAATAAAATTCTCTTTGATGTAATGGGTTTAAAATTTAGAGGGTAGGAAACGAACGCGCCCGAATCAAAACATCTCACCGTCGTCGTCAGCATTCGCCGAGACGATTTGGTGCAGCTGCAGCAATCTCAACCGAACGGGCAGGAAGCCCGCGTAAATGTCTGGGCCTCCACTCAGTTGTTGGGCCCGCAGATCAATGGATCGGACGGCCATTCTCATCACTTCCAAGTTCCAAACGGCACACTGAGGCCCAAATCCTGTGTGTGGTTCCGGTCCATTTGGGCGCTTCCCTTCTCCTCTGCGCCGCGCCGATCCGGCCGCCGCAGCTGGCGCCCTCTAATCCGCGTGACTCATTTCTGGCCGGTCGACTTGCTCCCCGGCCGAGTCAAGAGACTGCCGACGCTGACCGGCGGGCCCCGCACGCTGCCGCTTAGTACGCCGCAGCACGCAGCCGGCCCGGCCTCTTGCTTAGCAGCGCTGCACTGCACTGCTAGCAGTATCATTAGCATACCCCCTCTGGTATTTCAAACGTACAGCGTGTCAGCCTGTCATGGTGTCATGAGGCAGGCAGGCTAATGGACGGCCATGTACAGCGGCGATACTCGTGGGTTACGCAAGATCTCGGGCAATAATGCTGCTCCCAGCAACGGGGCTGGGTCGGTTACGTTAGGAGCAAGTTATAATAACAGTATACAGTCGGATTGCTGGTTGCAACGATCTTCACAGCCTATCTCTTGGTTTACTCGTACCATTATTAGCTTTTCACCATTAATATATAGTGTATTTATCTCTTTTATAAAGTTTTTTTATCTTGTGTCGAAGCTGGTTGTAACCTTTCGGCCCGCTTCTCCTCTCCTCACTCCTCCACTTCAGCATTCATTCAGCCTGCTTATAGTTTCAGTACTTGCTCTGACGCGGATACATGCAGGTCGAAAAGGAGCGGCCGGCGACACGACGGGACAGCATGTGTGCCGTGGGGACGGGCCTGGGCACGTTGCGCTGCCGCCGTGCCCCCCACGGCCGGGACGCCCCGGCCCGGCGTCGTGGCCTTTCCCTCCGTCGCCTTTGCTTTGCTTTGCTTTGCCCCCCTGATCGCCGATGCGCGGATGGCTTTCTCCATTCAAAAGGGGGTATCAGTTCTGGATGGAATCTAAACACAGGCGCAGGGGGCTCACCAACAGTGATCTACTGCTATCTTCCTTTTGCTTTGCCTTTTTCTGTATCTTTCCTTTCCTTCCCCAAGGTGCTTGGCGTGACGACACCTTCCTAGCTGCCGAAAGCCCAGGTTGGGTTCATGATCTTATTCCATCGAGCCGAGCAGGGCTGGGCGGGGCGCGGCAGGACAGGACAGGACAGCGCGAGCAGGGCGACATGCCAGTGGGTTTCCTCAGCGCGGCTTGCCTGCCTGCCTCTCCCACGGCCATCATTGCCGCCCGCCCAACCTAGCCTCACTCCACGTCTTCACTCCACCACTCCACCTCGCCAGGCAGGCAGGCTCACCTCACGCGGGCGCCACCCATCTGAGTGGCTTCTGCCGGGCCTGGCGGCCGAGGCGCCGAGCTGCTGGCTTCTCCAACTTCCGACGCCGCGCGCGTACAACGTATACGTTGCCATTGCGTGCGCGGGCGGGGAATTCCATCGCCATCGCGCGTCCGCCGAGCTTGTCGCGCTCGCGCAGGCACCCGCACCACGCAACCGGCCACAGCCTCCCTCCCTCCCCCACCTACCTGTTGCTGTGCTGCACCCCTAGCATACGGCGCGACGACGACGAGGACGCCACTGATGTCTGACGCACACGGAACTACGGAAGTGAATCCCATGGCACTGTGCGCACGTACGTACGTGCCTCACCGGCACCGCCTTGTCCGACGGATTCGTCGTCAGGTCCTCGAGATCACGTCCGTACTCCGTAGCGGTAGCACGGACCGCGCAGTTGGTGGGATTCATGGCTCGGCTCGAAACCAACGCCGTGCCGGGGAGGGCCGAGGAATGATAGGCCTGCGATTTTTTGAACTCTACACCCAAGGAACACTGTGCTGGACTGCTGCTGGGTGATTCATGGATGGAGACCGCCGTGTCTGCAGGTTGTTCGCGAGCTTGTTCGTCGTCGGCTAACAACTGGTCATCGGAGCAAAACGAACTGGCCGAGACGGCTTGTGAGGCGGTAACATTGCAGTAACTGGAGTTCTCCATCGATTGTTGCAGGAGCGGCGGCGGTGGCAGCCCCCATGCCATCGATCGACGTCGTGGCGGAATCGACCGGCATTCATGGCCGCTCGAATGTCAATGCTTTCGCGGAGCTTCCGCGTACGGGCTGCGGCCAGGCCAATGAAGAGGCCCCTCGTGCGCGCCGTTGCCCCCCGTGCAATCGGAGGGCACAGGGCACAGGCACCCTTCCCCCGTGCGCGCGGTCGCGTCGTGGTACGTGGGTGGCGCGCACGTGAGCGTGCTCGCCGGACATTTACGCCTCCCGGTCACGTCGAGCACCGCGCCGAGCGGAGTGGGGCCAGCCGGCCAGGGCAAGGCAAGGGCGCACGGGGAAAGAGGGAGAGAGGGAGGAAAAGGGCGTTCCGGCCCGGTCCCAGCTCGGCTCGGGGGAAGCGATCGGGTGAGGCCGGACCGGGCCGGGGAGATGGATGGGTTCACTGCGGCTCACGAGGCCGCCGTGCCGCTCGCTGTGCGTACGTGCGGCCTGCCCGCGGGGGCAGCAGGACTGCGAACCATCCCCAACTGATTGCCCACCGTCAGTTACTTGTGTGGTCTTCACGCGTGATCCTTCCAGCGCACTCCATTTGTTTACTCGCCAGTTTTGCTGCCCCGGGTTTAGTTTACCGGCCGGCTGCTTTGCACAAAGCTCGCCGAGCCGATGGGCCTTCTTTATAGCCCAAGGCCACGACGACGTGCGCCCTTTCGGTCAGGCGCCGGCTGGTCCTGGTCAAAACTGGACGCCACCACGGGAGGTTAATTTATTTATCTGCTAATTAACGACGACTCGGTATCATATCGTTCTGATCTGACAGCGACCTGCTCGATCCTCGTAAGTGCTCGCATTGCTTGCACACACGCATGTGCTGCCCCAACGACTACGTTCGTAGCTGCTGGTGGAGATCGAACGCGTCCGCCGCCGGCCGGTCCGTTTCAATTCCGTCAGGTTCACATTGCTGATCCTTGTGTTTATCTGTAAGAGGGCGTATGATTGTGGCAGGCCGTGTCGGACCAGACGATCTAATTGCGTCCATTTGTTCAGTGATGAGCTTCTCTTAGATTCGCGGCATGCCGTAAAGTCTCGCCCTTCCGCCCCCACACCAAGAAGATCGCGGCAATTCTGACACCCACCACCTTCATCTCTATCAGACTATCACGTATCGCTCTTCCACCAGCGCCATCAGGTTCCGAGGCCACCACGTATTAGCGGCATACTTTGTATAGCAGCTGCTCCTGGAATCAGACGTGAATGATGGAAGTAACGGGCAGGGTTTAACGAGTGCTAAACCGAATGCTACTCCTTTTGGATGCAAGAGAGACTGTATTATGGGGATAAATAGGTACCAAAATATGGACCTGATAGCTTGAATCTGATACCCCCCAAAAAACACACTGCAGTGGACGTGGAAGATGAAACACTCGTGTGCCCTCTCCAAGGAACGGTTACTAATTTGGTGGCGCAAACCCATAAATGCTACCGGTTTTGAGGAGTTATTTCATTCTTTCCGCAATCTAACATTTCTGCTCGAGCACGAGCATATTTATCGAGACCAACATCGTACCCAAAAGAATTTAAGCTTTGCGGCAGCAGCTGTAGTAACCGGCGCTTTTCAAAAGAGCACCAAAATCCTCCTGTTTTCCAGTGGAAAAGAGGAGAATTCGGGAGTATATAATGGGGGGGTGTGATGTGAGGAGAGACAGCAGGGGTGCCAAAAGCAGGGAAGGAAGAGCGGAAAAGCCCACCACCACCTTCCTCGGATCCACAACCCAACGCCCCCACCCCGGGTCTCCTTTCTTCTCTTCCTTCCTTCCTCCCAGAGTCCCCAGTCCAGTCCCCTCCCTGTCACTCCCTCTCTCCCCCCGCCCCTCCTCGCACCTCGCAAGTATTTTAGTCTTACTCTGTTCGAGTCCTACCAGTAGCAGGCGAGCGAGAGGGGGGGTGGTGGAGCGGACGGAGCCGCCGCTTGCTGCGAGATCTAGGCGAACGCGGCATGGGTGCTCGCTGCTCCAAGCTCTCCGTCTGCTGGTGGCCTCC
The DNA here is from genome assembly GCF_002211085.1 of Panicum hallii. Taxonomy (NCBI): domain Eukaryota; kingdom Viridiplantae; phylum Streptophyta; class Magnoliopsida; order Poales; family Poaceae; genus Panicum; species Panicum hallii. Next base: position 1,526,254 of record NC_038050.1, on the reverse strand, counting down.
CCACTTCAAATCGCCGATGCTTGGTTCGCACCTACCGCACATTGCGCCTCCCTGGGATTCTCGATGTTTCTTCCCCTCTCCGGCTGCGTCGTACGCTTCTGCTGTTGGGGGCGGCGCCGCCCGGCATTTGGGGCTGGCGCCTTTTGTTTCTGCTGCGTTTTTTCTGGGGTTTTCGTTGTTCGTCTCCGCGGGTTTCGTGGTTCGGTTCGGTGGAGGTGGTCCCGTCGATCTCGCTCGAATTCATTGCGTCCGGCTCCGATCCATCCCGCTGATTTGTTTGGACGCGCTAGAGCGATCCGAATCTTGTTTTGCTCGGGCCGCCTGTCGCTGATTTCGACACGTTTCTCTGCTCGGTTCGACGAATTCGGTTGCTCTCGCGAGATTTTGGGCTTCAACCGCGTGTGGTTCCCTGCGTTCCTTCGGATAATCTCGTGATGGAGAGCAATGCGAAGCTAATCACGAGTTTTTGCTCTTGATTCCGAGGTGTGCTGTTGTTTCTGCTCGCGTCCTCGGTCCTGATCCAACGCCGGTGTTGATACCCTGTGCAGAGAATGGCGCCGCCGCCGATGACGGCAGCGGCGTGCCGGTGTTCGCCGAGTACAGCCTCGAAGAGCTCCGGGCGGCCACCGACGGCTTCGCGCCGGACCGCATCGTGTCGGAGCACGGCGAGAAGGCGCCCAACGTCGTCTACCGGGGCACGCTCTTCAGCTCCGGCCGCACCGTCGCCATCAAGCGCTTCGGCCGCTCCGCCTGGCCTGACTCCCGCCAGTTCCTGGTCCGTGTAGCTTGCTTCGTGTGACGGATCATTCTTGCGTTACTCTCGCGTCTCTCGCGTCTGATTGAATGGCTGTGTGTCTGTGGGTGCAGGAGGAGGCGAGGGCTGTGGGGCAGCTGCGCAGTAGCCGGCTGGCCAACCTGATTGGTTGCTGCTGCGAGAGCGGGGAGCGGCTGCTTGTTGCCGAGTTCATGCCGCATGAGACCTTGGCAAAGCATCTCTTCCACTGTACGTTTGGTTTCTTCTACCTTGCTCTTCTATCACATTAGCTGCAACTAGTACATTTGGGGTTGCTAGAGTTGATTTTGAAGTGGTACTAGTTCGAACGTACTAGGTGATGATATTGGGACCCATAGTTAAGGATGTGTGCCTGTCACCTGTGTCCACTGTGGAAGTGTCGCCTTCAATTGCAGAGGGTTGTTGACGTAGTTTCTGCTGCATAATTCTTTAGCTGTTTGTTTGTCTGGTGCTATTTGTGTACTCTAGACTAACTGGACACGAACACACTGGTTTTTTAGTGTTCCTTCAATTGTAAAGTTTTTGAGTAGTTTATGCTGCAGAATCCTCTATCTGTTTGCTTTGTCTGGTGCTATTTTTGAACTGTAGGCTAGCTGGAAATCAACACAATGGTTGCCTATAATTGCTTTGGTCACCCATATCAAGTGTGTCACATTGTTACTATCAGTGTTTTGTTATTAAGCCCATCCTAGGAGATATTTATAACTTAATCGCACCTAACCTGCAAATGTTGGTTAGGACGAATGGTACTTACAGGGAATGGTTTACATTGTATGACCTGCTAATCATGGACAACTCTTGCAGGAATATGGCAGTTAAGAGCTTTAAGCATTTAGGAAAATCAATATTTGGATGGTTTTTTAATATGATATGATAGTTGCTCCATGTAAAAAAATGATAATTGCATTTTGCCCTCACGTTGGATTGGTGATTATGTGTTGCAGGGGAGACGAACCCCCTGAGCTGGGCAATGAGGATGAGGGCTGCACTTTATGTGGCGCAGGCATTGGAATACTGCAGTAGCAAAGGGAGAGCACTCTACCATGACCTGCATGCATACAGGGTCGTTTTTGATGTGGTAAGTCTCTACTTGTTTGCCATAGATGCTTTTCAGGCCTTTCATACAAAAGTCTAATCCTTTTGTTTCTGGACTGTGACTTGTAGGATGGTAACCCAAGACTATCATGTTTTGGTCTGATGAAGAACAGCAGGGATGGAAAGAGCTACAGTACTAATTTGGCCTTCACACCTCCTGAATACCTGAAGACAGGTAAGTGTGTCACACACAGCAATAGTATTCCATGAAAGATTTTGGGAATGTGCCTTTTTATTTTCTGAACTTCTGTTCTGCAGGCAGAGTTAGTCCAGAGAGTGTGGTTTACAGTTTTGGCACCGTCTTGCTTGATCTCCTGAGTGGAAAGCACATTCCACCAAGTCATGTAAGTTTTCCTGCTCTCTGCGTGCTTTTAACATATTCTACAAATATAATACATCGACTGATGTAGTGTAAGGTGTGTATGCATTTTATCCGCATTTATTCTGCTGTTAACTGGACCTACTCTTTAATTGCAAAACTATATTCCTCAATTTTCAGATTTTACATTGACCTCTGCTTGGCTTTATGTTAATTTGTGTGCATGGACATTAAGTTGAACTAGCCTTTCCCATTGTTCAATTTATCGAAGGAATGTTTCTTTTCTGTAGGCCCTTGACCTTATAAGAGGAAAGAACTTCCTGGTGCTCATGGATTCTTGCTTGGAAGGTCATGTATCCAACTCTGATGGAACTGACTTGATGCGATTAGCATCCCGCTGCTTGCAGTATGAAGCACGTGACCGGCCAAATCTGAAAGCAGTGGTGTCTGGTCTTGCAAGTCTCCAGAAAGACGCTTCTGTAATGTTCTCTATCCTTGCAACTTCTCATGTTCTAATTCCTATACCTTGGGTTTCAGAACACTGATTATTTATGATGCAAATATCCGTTATTAAATTTTGTTTCAAATGCACATTCTAACTAGCACATATGATGCTCTTTACAAGGAAACACTTAGTGTATGTGTTGAGAACACAAAGGCTGGTCATGTGTGCCATACGTTTTAACTTGATTTTCCTTTTGATGTCATCTAGCATGTTTCCTTGCTTAATAGTTCTAACTGAATTTTGATGCAGACTCCTTCGCACACTTTGCTGGGCATCCAACATGATAAAAGAAGCTCAGACCAAGTCCCGTTATCTGCTATTGGGAAAGCTTTTGCCAGAGCAGACCTGAACGAGGTTCATGAGATATTGCAGGATGATGGCTATAATGAGGACGACATGGCAAATGCTGAGGTAAAAGAACTGTTTGCTAGCACAGCTTATTCCTAGGGCGCTTGTTGCTGCAACACTATTGTACTCCAATTCTTCCAGCTAATTCCATTCCAATTCAAGATGAATGTAAGAGCATCCATTTAATATGGGGCATATGATTGAAACTAGCAAGTCTATGTTTGATAAGCCATGTTGTAGGTATATAGTGGTCAGCTCATGTTCTATACCACGTCCCCCCCTTGTTTTTACTGTCCTCTCCGTGATAAACAGAAAATAAATAAATAGATAGATAGATTTTTATCTTACTCTCATTTTATACTGCTTTGATGTGATAAAATGCATATAGAGTGAGGTTGTCATCAACCATCGGTGCAATTAAAACCTTACTGTTATCGGATGCATGAAAAAGAAATGGCATCCATATACACATTCTGTATGCACAACTTTGAGGTTATGTGGACCTTTCAACTAATCAATCATGCTCAGTTTTAAATGTTGTTGCCTTAGAATTATAAGAGACCTTTGTTGTATCTTCTCAAGAGAGAGAACTTACCCACAAGCCAGTGTAAAGTACAATTTACAAGCTTTTTATCACCAACTCACCATTCTGGCTGGTTAATGTTTGTCAAATGCTCAGTTCCGGCATAGCCCAAGAGTGCCATTTTCTGAAATTGCTCCTGAAGTGTTGTTGCTTTCATGCTTTTAATGGTAACTTTGGGAAAGAACACTTGGTATACATCTTACATATGTGTTTGGAATGCTGGAACTTGCAGCTATCTCTCCAGTCATGGACCGGCGAATTATCTGAGAGCTTCGTTGTCAAGAGGCATGCAGACAATGCCTTTAAGTCCAAGGATTTTGCAACTGCCGTCGAGTGTTACTCAAGGGTATGCTATATTATCATGTGATGCACACATATAATTCTCCTATCATGCTATATTATCATGTGATGCACACATGTAATTCTCCTATCTGTACTTTTTGTCCAATTAAAATCGATACATTTGCTACTTTATTGTTTTTAGTCAATTTAGATAGGTTTTTCCAACTAGGCAGAAGTGTGCCCCCATTTTCTTCTGGCTATATGGCAGCCAGTAATTAGCATGCATTACAGGTATTGTAAGCCAGGTGGCTTTGTGATGATATTTATATTTTTCCATTGTTGTGCTTATATCTAGGAAGCAATCTTCTTTCAGCATATAATAAGGAGATATGAATCAGGTTCAAACCATCATTTTTTGTTGAATTTAACATATAGGTCAAATTCCTATGTTTCCTTGGGACCAAGGCCTTTTCTTGCTGTTGTGAGTTTGAGCCCAAAATGTTTTCTTTTTACCAGGCTAGGTTAGCTAGTCTTTGGGTTGTTTTGCAAATTAGAATGCTGTCTTATAGGTGCTTGATTTATTTCCAACTCTAATGATAATCTAAACCTCAAACTCTGAACACTGAATGTACCGTGCTGTGCCTGAAATATGGTAGTAACACATATTGTGTATTGCTGGACTATGTTAAATTGCTATGTTTTTCTTTACTATCTTCTGGCAATTGATCTATGGTATTGTATGTTTGGCAGTTCCTCGACTCAGGTGCAGCGGTGGCTCCAACAATGCTGGCGCGACGATGCTTCGCATACGTAGTGGCTGGCAAGTTGCAGGAAGGCCTAGAGGATGCAAAGAGGGCTGAGGACATTGCACCTGGGTGGCCAATGGGACACTATCTGCAGGCGTTGGCACTCCATAGCCTGGGAAGGGAGGCGGAAAGCCATGAAGCACTAAAGAAAGGCACTGTGTTGGAAGCTGAAAGAAATAGTAGAGCTAGAACTGTATAGCCGCCCTGAATGTGTGATGCCCTCTCTGCTTGTACTTAGATCGCCTGCATTTTGGGTGCCTCCCTCCAATGCTTTGCCACCAGTAGGGCTGTTTTTGGTTTTCCCTAACTTGTATCGGTATTTCCAGTGGTTTTACAAGTTGAAAAACTCCTAGGTTGGCTGTTATTACACCTCCGATATATTCATGAATACGGAAATGGGCAACAAGTATCGCGATAGCATTCTGTTGATGTGAGATTGTAAAGTGACAAAATTTTTATTTTGTTTCAACAAATTCATGTATATACAAACTTTCGAATTTTTATCAGGTTTAAAACTTGAGATATTTGATCGGTCAGGCCTAAGTGCTGGAGTATTTGTTTTGTGCTTGATAGTCGGTTTTTTCATAGCCATGAACGATGGTGGTTAAGAACAGCAGAGCAGAATATCAGGCAGCTTCAAGTATGGTTGATCCTCTAGGGCATCTGTTATCCACTATAGCAACATCAGGCAACTGGTTGCATTATGTGTGTAAGCATTATCTATGCGACGTAGCTATAGTCTTCGTGTTGTATATGGGCCATGCTCCGTTTTGTGTGCGTGCTGCTGTTAAATGAGTTATCCTCGAAACCTTTTTTTTTTGTTACCTGAGGATATTTCTGAAGGAGTTTTTCAAACCAAGTGATTAGATGGTGCGTTCGCCGTTCCATCATTTCTCAAACCAAATTAGATCAACAAAAGAAAATCCTCCTGTTTTTAAATTTTAAATATGACATTTAGAAACGAACTATTCTGTTTCAACTTAGTTGACATTCTAGCTGTACCAAAGTCGAAATTTCAATCTTTGACCATGAATTCCTTGAAATACGTATACTTTAACATGTGAATTATGTATAATGGAAGTATTTCTTATGGTGAACCTAATAACTTATGATCTTAGACGATATATATTACACAGGACAAAACTAGAATGTCAACTAATATGAATCTGAGTACTTAGCTTGTCCGAGTGGAAAGTGGAGACTGACCTTGTTTTCTTGAGAGGGACCAAATTTTAGATTGAACTACGATATCTCCAATTCCAAATGCACGTCCAATATGGATTATACATAAATGTTAGTATACTCAAGTACATCAGACTGCAATGACTCGACCAAGCAAAAGTCGCGTCCACCAGCTATGTCAGTCGAAATGCATCGATACAATAATTTAACTATCAAACAGGTGCAGCTTTTTATTATTACAGGCATGTTCGCTGTTCATGATTCATAGACAAGGCACATCCCTGGAAAGTGCAAGACATTGGGATTCCTTTTGAGCGGTCCATGAATTAGGAAGCCACCGGTGCTGTATTGGAGTACTTAGTAGCAGGTGGCCACATTCTAAAACCAACCAAAATGGAGAAACAGAGCGACAGATTACGCTACAAAATGCAACTAGTGCTTCCCAGGTCACATCTGAGGCCGGTTCCCAAGCATCTGACCAACTATGTTTGACACCTGAAACGAATGCCCGAAAGACGGATTAAAATGCTGCGACATTAACTATTCGCAATCAATAGAAACAAACTAGCAGGTAACAACTATCAAACAAAACATTATAGCCAGCATATCAACATTGGACACAGTGGACTGACAACTACGGTGCTAAGCTGGGACCTTAACCAGTAACCATATTATAGCAGATATATATAAAATCAGCATGTCGTGTATTTCTTTAATAGATAGAGTGAAGGCTGTGGCATCAAAATTATCACAGTAAAAAGAATATACTGAGCATATATATATTCAGTAGCAGATAACGCCTATCGATCATTAAAAGTACAGCCAGAATATCAACATGGAAAACAATGAACAGACAACTACGGTGTTGTTATGCTGGGACCATAACCAGTAACCATTATAGCAGATGCATATAAAATCATCATGCTGCATATTTCTCAAATAGATTTAGACTGTAGGTTGTGGCATCAAAGTCATAACAGCAAAAATAATATACTAAACATATATGTTCAGCTTCCTCTGGATGGAGATCACAAACTATCTTTGTTCGCAATAAGCAGAAGCACTAGAAATACATCATTGTTTTCCAAAGCCAAGTCCTAAAGTAGGGAATAGAAGAAGACACCATCAAAGACACTTTTCACAAATTTAATGAGGGCATGACGCTATGATATGCTCCAAGTCTAGTTATAAACACTTTAAGCAATTGAATAAGTGTAAAAAGGATCCACAAAGAGAAATGGTATTAACAAACTTGCCTGCCAGTACTTGGAAACACATCGATCGATGCAACTGTTCTCACCCATATTGAGCTCAGTTTCTTTATACCTGAAATAAAATAAACCCCCAGGAAAAAAACGCATACTTAAATCTAACAGATGATAGATCCTTCTTACAACTTGCCATAAGAAGTTCCATGCTTGAGGTGTAAAATTGCAATACACTACCTTGTTCATCTAGTTAAGCTATATGATTACCCATACATAACAACATAGAATAAGATAAATACAAAATTTTAGATGAGAAGGTTGTCCGTTACAAATGAAATAAGGATGCCACAACAAGACTACGAATAGTGTTTCAAAAGTTTCTAGTTATGCAAAACATAAGCTGATTATATCTGCACCTTTTCTCAACGCACTTGTCGAAGCAGGTCTGTGTAAGTCTGCATAAAGTAAAATGCCACTATCAGAACAAGTAAAATCAAACAGAAACCTACATGATTCCACCTGTAAACTACTAGCTCTGCTCTAATCCTTGTGAGATTACTGATCTCAGGCAAGAAAAAAAAGAGAGGATATTACTCACTTATTGAAGAGATCAACCCTGTACTCCATCTCCTTCTCCGCCATCCAAAACATCTGTCCAGTGAAAGGCGCACATCACCCACCTCAGCAAAAGCAACAAATCCTTAAACCAAAAGCCGAAAATGGGAAGAAATGTGCGTGAACATACCTGCTCCTTCTCCGAGAAACCTTTCGCAGCCATTCCGGCACCTCACCTGCAAAGGACAGAGGCACGAAGAAGCACAGAGCTCAAACTCCGAAGGAAAACAAATCATCCTAAGAAGTGCTAGTAGAGAACCAAGAGGAGAAACGGATGCTTACGGGGAAGGAGAACAAAGGCCTAGGTTCAAGCGGCGGCGGCGATATCCGATGTAGCAACCACCCACCAGCAGCCGCGGCTCCACCCTCCCTCGCCAAACGCTAGGGTTTTGTCCCTTTGCTCTTCCTCCGTCGGAGGGGACCCCGGTGCAAGGAGACGGAGAGGGGAGAGGCCGCGACTTCCAACGTGGGCCGCATCTGAATGGAATGGGCCTCGTGCCCCGAAAGACGTTCATCGACAAGAGGGGCCCACCTGTGAGCCCAGTACGTTTTAACCGTCTTGTTTCAAGCTGCTCGCCCTTCCCCCGAAGAGGCCGTTCGCCATGAGCTTGGCTTATCCGCTCTTCCGCCTCCCGGGCCGCTGCTCCCTCGCGGCGGCGGCACTCGCGTCGTCGTCTCCGCTTCCCGTGTCCGTGACCTTATCGGCTTCGGCTTCCGCGGATGGGGGTGGAGGTGGTGGGGGCGAGCTGACGGCGCGGGAGAGGCGGCTGCAGAGGAAGGAGCGGCGGGAGCTGCGGGCGACGGACTGGAAGGAGGAGGTGCAGGAACGGCTGATCCACGAGCCGGCGCGGCGGCGGAAGAAGCCGCCGAAGAGGTCGTGGCGGGAGGAGCTCAACCTCGACCTCCTCGCCGAGCTGGGGCCGCAGTGGTGGCTCGTGCGCGTCTCCATGGCGCCCGGCACCGACTACGTCGACCTCCTCACCAAGGCCATCTCACGACGCTTCCCCGAAGTCGCCTTCAAGGTTTCACTTCATCTCTCGCTCTTGCTCATTCGTTAGTTTTGTTAGTTTGATTGTGTTGTAGCTGCCTCTAATCAAGGACGGCTCTCACGAGCATTTTGCCCAACACTTGGCGTGATTTTAGGCTGTCAGTTTGTCACGTCATGTTCGTACCAATTATTTTAGGATTTAGGAGCAACATCACAGTACAGTAGTCGTGCGGCTGTTATAGTTTCGTACTGGGTTATTCACAGATTTATAATCCATCCATCCAAGTCAAGAGGAGATTGAAGAGTGGCACAATCAGTGTCAAATCGAAGCCTTTGCATCCTGGGCTGGTCTTTTTGCATTGCACCTTAAACAAGGAGCTACATGACTTCATCAGGGACACCGAAGGTTGTTATGGCTTTATTGGGGCTACAGTTGGTTCAATGTGAGTACTTCCCAGAGTCTTTTCCATTCATTGACCTTTGTTCTTTTTTTTGACACATTGTTAGTTTTCATAGCTATGGTCCTTGTTTTTAGGTGGCTACCTTCATATTCTTTGCTGGAAATATTCAGTTGTTGATTATACACAAGAGTACTTGACCTTAGATAGCATCTCAGCTTGTAACTTTTTTTGAGGAAGACTTGAATCCATAGTGGTTGCTCTGGGTATGGATATTATTTGCCAGACTTAATTGCACAAATATCCTTCAACCTAGCTAGTGACTAACATGCACAACTAAGCGTTTCCTGAAAACTAAAAGCTTCTATGAAGATTGGGATATTCCTTTACAAGGAAAATGATGATCACAACATCTATATACTGCTACAATGATCATAGTTCCTTGTAGTCTATTCTATTTATAAGTTATTTTGATTTGCATTTCTTGTACCTGCCCTGGTACTAATATAGTAATATTCTCATTATGCAGCAAGAGGCAGATTAAAAAGCCAAAACCAATTCCAATTGAAGAAGTCGAATCGATTATCAGAGAAGAAAAGGAGGAACAAGAGAAAGTTGATAGAGAATTTGAAGGAATGGAGAACATAGCAAATGTGGAGTCATTCAGTAAACCTGTTGAAAAATCTGAACTTATGTTAATGAATAAGATCAAGAAGCAGTTTAAGAAATCACCCTCAAAAGGTGGCTCCAGCCAGCGAGCTTTTTCAGCTGGTGCTACTGTTCATGTTCTCTCTGGGCCTTTTGAAGACTTCATTGGTTCTATCCTGGAATTGAATCTCAAAAACAAGAAGGTTGGGGCGATTAGATATTAATCTTAGTAAACTAGTTGTATGATTATTTTCCAATGCCTTCTGGTATTGTTTGGCTATCTAAGAAGTGTTAACTCTCACAGGCCACTGTCCAGCTAACACTCTTTGGGAAAGAGAGCTTTGTGGATCTAGATTTTGATCAAATTGAGTCGGTTGAAGTGGATGACAATGATAGTAACCTGTGAGGTATGAAAACGCCTCTAAATCCTCATTTCTGACTTTGATAAACATGCTATGATTGTGGAGGTGATCAGAAAAGGACATCTAGCTTTCGAAGTTACATAAATAGGACAGCAAAAGAAATGGTAGATCTGGAGCATGTTTTCTCACCTGTTGGCCAAAGATTGTATGATGATAGAACATGCATTCATTGTTATTGCACTGCTCTGATTTGTGCTCCGCCATTTAAGTAAACATCCATTTGACACCATATAATTTTTTTTGCGAGTTCATTGAAGTAGTTTTTGCGTTGTTTGACAAACTTTTTCAGGATTCCATTGTATATCAAATTTCTTCTCTATACGATAACATTTTAGCTCCATAATTTAGCTGTGGGGAGCAGTTTCTCACTTTTTGTTTATGTTTTTTTTTGAAAAGGAACATTCTGTTTAATGTCTGAGTAGGCATCTTGTGTTTGTGTATCACAGTACGGATAGCTTTTATCAACACTCCAGGTCTCCAGCTGGAGACTCGGGTGAATGAAACAGGGACTTCAGTGGGTGGACAGCGGACTGTTGAAGGAGAGAGTTATCAACAAACAGTTAGCACATGAGCTGCCGTCAAAATTAACCTGTAAGTTCCGAGTTCCATGGCATGCGTTCTGTTCCACTGAAATTGAGTCATTGATTGACCTTCCCCCCTTTTTTTGGTCAGGAGGTACTGAAATGCAAATTTATAATAATGGGGATGCTGGATTTGAGAAATCATCGACTTCCACTAGTTGCTCACATTTGGCCTGAATGTAAAAAGATTTAAATTTTGTCAGCCCTGTAGGTTATTTATTTCATGTTTTATTCTCGAGTATTTGAACCATCATGCACTGTGCATGTAGCAATTTTCAAGTGCATGTGCACTGGAAGACAAAATTACTGAGTTTGTCTTCTACTAGTACATATGCACATGGAATTTGTCATTTTTGTATGGATTTTATAAAAGGAGTTTCCATGTCAATTTTGCAACAAGGTACATCTATGGATGCATATCTTTTATTTTTTAGAAGTTTCTACGTACGACTTTTTTAGAGGGGTTTTCACGTGTCCAATGAAGATGTGGTTTGTACGGGATAGTTTCCCGACTAATAGCACACCTTCAAAATGATTTGCAATTTGATCACAACGAAAATTTACTAGCGACGAACAGGACTGGAGACAAACAGCATTTCCAAAATTCAAAATGGCATTCGTAGCAATCGAGTGAGCACTGATATCAATCGTACGCCACGGATGGCGAGCCTGGTAACCTTGGTGGCGACCGATGAAGCTGCAGCCGGAACTTGCACACATCCTTAACCAGCAAAATGATCCCTTTCATTCTACGAAACACCACAGAAGAAAACTTGCGATTTTGCAACGGACTCGGTAGTCGTTACCAGCGTATATGCTAGGCCTGGCAATGGGTACAAACCCACCGGGTTTACCCATCCCAAACCCACACCCACACCCACGAAGGTAAACCCATACCCACGGGTAAATCCATACCCGTCCATGGGTATAGGTTCTTCCCCGTACCCATCCCCACGTGGGTGATGGGTACCCATCAGGTACCCATACCCAAATCAACATTGAACACAACAACCATTCTCCAGCAAAACAAAAATCATTCAACAACAAAATAAAGCAAACCATTCAGTAACAATAATATTGATATAGTCTCAAAATGCTAGTCGCCCAAACTAATTACAATTAGAACTGATATAGTCTCAAAATACTTAAATACTTGATGGATTAAACTTTAAGTTCCTAAAGACCTTCTTGAATATCTTGGAGACAAGACCAAAATGAAGCAGCATTCTTGTCTTTGTCATCAACTGCAACAACCAACAGCCAACAAGAAATGATTTATTAGTTGCAATTTCAGTGAAAAAATATGAATTTGATAATGCTATGTACTTACCTCTATACTTGTTACGGAACCAATCCTGTGAGCACATCAAAGCCTCTATCATCTGAGGGGTTAAACTGCTGCGATGGTCACTAAGAACTCTTCCACTTGTACTAAAAGCAGCTTCTGAAGCAACTGTAGTAATAGGGATTGCATAAATATCTTTAGCTATCCTCCTCAAAGTTGGGTAACGAGATCCAGCTACCTTCCACCAATTTAGAACATTAAAATCCTTGGTATCTAATGGCACTAGTCCATCCTCTAAGTACCTTTCTACCTCAGACTTATACATCATGGACTCTGGTCTTGTGCTTGCCACACGTGCACTAAAGGATGATAAGAACTCCATATTACTAGTAGGTGCTGTTGTGGTTTCTTCTTCTTCCACTTCGACATGGTACTCAATCATTAGATCCCGTAGCAAATCCATGACTAAGGCAACCTTATCCTCACAAACTTGTCCAGTCGTACCAAATAACCACTCAAAACACATCAGCAAGCTCAAAGTTTTAAGCCGAGGATCAAGAACAGTTGAAATGCCCATTAGCCCTTGAATATCAGACCAATACTTGTCAAACTTGGCAATCATATTAGCTGACATTGTTTCTAGTAATGGGTTACCACAAATGGACCATTGCCTAATTTTTACTCTAATCTCACAGATCTTCATAAAGTAAATGTTTGCAGTAACATACTGAGTTCCAGAGAATAATTCAGTTATATCGTTAAACATGCGAAGCCTTTCTACAACTTCTGCTGCAAAATTCCATTCTTTCTCACTAGGCAAACAAGTGTACTGCTTATCAACACGACTGGCTCTAATGAAAACAGCCTTATAAGGCAATGCAATGCTAAGCATGTTGAAGGTTGAGTTCCATCTAGTCTTACAATCAAGAGAGATCTTAGTTTTCATATGAACTTTGACAAACTTAGCAATCTCCTCAAACTTCTCAATTCTTTTTGGTGTGGCTGTCCAATATGCTACACTTTCACGAATATTCTCAATTGTATTTTTCAAAGGTTCTAGACCATCCTTTACAATCAAATTAAGGATATGAGCGCAGCAACGCATGTGTAAAAGTTTACCACCATTCATGAGTTTACTCTTTCCAATCTTTCTCACAAGAGAAGGAATTACCGCATCATTTGTAGTGCAGTTATCAAGAGTCACAGTGGATATCTTCTCATCAAGGTTCCAATCAACCAAAGATTCATATAATTCTTCACAAATCACATCAGCGGTGTGAGGGGCAGGGACATAAATGAACCTGCGTAATCATATAACAATATGTTACTCAATAAAGATGAACCTATATGTGAATACCAAACAATATGCTACAGCCTTCAATAAGTTACTTCATGATAATGCTTCTAAGAGTCCAAGATTCATCAATGAAATGACCTGTCCTCGTTGAAGCCTGTGATCCCCGCCATGTGCACGTGCGTCGCCGTCGGTTGTGCGCCTGGATCGGAAACATCGCCGATGGATGGGAGCGGGCTGCGCCCTGGCGGGCTGGCGCCGGCGGAACCCTCGGAGGCGGCCAGGGCGGCGGCTTTCCACTGTGAGCCTGAGAGGCGGCGGCGGCGGCGGCTTTCCACGGACCACGGCGAGTCTGAGAGGCGGCGGCGTGGGCGAGCTGGCGGGGTGGCAGCGTGGGCGAGCGTGCGAGGCAGCGGGCGAGCAGGCTGCGCGGGTAGGCGGCGGCGCGGGCGAGCGAGCGGGCTACGCGGGCAGGCGGGGTGCCGCCGTGCCGGGGCGGGCTACGCGGGCAGGCGGCGGCGTGGGCGAGCGGGCGAGGTGCCGCCGTGCCGGGGTGGGCGAGCTGGCAGGGTGGCGGCGTGCCGGGGTGGGAGAGCAAAGAGTCTGAGAGAGAGGCGGCGGCGGCCTGGGCGCCTGGCCGCGTGGGGATGGGGTGGGTCGTGGGTGACTGGGTGAGAGAAGAGTAGAAGACTAGGGTTAGGAGTAGTTGGGCTGTTACCTTGGGCTTGGGCTATAATTTTTTAAATGGGCTGGGCTAATTTAATTGGATTTTTTTACCCATGGGTAAAAGGGTATGGGTTCATGGAGAACGAACCCGTACCCACTGTACCCGTTGGGTCCTCTTTTTTCCCATTAACAGACCCGTGGGTTCAACAATTTGCCCAAATTCGGACCCTAATGGAGTTTTTACCCATCGGGTCTTGGGTTTCGGGTACCCGTTGCCAGGCCTAGTATATGCCTTAAGAGCATCTCCAAGAGCCTCTGTAAAACTCAGTGGATAGGTATAATTTGGAAAAATCCCCTAAATTTGCGATCCAACGGTCTCTATATCTGGCTAGCCAAAGCCCTCCCCTTGCTCGGCACTTTTCGCGAGCCAACGCCGCTCGCCATCTCGCCATCGCCTTCCCGCGCGCCGCGCTCCCTCCCTCACGCTCGCCCTCCCGCCATCGCCTTCCTGCCGTCGCCGGGCAGCAGCGCCACGGACGCGGCCGTTGTCCTCCCGCTGTTGCTACTTGCAGCCCTCCCGTCGTTGTCCACCCGCCGTCGTTCTCCCATCTTTGCCGGACAGCAGCGCCATGGATCCCATCGGTGGAGCCGCTGGTGATGGCCAGCTCGCCATTAACATCAAACGGAGGTCCCGCGCCATCGGTCGATTCACCCACGTCGGAGCCCCGCAGGTCGATTCCCCACGGCCCGAGCACCGCCACAACCTCCCCGACCTCCCCCGGCCTCCACCTCGCCTCCACCCTCCCCACAGCGCACCGCCAGTGAGCTCCATGCCTTGCCCATGGCTGCTGCCGCCTTCCGCCGTGGCGCCGCCCCTCTCCGGCGTTCACCTACCACCAGTGACCACCTAGCTAGATTTGCGCGGCCTTCCTCGTCGTGGGGTTGCCGGTCTCGCCGGCGGCGGCCGGCGACCTCTTATTGGCCGGTGCTGTGGGTCCAGGGCCCACGCATGTGAGTAGGCTAGAAAGGGAGTGGGTACCAAAAGTTCCGTCATGAACGTGATTCGAGTATGGAGAGTCAAAATTTGGAGAGACCGTTGGTTCCCCACCTTTTGGAAGCTTTTTATTTCTTACCTAGTCTCTTACCTCTTCGTTTAGCTAGGATTTTTAGCTAGTCTGAGTTACTCTTACATTCTACAAACTCATCTCGAAGCAATCTCAAACCAAGGTGCAAGCCTCAGACAACCTGAAGTTGGTTGCTTTAACAAGGACCTGACCACCCAATGTCCAGAAACAAATTGATCGGAACTAATTCAATTACAGTGAAGATACTTCGTGCTATTTTTCAATGGGAGATAGTAACATGTCAAACAGACTAAGCTGCAATGCATATACTCAACAGAGGAGCAAACAGAGGCAACGAGAGCATAAAACTTGAAGAGCATGCGATGGTTCCACTTCCATAAAACAGACCTCAGTGATAACTTAGATACTTCAAATACCAAGAAGAAAATAAAGGCAACCAGCCTCAAATCAAGGACATTCTCTCAGAAGAAAACTACTACCAGAATTATCAACCACCTCCTACCAACGTCTCAACATCCTGATCAAAAGGGATTACATTCCTATCATCCAGAAAAATGGAAGCTTGTATTCCAAACTTGGAGCAACTCAGTAGTAGAATATCACATCCCAGGCCTTGGCCTTGGCCTTGATCTTCGGAAATGGACACACCTCCACAAGTCCCTTCAGGGCCCGCTGCTGCCAGGAGTTGCAACCGTTAGTGATGACTGGTTAACCAATTATTTACCATCTACTCCCTCTATTTTTATTTACATGTCATATTAGATTTGTTTTAAGTCAAACTTGACCAACTTTAACTAAATTTATAGAAAAGAATAATAACATTTACGATACCAAATTTGTTTCATTGAATCTACCATGAAATATATTTTGATAGTGCATAGGTTGAGTAGTACAGTTGTTGCTATATTTTTCTATAGACTTGATCAAAATTAACCAAGTTTGACTTAGAACTAACCTAGTACAACATGTAAATAAAAACGGAGATAGTGACATAAAGAAGAGCACCAAGAAACTAGGAGGGTGCAAGAAAAGATCTAGTTACAGGGCAAACAACAGTAACACTACCCGAATAATCTAAATAGATAAATCTGTGCTCAGAGCTGACAACATCATCATTGGTTATTCATGTCAATGAAAATTCAGATTGCAGGGCCGTTATGTGTTCACTCAATGAACCAAACGACATAACAATACGTCAACAATTTTCGAGCAACATGCTACCAAGGTTGTGTTCCCCACTACTCCAGCTTGCAGTAAAAATCGTATCAAATGACTTGATGTTTCCAAGTATGCATTACATCAATAAAACAAGTTATCTCAGCAAATTAGGATAGGAAACAGATGACGAGACACAACAAGAGCTTACCTAGTGACGTTCCAGGCATCCAGTTTCAGAGGCAGGAAGGGCTCATGGTAGTGGATGTTGCAAGATGTGGTATGGTTGTACATGCAACTTGATCCAAAGCTTCTAAAGTCACACGCAACTTCATCCATGGTGTCATTTTTCATGTTGATTGCGATGAGGCATGACTGTTTCTCTTCTTCATCTTGGTCCCCTGCCAACACAAAGTAGATAGTCTCGGGGTCTCTCATGTCTACAAGGGGGCACTGAAGTTGGATGCGGGAAAGACCTCGGCCCATGGGGCACCCAGGCAACCAGTCTTGCTCCCACCTCCACTCTTCGGTCAGTGTCCAAGACCTGGTGGCACCATACTGCCAGGTCTCCTAGCTACTGGACATAATCCGAGCTGTCACGGTGTGGGACATCGACAAATTTCATGACGCCACCATTGCTGGTTACACACAAAGTTCGGTATGTGGCCAGGGATCCTCTGATACACAGATGAGGGTCGCAGCGA
This sequence comes from Panicum hallii, assembly GCF_002211085.1. NCBI lineage: Eukaryota > Viridiplantae > Streptophyta > Magnoliopsida > Poales > Poaceae > Panicum > Panicum hallii. Next base: position 1,509,292 of record NC_038050.1, on the reverse strand, counting down.
CCCTGGTAAGGAACCACGGGCAGTGGGGGCATATCTGACCTCTGGATCCGGGCTAAGCACATCATACCACAAAATGCCCCTCAGGTAATCCACCCAGCAAATGAAATCACCAAAAGGAACGACAGCATCAGTCTCCCACCAAGTCAATTGCTTCTCTTCACCCTCGTCACGGCAGATTGGCACGCACTCTGTCGTGCGCCATGAGCCCTTCTCACCAAAGATGCAGCAGAGCTTGGCTGTCACCCGGCAATCGCCACGTCTTCCTGCAAAGACCGCGAGGTGTGCCTGTGCCACAACGAACTCTCCATTCTCACGGCAAAGTGTACCAGAGTTCTTCTCGGTGTTGAGATGCATGAAGGTGTGGGGAGCTTCGTGAGAGTCTGTAGGGCAGTCTGGTAGACGAAGAACTCCTCACTCTTGTCGGGGAACGTACCCGTGTTCTTAGGGAAGAGAAACCGCAGCAGGATGGAGTTGCGGTGGGCAGCCACGGCTTTAGCATCCCAGAAACGGGGTATAGACTTGTGGGGCGAGCCACCACGTCTGCCCTCGTCGGGAATCCAGTGGTACATAAGGTAAGAGGTCCCCGGGGGCGCCGCCGCCCTCAAACTGACGCCGATTTGATCGCCGGTAGCGGTGGTGATACAGGTCCTCTTACACATGAGAAAAGGGCAATTTAGGTTTAAGGATCAGCAGTGAAAGTCTACGGAGCTAGTACGGTGCTACCACTGGATGCAGTTTCTCACTTTAGCTGCAGCATCCATACTTTAGCTGCAGGAGCGCAGTTTCTCACTTTTTGTTTAATGTCCGAGCAGGCATCTTGTGTTTGTGTAATTTATCACAGTACCGATAGCTTTTAACAACACTCCAGGTCCCCAGCTGGAGATTGGGGTGAATGAAGCAGGGACTTCAGTGGGTGGACAGTGGGCTGTTTTTTCAAAATATGGACAGTGTTCTGTTGAAGAGCGAGTTATCAGCAAACAGTTAGCACATGAGCTGTCGTCAAAGTTAACCTGTAAGTTCTGAGCTCGGTAGCATGCGTTCTCTTCCACTGAAATTGGGTCATTGAGATGCAACTTCTCTCTTTCTTTTGTCAGGTGTTTCTGAAATGCAAGTTTATAAATAACGAGGATGCTGGATTTGACTTTGAGAAATCATTGACTTCCACTACATTGTTCACATTTGGCCTAAATGTAGAAAGTGACATTTCAATTTTGCCAGTCTTGTAGGTTATTTATTTCATGTTTTCTTTTTGAGTATTTGGATCATCATGCACTGTGCATGTAGCAATCTGGGGGCGTTGCTGGCTTGCTTCGGTTTGTGTACAATGGCAAACAGAGATTGCTTTGTAGAAAGAGACCCAACTCTATTGTTTAGGCCAAAAGCTTACGATTACGAACAAGACAAGCTTCGGCCTTTTTCACTTTATCTTTTTCCGGCAGCTTCCATAGATCTGTTCTCAAGATGAAATCCTGGGGGAAGAGAAAGACATAAAAAAAAATGCATTCTTTGCACCCAAACTGCTCTTGCATGTCCATCATCATGCATTCACTGACATAATCTTCATCAAATTAGTCGAAGATAATGATGAGTTCCCATGGCCACATCCAAGATCTTCCCTGCCCCCAGTCCCCTGCCAAAGGAGATTGGAACTGTAGCACACCCCCTTTGCCATGCATAGCAGCTAACAGCACACCATGAGTGCCTTGCATCATATGACCAGAGGTGCCCCTTGTCCCTTGATGTCACTGCTCACTGCTACAGAATGGTCTATTTACCCTCCTACCTTCTACTTATGTGAATCAGGAAATGGTACTGGTTATTACCGAACGATGATGATACATTCAATTCCAAGTCCTCTTGACTTGACATGGTTGATCACTTGAGAGAAAAAGGCAATCTAGATTAAGGAGTAGCAGTGAAAGTCTACGGAGGGAGCTAGTAGTACGGTACTACCACTACCACTGTTCTTCACCAATGAGCCGCAGCTACTCCATCTCCATCTCCATGGCGCCCACCCAACGAACGATCGGAGGTGATCCGTGGACCACGGCGCTGCGCCGTGCATCGGCCTGTCACGGTCGGCCACCACGCGGCACGAGGTAGACCCGGGCGCGCACGACGGCGCCGTTCCCCAGCCGGAACCCGGGCGCCACCGCGAATCCGACGACCATGCCCGCGCCGGCGCGCGGGGGCGCGCCGGCCACGCTCTCCATGTACTCCGGGTGGAACTCCGCGCCGCGTCCGGCCTCGAAGTGGCTGGGCGGCGGCTCCAGCGCGAACGCCAGCAGGTGCAGCATCCACACGGCCTTGGCCGCGCGCAGGAACTCCCCGTAGAAGGGCGTCCGCGGGTGCGTCCCGCCGTTCACCACCCGCCGGTGCTCGCCGTCGCCGAGGATGGCCTCCTCCACGCGGGGAGGGAGGAGGGCCGCGAACTTGGTGGCGGCGTAGCGGCCGAAGGCGCAGGTCGGGAGCACGCCCAGGAGCTCGGCGGGCTCCATCCCGCGCATGTCGCGGAACTGCGTGTACCGCTCCCGCCGGAACGCGGCGGGGTCGAGCAGCGACGAGAGGGAGCCGTCGAGGTAGAAGGACTCGTGCTCGAAGCCGCCGAGGAGGGAGCGGGTGACGTGCGCCTCCAGCGCGTGCTTGGCCAGCTGCGGGGAGGAGACCGGGATCTTGGTGAGGGACCGGGTGGCCGCCGCGACGTCCACCCCCGCCGCGCGCATCAGGTGGAGGAGGTGCGCCGCGAACGCCCGCGTCGCCGCGCGGGCCTGCTCGGCGCAGGTGGTGAACAGGTCCGCCGTGGGCGCGCCGCCGGGGCCGTTCGGCTTGGACGGGTGGTGGCGCCCGTTGCGGCGGCTGGTGGCGGCGGCGAGCTTCTCCTTGAGGCCGTCCACCTCGGCCTGCTTGGACTGGAGCTGGCGCTGGAGGTCGTCGAGCGCGGCCTCGTACGGCGCGACGGCCTCGCGGAGCGGCGGCGCCGAGGGGTTGGGGCGCGGGATGTGGCCCGCGGCGGCGGAGCGGCGGAAGCGGTCGCGGAGACGCGCGAGGTGGCGGAGCTCGGCGACGACGGCGGCGTCGGCCGCGCGCATTTTGTCGGGGTCCCAGGGGCAGTGCGCGCCCTGGAGCGCGGCGTACGCGCGGCGCAGCCCGGAGACCGCGTCGAACACCTCCGCCATCAGCGCCTCCGCGTCGCGCGCGCGCTCGGCGCCCTGGGCCGCCTTCCGCTCCTCCTGGCTCCCCTCCTCCCAGATCTTGAGCTTCTCCTCCTCCTGCTGCTGCCCCTCCACCTCCACCTCCGCCGCGGAGGGGGACCGGCGGCACTTGTCGCTGCTGGAGACGGCGTCGGCGAACGGGTCGTCGTCGTCGTCATCCAGATCGCTGTCGACGGAGTCGCGGAGGGTGTAGTTGCAGGGGAGGCGGTTGGAGAGGCAGGAGGATGCGACGCGGTGGATGAGGTCGCCGACGGTGACCGGCTTGCTCGCCATTTCGCCTCGCGCTGCTGCTCCGCCTCCCTCACTTCCGCGTCCTGCGGGCGGCTGCTCGCTTCGAGTGTGATGAAGTATTGAAGTGTGATCAGTGTGGGGGGAGCGGATGGAGAAGATGCCGTCCACTGTGCGCCAAAAATGGGAGTGTGGGTGGGTCGTGGATTTAAGAAGGCCAGCCCGACATGGGAAGCCAAATTCAGGAGGCAGATGCCCTCGTGGGACGCTGCGTTGGGTACATGAAGACAAAGGCAATGAGCTGGGAGCCTTTTGCTTGTTCAATTCTTTTTTTTTGAAAAACTTGCCTGTTCAATTCAACCTTCAGCTGCATCCACCACCTTCTATTCTTCTCCTCCAAATGGAAAATCTACTGCGACGAGATGTCAGGCCTTGATCCTGATATAAACGCAGTTCAACCAGAGATCTTTCTTTTAGTTACTGTGTTTCCTTGGTGTGCTCTGCAGCTACTCTCATGTAGGCCTTGCGACTTCGTGACAGCCTCGATCTTGTGTTACGGTGTCCTTTACCCCGCTTTTGTTTGCCGATGAATGCATGCAATTTTCATCTTCTTCTACTAGCAATCACCGAAGTCAACTCAAGCTTCTCATAGCATGTAGCCATGTAGAGATGTACTCCGTATTGTACTAGCTCTGACTTCCGGACTGTTTAGCATTATGCTCGGCCCGGATCATACGATTAGCTAGCCATGTGCCTTTGTGTCAAGAGGTTGCTAGCTCGGGCCCTTGCAGATCGTGACCGTGCGAGCACTTGCACAGTGATCGCCAATATCAGGCGCCTATAATCCGGCCTACTGCACGCCTACGTTTTGCATCCGCTCCTATTGTAACTGCACTAAGGGTCCTTTTTGTAAAACTTCTATCCGGCTCCGGCTCATCCGGAGAAACTCTACCAAACATTTTATACGCTGAGCCGTTTTAAATAAAAAACGGAGGAGCGCCTCACGAGAAGTCCCCCTAAGTCTTGTGATTGGGCTTTTATCGAGCATTTATCATCATGCATGGCGTTCACGGTATCTCGCCGATCCAAATCATCCAATCGATTTTATTGGTCGGACCACTTCATGTCTCCCAAACTACATGATCCCGTTAATCTCCGTCACAATGATCCAAGAACATCTCCAGAAAATTACTCATCTCTCATACCCTATATATTTTCTCTTTCCATTAGAGATTACTCATCTCTCGTACTCTGTATATTTTCTCTCTTTATTGCTACTTGCTAATAGTACTTTTTATATTTTTAGTAATCAGTGCTAGAACAGATTATTCAATGGATAGGGTGGAGGAAGAAATCCCCTACATGGACCAAGAAAGATGTGTATTTTAGCAATCACAAAAACTATTTAGATATTGGTAATAGAATTGGTAATTTGCTGATTACCTTCCATTATTAAAATGAATAATATACTGAAGATACTTGATAAAACACTAGCACAGGACCCCACGCACCAGCCCGCCGCGCCAGATCCAATAGGCCCGCCCCGCCCATAGGATCCACCGCCTCAGCCCACCTGTCAGCGACCGTATCGGCCCATTGAGTCAATGGCTGGTAACTTTTGCAGGGAACCCCTCGTTAGCTTTGACATTTCCCGACCTCCACCCCACCCCACCCCCGCTCGCTTCGAGTTGGTCGTTCGTGCTGGCTCGCCCGCTCCGACCACTCCACACGCCGCGCGAGATCCCCTTCCCCGCGCCCGCCTCCTCCCAGCACTCCGGCGCGGCCGCGCGAGCCCTAGGGAGGGCTGGGGGTTTATCCGCAGATGCGGCCCCTCCTCGCCCTCGCCGCCGCGTGCGCCCTCCTCGTGGCCGCCGGCGCCGCGGCGGAGGAGGCGAGGAACTCCACCAACAAGTTCCGGCAGCGCGAGGCCAGCGATGACATGCTCGGCTACCCCCATCTGTGAGCGCCGCTCGCTTCTCCCTCCCACTCTCTCTCCTCGCGTCCTTCCCTTCGCGCTTCGCGTGCCGCTCTAGATTTGGAATTGCTGCTGGATCCTTGGGAGCGGGAGCGGGAGCGATCGGATTGGATGAGTGGTCGTTTCCTGTGGGTTCTCGTGGGGGCTTTACGATCGATGGAATCGGCAAGCTCGTGGTTTCCGTGCTAGTGTGCTACCTATACCGATTTAGGTGTTGAAGGCGCCTAGTGATCACCTGCTTTTTTCTTCATTCTAGTATCGCGGTCTTAGTTTCTCATTTGGTCTGTACAAGCAAAATGTTTGAATCATCACCTAGCACGCTCCATTTGAAAATGGAAACAAGCAACTGTCGTCTGATTGGAGCATCATGGTCAATTTTTAGTAGCTTGAAATTGCTACTAGCTCTACTCATATTCCAAAAGAGGTAGCAACTACGGTAGTATTCCAATCGCACCCATATTCTATACTGGAATTAGAAGGAAGAGCTGACAAAGTGAAACTTTGTTTTTGTGCACGTAAGACTCTGATGACCACAGCCTAGTCAAAGATGATTTTATAAGCTTTTGAAGTAAATGTGGATAAATCCGAATATCACTTGAGGTTTTTGGATTGATCATAAATTATGATGAACCTGTAACATTGTGCTTTCTAACGGTAAGCATCTGTTCTAGTATGTTCCCGTACAGGCCATCTCAGTGAGTTTACTATTAATGTTAACCAGAGTGTTACTTGTGTTTAATTGAGACTTGCTGCATAACACATAGAAACTAAAGCCAAACAAGGAGAAAACTATGTACTTAATACTTGTTTAATGCAAGGCCTGGAGCTTGGGTTGTTACCTTAACAAGTAAGATGTTCACGTTTTTACTCATTCAACGAATTTCAGCAAAGTTCATATCTGCAGAAGTGGACTTAGGATGTAAGTTTAATTAGGCTTGCCACAATATTTTATACAAGAGTCATAAGGATTTTTGACATGTCTAAGTACTATTTAAATTGAAAACCTTTAAACGCCAGTTAATTAATAGTGGCCAGCTATATGAATTGCTTCATGCACTCAAGAAGTTTATCTATATTTTATCTTATAGAGATGAAGATGCTTTACTGAAGACTAAATGTCCGAAGCATGTGGAGCTGAGATGGCAGACTGAAGTTAGTTCCAGCATTTATGCAACTCCCTTGATTGCTGATATCAACAGGTAAAAGATACTTGTCACTTAATTAGTTAATTTGGTTTCTGTCTTTAACGTCACAAATATCTGCCTTATCTGGTGATCTGTCAGATATCTTTCTCTCTATCTTCTGCTGTTGATGCAAAAACCACGTTAATCATATTATATCTCTTATTTCTTTGCTCATGTGAGGATGAAATTATTGCTCCATGCACTGAAACTGTGCCAGCTTCACAACAAGCATTCTGTAACTACTTCTATTATATGCAAAATTAAATAAGGACATCATTTTCATGACCAGACTATTTTGTTTCTTATATTTGATTCTTTTATCCCCCAAACCACCAGTCAAATGAATGACGTATGCAGTTTTCACGAAGTTTATTTTGAATATGTCAAACACACATTTGCCATTCTCCCGGCTAATGTTTTAATGCATTTTCCTTGATAAGATTTCATTATAGAGACACTTGTAATGAACCTTTTTCTGTTATGCAGTGACGGAAAATTGGAAGTAGTGGTGCCATCATTTGTTCATTACTTAGAAGTTCTTGAAGGCACTGATGGAGACAAACTGCCAGGTGCTGGTTCATTGCCATGTTGCATTCTTACCTCTTCCTTACAGATTATGAAAAGAAGTTTCATCTGTACTTAATTAGTGTCTGTAATGTCCTAAGATCCTTTTAGCTCCTGACAAAGTTTTAAGCAAATTTCTCTTGTTAACATGGTAAAATAAATTGGTTTGGTGTATTGTTCCTGTAAATATATATTTGTTGTATGCTTTGCAGGATGGCCTGCATTTCATCAGTCAAATGTTCATTCAAGTCCTCTTCTATATGACATTGACAAGGATGGTGTACGGGAAATAGCTTTGGCAACTTACAACGGTGTAGTAAATTTCTTTAGGTAAGGAACTCTACGAAGCACAGTTTTGTGTATTCCTGTTAAATGTGGCTATATTTATTTGTTTGCTATGTAGGGTATCAGGTTATATGATGATGGACAAGCTTGAGGTACCTCGTAGGAAAGTACGTAAAGATTGGTATGTTGGGCTAAATCCAGATCCAGTTGACCGCTCTCATCCAGATGTTCATGACAATTCGATTGCCAAAGAGGCTGCTTCTAAGGAATCTCCCACAATAGAGCAAAACAAATCAGGTATCCAAGAATATGCTATGGGAACGTGTTGTTTACTTATTGAGAGAAATGTCTTCTTTTGTTTCTGCATCTCATGATAAAGCTTAACTTATAGTTGTGTAGCTCCATGGATTTCAGTTAGCAGAACTGTCTGATGTCATCAAGCTAAAAATTGAAACTTGCTTCAAGGATAAAAAGAATTGCATGCATACTGTACCAGTACCAAACTATACTAACTGATGTGGATAATGGACTATCTATGCATTTTGGTGACATAGAATACGTAAGAAACATCCATTTTGATGTGATTTATTTATGTTTATCATTGTAGGAAGTGTGGAGGGAGGTGAGTCCCAGAAAAATGGATCTGTGCAACAGCACTCAGTTGAAACAAAACCTAATTCTACCCAAGCACAAGAGAATGTGGAGTTGTTGAACATTGTAAACAACACTCATTCTGGGAGCATCTCTAGTGTTACTACTGCAGCAGAGAATACATCACAAACTCAGAGACGCTTGCTTCAAACAACTGACAAAAGTGATGATAAAACAGGAAGCTCAAAAACTCATGAAAGTGATTCCGGAGCAAAAGTAGCAGCCACTGTTGAAAATAATGAGTCTCTAGAGGAAGATGCTGATGCATCATTTGACTTGTTTCGGGATCCAGAAGATCTCCCCGACGAGTACAATTATGATTATGATGACTATGTTGATGAATCCATGTGGGGTGATGAGGACTGGAAAGAACAAGAACATGAGAAGGAGGAAAATTATGTGAGTGTAGATGCTCACATCTTGTCCACCCCTGTAAGTAAAGCATTTATTTCCTTTTGCTAGTTTTTATGTCCATTTCGTAGATAGACCTGAGTTATTATCCACATTTTTCTACAGGTAATTGCAGATATTGACAAAGATGGTGTACAAGAAATGGTGATTGCTGTATCATACTTCTTTGATCGCGAGTAAGGCTTCTTTCTTTGCTATAAACACATCCGTTGCATGTTACACATAACTTCTTAATTAGACTTCAGATTCATAAGTGAAATGAGTTTTTTAGCTTAAACTATTTGCCTGTCTACGTGAATTTGAACTTGAGTGACCTGAAAAATGAGAAAAAAAACATATGCATTTTTTATGTCCTGTGGTAACATGTACAATTTGTGTCCCAAGAATAAAATCACAAAACTTTGTTTCTTCATTGTCATGGTTGATCTCATTCAGATCGAACCTTCGCTTCTCTGAATCATGCTTTATCACCAGATGTCATATTTTCCTTTTACAAAACTAGTGGGCACATATTTTATGGTGATGAAAATGTACTAAACTAGGTGTTTGTTTGTGGTGCTGTGTTATCTTTGGTACCAATGCTAGGTGTTTGTTAATCCTGCTTTTATGATTGGAGATTGTGTTCTTAACAGAACTTGCTACCACAAACAAACACTCTGTGATTTTTTTTTTGTTTTTGACTTTGTTATACTATTAACCTGCTGCTTTTGTTGGCAGATATTATGACAACCCAGAACATGCAAAAGAACTAGAAGGAATTGACATGCAAAAATATGTTGCAAGCAGTATAGTTGTCTTTAACCTTGACACACGGCAAGTCAAATGGACTGCAGATCTTGATTTGAGCACAGATACTGTAAATTTCCGTGCTCATGTATATTCCTCTCCAACTGTGGTCGATTTGGATGGTGATGGATATTTGGACATCCTCGTTGGAACTGCTTATGGCTTGTTTTATGTTATTGATCATCGTGGTAAGTTTTTATCTCGTAATATTAATGGTTCACAAAAGCAGCTTTGTTCTGAGCTAGTGACCTGTTCTTCATATATTTTGTACAGATAAAGTTCCCAGATCATAGCTTTCTCGGCTAGAATAGTGCCATTTATTTTTGTAGTTACAAATACTGTGGTAATAATCCACACCGGTAAAGGGTAGGGTGCACCAGTCCGCTGGTTTGTGTTCCTGGCTGAGCCACCACTTTAGGATCTGTTCGGTGGCTGGAAAAAGGAGTTGGGACCAAGTAATTTGTCCCCTTGTAAAACAGAAAACAGAAGACAACCGAACAGGTTAAATCAAGCTTTGCTGGTCTATGAGAAAAATCGCATCGGTTTAAAATAGGCAAAAATAATAATCAGTTTTGTATTGGTGGTACTGACTTATGGTTGTCTTGGGTGTGTGGTGTACTCTTTCTTCTTAATGAAATGACACACAGCTCTCCTCTCAATCAGGGAAAAATAAATCAGTTTTGTAACATGCTATTTTTCTTTGGAAATTTAGACTGTTATTCACTGAAATTCTCACTAGAAGACAATGAATTCCCACCCTTTATACCGGTTGCCTTCTGTGCGCTGTGCACTGCTAGCATCCATATCCTCTTCTTATATTGATTTTGTCAATTAGGTAAGGTTAGGAAGAAATTCCCCCTTGAGATGGCTGAGATCCATGCACCAGTCATTGCTGCGGACATCAATGATGATGGCAAAATCGAGATGGTTACTACTGATTCCCATGGAAATGTAGCAGCATGGACTGCAGAAGGAGAAGAAATCTGGGAAGTGCATCTAAAGAGTCTAATTCCACAGGCAAGTTTCACTCATTTCTTTGTAAGATAAGATGTTGACAGATTGTTGCTTTGTAATTCCTTGTTTTTTTTTTTTTCCTTGTGTCTATAAGTGGCCAATACATACATCCCAGGATCTTGGTTTAGATCGTTTACTTAGATTCTACCGCTTGGGCTTAAACTTATCCTATCCTATCACTATATTTTGAATGACTGACTGAGAACATTATAACTTGGTTTCAGTCCAAACAAAGATATGACATATGCTTTCACCACAGCTTTTCCTTTGCTTTATATTTCTTTCGTTACTTGGCTACGGTTTTTAAAATGCAATCTGATTATCATTATAATTGTTATCATATGATGACAGCGACCTACCGTTGGTGATGTCAATGGAGATGGGCACACTGATGTTGTGGTCCCAACTGTGTCGGGAAACATCTATGTTCTTAGTGGAAAGGATGGCTCAAAAATTCAACCTTTCCCCTATAGAGCACATGGAAGAATCATGAGTCCTGTTCTACTGCTCGACATGAGCAAACATGGAGAAAATGCAAAAGGGCTAACTCTTGCTACGACGTCATTTGACGGTTATTTATATTTGATTGAGGGATCAAGTGGCTGTGCAGATGTTGTAGACATTGGAGAAACCTCGTATGCCATTTCTTCTTTGCTTTGCAAGATGTTTGATATCATTATTGAGGATTGGATACTACACTTGGATAAAATGGGCTGATTCACTTTGACTGGCAGGTACACTATGGTTTTGGCTGACAATGTGGATGGTGGAGACGACCTTGATCTTATTGTTACCACTATGAATGGCAACGTCTTCTGCTTTTCCACTCCCTCACCACACCATCCTCTCAAGGTACACAATCTGTTTTTGTAGGTCTTCATTTTACTTCACATTATTTAACTCAGCTTGGATAGAACATTGATCTTTTGGTTAACCTTTTGCAACTTTTGCTTGAATCTTGTTTAATATTTCAGAATCACATATTTTCTTATAGATTTTTATTCTTTCTCTTTTTGGATGTTTAAACTTTAAACACTTGATCAGCATGTTAGGGAGAGAATTTCTCATTTTATTTTTTTTTCTTCGATCAAACTTCTCATTCTAATTGATGGTAGGAATGGAGATCATCAAACCAAGGAAGGAATAATGCTGCATATCAGTACAACCGTGAAGGTATTTATGTTAAGCATGGCTCCAGGACTTTCCGTGATGAAGAGGGCAAGAATTTCTGGCTAGAGTTTGAGATTGTTGACAAGTACAGGGTGCCCTACGGGAATCAAGCTCCTTATAATGTGACGGTATATTCTCTTAAACCTTATTTTCCACAGAAAAAAAAAATCTCAGTCCAAAGCTTCACCTGAGGAATAAGCAGCATATGTGTGCTGATTACATTCGTTTTATGTTTCAATTCCAGGTAACTTTACTTGTTCCTGGGAATTATCAAGGAGAAAGGCGGATTGTGGTCAGTAGTGTGTATCATCAACCAGGGAAGCAACGAATGATGCTTCCCACTGTTCCTGTTAGAACAACTGGAACTGTGCTCGTGGAGATGGTTGATAAAAATGGGCTGTATTTCTCTGACGAGTTCTCACTCACCTTCCACATGCATTACTATAAGCTGCTGAAGTGGCTTGTGCTGCTGCCGATGATTGGGATGTTTGGTGTTCTTGTCATCTTACGGCCCCAAGAAGGTGCACCATTGCCATCATTTTCACGGAATATTGACTAGTGATTAATACTGGGGCCACATTGAAGCAGATGAAGGGACTAAGATTTCCCCAACATTCCCATGACAGGGACTTGTTGCCTTGTTTACACTCTAATATACTGGGGAGTCATCCGCACAGAGAACCCGCATTGTATTGCTCCCCAACAGTTAACAAGTTCAAGGATTGTAGCTTTACAATAGATCTATTTCAGTTTTGCCGAAGAATTTTGTACACACTTTAACCATTTTCTAACTGGTGATGCATTAGATTGGCTCATCCGGAGCTCGAGCCTATTGTCACTGTACTATTGTGCACGATTACCTGCTCCGTGCTACTCTTGAGAATGGCATTCTTGTTGCCTGGCCCCTGCCGTGGAACCCTTGATCTGTTGATCTGGAAATTACATCTACGGAAGTGACCAGGTTATTTGAGAACGTCGTAGAACTTGAACTGAAAATATGCAGCACTAGTTTACAAAATGGGGATTCCCGGTGCGTGATTTAGCATTACATACACATAGTGCAAGTGCATGATAAAACTCTAATTTTGATATGAGCAATCCCCCATTTGGCAGCAGTTCAGAAATCACAGCTTATAGGGTAGTTACAGTTTCAAACCAATCACTCCAAGCAAGCATCATCTACAGCCTTTGTCTGGCTTGGTAGTTAGTACGAGCTACCTGAGCACCCACTCGTCGCTCCGCTCATCTGCCACGGCGGCGCAGCGCGGCTCTTCCCGGCGGTGGTATTCCCTCCGGATGGCCCACAGCACCTCGGTGCACCGCCGCATCGACGGCCGGTCCTTCCTGGACGCCGCGACGCACTGCGCCGCCAGCGTCAGCATCCTCTCCACGGCCGCCACCGACGCCGGGCTCCGCCGCATCCTGGGGTCCATGGCCACCACGGCTTCCCCTCCTCGGCACTTCTGCAGCGCCTGCATCGCATGGCACGGCATGACTGTGAGCATCGCGCAGCTCGGCACTGCGTATAATTCTCGACTTGTTCCTTACCCATTTGGTGGTGAGCCGGGCCTCGCCGCCGCGGCTGCGCTCGACGGGCAGCCGGCCGGTGACGAGCTCGACGACGAGGACGCCGAAGGAGTAGACGTCGCTCTTGTCGGTCAGCTGGTACGTGGTCAGGTACTCCGGGTCCACGTACCCGGCGGCGCCCTTCGCCGGCGTTGCGTCCGAGCCTGAGCCTGTGCCTGAGCCCGAGGCCGAGGCCGCCATTCCCAGCAGCCCAAAGCCGGTCACCTTCGCCGCCAGCGCGTCAGTCAGCAGCACGACCGACGACCGGATGCCCCCATGGATGATCGGATGCTCTGCAACTCAAAGTCACATCGCGTGAGTTTCAGAGAATCACGTAATGTATTCGCCTGATAGTCACCAAACCACAGTTTGATCTGAAGAACATATACCGAATAGAGCTCATACCTTTGTACTCGTGCAGGTAGGTGATGGCATGAGCAACGTCGATGGCGATGTTGAGCCGTTGCACGAGTTCTAAACCATTTCCGCAGGATTCTGAAATGTTTTCGCGTTGCGAAACCCGGTAAGATCAGTATCCTTCTAGACTGACAAATGATGCTGCTTCGATACAGATACTAATACAGAACCCAGAGTAGAACAATTTGTAACATTATGGTATACTGCAACAGCAAGCATGGTAATGAAAAAAAACTAGCATAATCTATTGGATGATCTGTGGCAAGAGAGGGATGCATACCATCCAAGTGTTCCCTCAAGGAGCCATTGCTGACGTACTCGAGGACAATAAGGCTGTCATTGTTGCGCTCGAAGAATCCGAGGAACCTCGCCAGATTCTGGTGCTCAATATTCTGAAGAGTCTCAAGCTCCCTCCAGAGTTCAGCTGTTAGATACTGACCGTTCAACTGCGGCGACAGAAGAGCTAGTAGTCATAACCACTAATCTAGTGCTCCTGCAATTTACATGCTGTATGAACAATGCAGAAATATGCCTGTTCTTCAGTTCCTAACCTTTCTGACACATTTGGCGGCAATCTGAGACCCATCCTTGAGTTTTCCTCTGTACATGGTGCTTGAACCTCCTTGCTTTATTATGTTCTTTTCGCTGAAATTTGAGGTCGCCTTCGATAAATCAGAAATTGTGAGCGCCCTACCTTCTTGCCCTGATCCTGCTGCTCGATTTGCAAACATTCCACGCAATCAGATTTAATTTCATATTTGAAGATTTTAATGCTGGTTTGGTGCTAATTTTGATCGGAGAATTTTGCTTCAGTTCAGCCATGATAAGAGTCCCAATTCAACAGAAGTCAGAATCAAGAAGTAACCTTCTGAAGAAGAGGGAGGAACAAGAGGTAGTATTACCTGAATCTATTGAGACATGGCACTCTGCGGTGCCTCTGCTCTTCACCTCCTCTTCCTCGGTTTTGACCTGGACCCGCGGCACGAAGCAGCTGGTGAACGCGCCGGCGACCCGCTGCGCCGCCGCCTTGAACGAGCCGCTCCTGCTCACCTGGGAGGACCGGGCGCTGTAGGACGAGAGCTGCCGGCCGTAGACGTCAGGGGAGAACGGCGCCCGCCCACGATCGTAGGAAGGCCGGTGGCCGTGAGCGCCGGCGCCTCCTGGGAGCTCGCCGCTCCTTCTGCTGCTGGTGGTCGACTGCCTCCTCGATGCTGCCGGAGACGCTGCCATGAGGGGAAGGTCTCATCCGGTGCTGACTGGTGACCGCTTCATCTCGCGGCCTGCAGCTGCAAGTGCGAAGATATGGGGTCCGACGACTCGACGCTGTTCAATGGAGCAGGACATGGATGCCGATGGCTGTTGCTGTCCGCCAGCTGCTGGGTCAACGGGGCATGCCTCGATGACCTTGCTGATCCCAGGTCCATTTCTTGAGAGTCCCAATGATTTCTTGAGAAGGTACAGGCATGACCGTGTTTTACAATTGTAGTGTGAACTCATGTTGAATAAAATTGGTCCAAGGATATGCATGTGATTATGTGAACGAAGCATTTTTTTACGAGACGGGAGAACATTCTGAAACGGAGAATCATTGATCGGTCAGGAAGAGCGAAGAACATGCAGTGCGCTGTCATGGTTTGGTTGGTACGGGCGTGGTAGCAATCAAACTCTGTGAGATTTAGGTTTTGCTCGTTTCAGAGAGAATCTTGTTATTTAGAAGTATTAAATAAAGTCTAATTACAAAACTAATTGCAGAATCCCAGAGCTAATTCGCGAGACGAATCTAATAAGGTATATTAGTCCATGATTAGCGGATGATTACTGTAGCATCACTGTGGCAAATTATGGATTAATTAGGCTCATTAAATTTGTCTCGCGAATTAGCACCCATCTGTGCAAAAAAATTTATAATAGACTTTATTTAATACTTCTAAATGATAAGATTCTCTTTGACGTGACGGGTTAAACTTTAGACTCAAAATCGAACACACCGATCTCTAATGCAGCGGGTTATTGTATTAACGTTATCTTGTGCAATCAGGTTATCCGATAGGCAACGAACTGCATACTTTTCTGGTCCAATTCAAGGAAACTCGCAATCAAAATTTAGTGAAGAAACAAAGGGAAACGAGGATGATGAACCTTTGTTTTTTTTTTGATGGTAGATGATGAACCTTTGTTACATCAATGTTCGGTAAAAATTACATCAATGTTTTTTTATTGGCGAGGAATTAACAAGTGTATCTACTTAGCCGCATCAATCGCACACGTAATGCAAGAACGTACAAATGATTCTGTTCGCTACATTCAGACGTTGAGATCGTCCATTGTACACTATTTCAAGCGATGCAGGCCGTTGGATCACCCGATCGCCGGTCGGCCGGTCGCGGCTCGCGCTTGAATGTCTGGGCGAGGGCGCCGCCGGAGAGCGTGGGGCCCTCGGTGGCGCCGGCGCCGCGCGAGTTGCCGACGGGCCGGCCGCCGGCGGTGCTCGGCGCCCCCGTACGTCCCGGCGGTTGTACTCCTCCGTGCCATGCCTCCGCACTGCACGTAGGGCTGCCAGTCTCGACCTCCGGACGGCGCAGCTGCGCCCGCCTCTCGGCCGCACCTCTTGCTGCTGCTGCTGCGGCGGCGGCGGCGGCTGCTCCTCCCGGCCGCCTCGCGTTCCATGCTGCTCCGCCGCGGCGGCCTCCATCCGATCGATCAGGCAGGCTGTTGGTATGCTTCACCAAAAAACTTAATCATTCGCATGCTACAAGAGTTGCAGCCAGTACATTCTCAAATTGCACGTTCCAAGCCACAGAACAAAGCCACAGATGGATGGACTAGTAGTTATCTTGACTCTCTCCATCGACCAAAGGGGAAGAAATTAGCATACCACAATCTGCCAATAGGCATGACGGGATGAACTTAGATATTCATGTCACAATTCCCATAACAGCATCGTGATATAAGATAGCAACTCGTCAAGGGAGAGAAGGGATTCTGCAACAACCACCAAGCGCCTCATCGAAATTTCAATTTCAGGATGCACGGCATAAAGATTCAAGAACGGTGACCAAGATATCTGGTAAGCTCTGCATCTCTATTCCATTTTTTGTTCTCGATCTGGTATCATGTATGTCAGTACAAAATGGAGCAACGCATGTACATGTTTACTCCAGAGGACACAAACATGGTAGACTAACTCATCAACATATGTTTACTCCGGTGTTTACTCACTAGCTGATTTCGGTTGATACCTAAGATCTAAGAATCATTCACTTTCAAACGCTACAAAAGTGAATACTTTTTCTACTCCAACTGCATATAGTCACAAATGTAACCTGCAAGACTACCCTAACTCCAACAGCAAAAAGAAAGAACAGTTGTCCAAGCTATTGAGATATTTCAGATTTTTCCCTACTTCCTCTTCCTCCGCAGCAAAATGACAGCCAACCCATCTCAAATTCTTTCGGCTCCCCTACTTTCTGGACCTGTCAAAGAAAGCTGAATAAAATTACCATGCTAAGAGCAAAGACAATTTCGACTTTAAGTTGGAAGACATAAATAACTGTGACAATAGACTGCTGTTTGCAGCGAGAAAAATCACTATCAAGAACCTACATAACCAATCTATATGCACACAGACAAGATTCATAAACTGCCAAATTATCTTCCAAGACAGGTAATGAAATGTGTAATTGTAATCTAATTTTTGAGGCGATCAATAGAACAGATTTGGATCTCTCATTCCCTTTTATAAGTATAAAATTGTAAATTGATGTGGGCTGGATTATAGAAAGCAATAGCCAGTCTCCATCCATTTATAAAACCATTTTTTATTTTTCAGGGAACTATAACTGATTGAAGATACTACAAACAAGGACCTCTGCAACCCTGTAATATAACAATTTGAAAGGGAATCAAGCATCTGGTTCCAGATATAATTATATTACCGGTTGTGTCCTTTCTTTGGAAATTTACAGGTGCAATGCAGCAGTGTAATTATGGAAAACCCAATGAACAAGGTTCACATGCACCCAAATCATACACTAAGTTTACTTGCTCTTTAGTGAAAAAAAATATTCTATAAAATGGTAACATGTAATAATTACACCTATATTGCGGAAAGAAAAATGGCTTTCAAGGATCACATTATATTATTACTACCTTTTGGAAGAAGATCTATAGCCCTTATTCTTCTCTTTAGAGCGATGCACATCGTTGTCATCATCTTGATCGTTGCCCTCATCATCTGGAATTGCATTTATGGCGTTTGTAGCCTCTGCCCTGTTCAGGCTGGCCAATCTCTTTGGAAGAAAAATGTTGTAGTAATACTTGGCCAAATCCATTGTTCTCTCTGACTTAAACTGCTTCAAGGCAATCCTCATGAAGTCCTCGTGATTATTCTGAGGAACCAACTTCTCAATATCAGCAAGTTTCTTCTTGTCTTCTGGAGTCCATAACTTCAGAACTCGCTCACCCATTGCATCAAACCCACAGTTTCTGAAAGCATGATCACCCAATTGATACTTGACCCTCTTCCAGGCCTCCTTTACATGAACTCCTGCACAGGCCTCAGATCCAGGATGAGAACATTTACACTTGTCATCCACTGCTTTCCTCGTCTTCCGTGGCTCCACAATGGGTGGCAGCCTGACCACAGTGCCCATCTTTTGTAAGGTCTCGTTATCATCTCTGTACTCAGCCTTATCTTCCTCAGATGGGACATTAACCCACTCAGGGACAGCAGCTTGATGCATGATAGGGTCCATCCCAATACGTTTCCTCGTTGATACAAGAAAACTAGATAAGTGACTGAGGTCACCAGCTATCCTCCCAGAACTCCTTGTGCCTTTGTGAAGTCTTTTCTGTTTCTGTTAGCATGCAGAAGTGAATTAGACAACAAATTGAGGAAAACTTACTTAAAAGTGGTTAGAGAGAAAAGGAAGGCACCAAGCAGTAATAACAACAGATGTTTATCAAGACTGCTCTTGGCAGCAGGATCTGCATTGTATTGTTTTTCTTTAAAAGCAAAGATGGGCACAAATGTTTTCAGTCTTATGACAAACAATGTCACACACAAATTCTACTCCCAGTCAGGAGACCTGGGAATTCAGACCCATGATACAACTGTTTACGACGATTCAGATCTGGGAATTCTATTCCTACATGACCTTTGCCTGAATGATAAATGATAGAAATAAACCATAAAGGAACAATGCCTTTGCCTGAATGAGTGCAAGTTCCTCTTTCTACATAACCAATGAAATTCTGACCACGACATAACCAAGCAGAAAACTGTTCCTCCAACAAAGTCACTATAGATCATGACCAATTGCACCGTTGGCAACGAGAGTGGCAATGAAACCAATAATGCATCATTTTCCAGTACACCAACCAAGTAGTAGGCATATCGTGTGACAAATCAGAAATCTCAATCAAGGAAATAATGAAATAACATTAACGACACCATAAGAAATATGAACCAATGTAACAATGAAACAACATTAATGACAAGGGCACAGCAGAAGTCGATAACAATGGCAACAATTTAACAATATCCTTAACAAACACATTAATCACCACAGCTTCCATTCAACTTCATCCAATAAAACCAACCCCCCATCACTGTAACACTATCTTGACATGAGAAGCATGACTACGAAGATTACATCGTAATAACATGGATCATGGAACGTTAATAACAGCACACTCCATTCGATCATCATAAACATGCCCAAGAAGTAGCATCAATCATATCAAACATTAACAGAACCAACAAGAAAAAAGGGCAAGAGACATTCTAATTCCTAAATTAACTACACGAATCTTGGCCCAACAAACAATGCCGTGTCCTATCCTATTCGGACATAAAATCTGACATGAGAAGTGAAAGATGCAGAGTTGCAGACGAACCAATTCCCATCCAAACACCCGCAGATCTCACACTGAAGAGACGATTTCAGGAAATTATAGAGACAGCTGATAATTCCGTGAACGAACAGTACAGGAGCATGACTGGTGGCAGGTGACTAGAGCATCTCCAGCAGATTACTCGTATCTCTTCTTAATACAAAAAACTGTCATTTTAGCAATGGAAAGTACTCCAGCAGAATACCAATTCCATCACCAATACTAAATTTTTAGTAATCGTACTAAAATATACCTCCCTCTTAGTCAAATATAGAGAATTGCTCCCTCCACCTTATCCATTGATATTGAGTAATCTGCTATAATACTCGCTATCAAAAATATAAAAAGTGGTATTGATAATGGAGAGAGAAAATATATAGGATACGAGATATGAGGAATTGTTGTTGCAGATGGCAAGTGAGAGTTACCGCAATGGCGAAATTCCCCATCCTATGCGCCGCGAAACTTTTCTTAGTCGGAACTACGGCAAGCTTAAAAACACCATCAATCTTTCCATGGAAGAACGAAAGGAGACATAAGCGCCCCGAAACCGATTCATCGACAAGCGATCCTCGTGTAAGCAAATCCCAAGAACTCGAACTAGTCAAAGAAAAGAAAAAAGCGGCGCAGCGTGGAAAGAGCGCTCACCTTCGAGTACGGCGTGCCGGGTTCGTCGGGGTCGACCTCCTCGGTGCGCGAGTGGCGCAGCGCCAGGATCACCGCCAGCCGCCCATCGTCGTCGACGATGCCGCGGTTCCGCCCGCGCACCGCCCACAGTGCCCCCGTGGCCGCCCGCCGCGCCCACGCCATCGCGCCGTCCACGTCCACCAGCGCCGACGCCGAGCTCCGCGTCGCGCGCCTCGTCGACGCCGACGCCGCTGCCGCGTCCTCCTCGGCGGCAGCGGAGACGCTCTTGCGCTTCCTTGAATGCTCAGGGGACCCCGGGACCGCGCCGGGGCTGCCGGCAGGGACGTCGGACCCGACCATGGGGGGCCTCCGCCACCGCCGGCGAGGTGTTTGCGGGAATGCTGCGGCGCGGCGTGGTTTTGGAGAGGGCTTTTTCGCGCCCGGGGTGGCGTCCTCCTGCTCCCTTCTTTTTTGGCTTGCTGTCCTTGGGGATGCGTCTGTGAGAGGGGCGGCGCTCTAGCGGTGGCTGGCTTCCTAAATCGGCAGGCTCACCATGTGCCTTTGGCATGAATCATGATAAGTGCCTCCACTCTCTTCTTTGGGGTGTATGGTTGAGATGATGAACACCTTTTTTTCTCTGTGGTATTTGATATGATATGAGTCAAGATTTGTGATTAATGAAAGAGGTAGAATGCGATTCGGCGAATATGATATATCTATGATGATTAATGAAACGTATCCATTGTAGATATCACGTGTCTGTTGCAGCAATACTTAGTTCAAAATAATTATTCTTGACTACTTGACTACACCTACAGGCTACGGATTGAAAAAATGTTATGAATAGCATACTAAATACTTTAAACAAGATTTTCTTTGAAAGCTAGATGCCAAAAGATAATAATATGCATGCGTTTAGATGTTGCCTTACTAAAATTTGGTGGACGGATCGATCCACCCACGGTTAGCCACCGCGTGGGTGCAAAAATGAATTGCGTGTAAGTATGGAAGTCTAGAGTGATCTCGGCTACCATCCAAATGATGTCCTTATTCACGGGCCATGGCTAACAACCACCTTTTTGTTAAGGGCATATTCAAGTAGGTTAGTCTTCTCTTTTTTGTGTGATATTAAAGTATCGCGTAGCGAAGTTTATAAAGATAAAATATTATTTAAAAAGAAGAATGGAGCTTGAAAAACATCAACAACATCATCAAGATCATGTGTTACTTTGGTGGCATTAGAAAAAAATAAATCGAAAACGACACAGTGCGTGCAGGACTAGATGACGTTTGTAACAATTTTGGTGGCCTCCTACGTTCATATATGTGGAAAACATCAACAAGAATTCATGTACATATGACTGTGGTACGAAGGATCTTCTATGAATAATATTGTTGAACCTAACAGTTCTACCCACTAACAAATAGCAAATCCGGATCCGATTCGCAGTAACGCGAATTACCACGATTGGATTTATCGCAGAAGCGCGGTTTAGGCCAGTTAATTTTCTTGGGCTGACAATTTCTTCCGTCCTTCTCGGGCCGCCGGCCACGTGCTTCATTTTCTCTTTGCTTTTACCGCTAGCCAGGCTTCTTCTTCCGTTTAGCTATTGAAACTGGCGAAGTAATTGAACTAGTAATTCGAGAATTTACTCATTTAGACAGTTGAAGTTAGAGAAAGATTTTCAGACAGTTTTGCATTCCAGTTTTTAATATCTTACCAAAATCTAAGAAAATATGAAGCTAGAAAAATTTTATATAAATGGTGGAACAATTTTATATAACTCATGGAACAAATTTAAACAAAGATGGGAACAATTTTATATAACTAGGTGGAACAATTTTACATAGCTGGTGGAACAAATTTATACAAGAGTGGGAACAATTTTATAACTGGGTGGAATAATTTTATATAGCTAGTGGAACAAAATTTAAAGAACTGGGGAAACAATTTTACACAATTGGGAAAATTATAAACTGGTGGAACAAAGTTTATAGAACCGGTGGAATAAAACTTATAGCATTTGTGGAACAATTTTAAATAAGTGGTGGAACAAAGTTTATAGAGCCGGTGGAACAAAACTTATAGAACTTGTGGAACAATTTTAAATAAGTGGTGGAACAATTTTATATAACTGATGGAATAAAATTTATAGAACTTGTGTGATAAAATTAAGAGAACTGGGGAAATATATAAAACTGGTAGAATAATTTTATATACTTGGTGGAGATAAATGTCATTTGTTATTATCTTGAAATTTATTTTCAATAGTAGAGGATAAAAAGAAAATAAACTTGTTTAATAAAAACAAATGTATATTCGTTAATTTTGAACACCCGAGGAACTAAAATGAAAATTATTTGTTCCGGTGTAACAAAATGTTAGCAGTATAGAAAAATTTAAAAAAATATCTAATGCAAACAAATCAACAATAAGGATAAACAAATGAAAAATAAAAAGGAGAGAAAAAACATGAAAAAGATATAAAAGATGCTAACTAAGAAGAAAAGGAATAATACATGAAGATTAGAAATGCAAGAGACAAAAAGGAAGGGTGGAAAAGATGAAATAAATGAGAACTAGGAAGAAATAACAAGTAAAAAAAGGAAAAAAATAGAAAATAGAATGAAGAAATAAAAAATAAATGAATAGGAGCTGCCTACCGGAGTACCCAGCTTATAGCAGACAAACAACAGCGGTTGTAGAAGGCTCAGCATGTCAGCCACGCGCGAGGGCTGTATCAACTAAGACCTATACTAACAAACCAATATCAATAAAAAATTGGTCCATTTAATGAGGCCACGCGCTTCTGCCACAGCAGCCCTCGCACCCACGCGTGACTGCGATTATTTGCGGCAAATCCTTATATGTTAATAATTTTTACAAACTATTACAGCTACACAAATAAAATTGAAAGCGGTTCTAAATAGCATAAAGGGAGTATTGAAAGAAGTTATATTCAAAGCTATAAGGAGTCACATGAGTACTACAGCTAAACAAACTATTACAGCCATACGAGTGCTGAAGAGTCTCTGATATAGGTTGTAATTTAGTTGCTCAAGCATATATGATCCAATGAGTATGAAATTTTTACTATAGCTCAAGAACGATTAGCTCACCATAAAAATTTTACTATAATTGGACCAAGGAAACTGTAGCTATAAATTAATTATAGAAAAATATATATCTAAGAGTACAACAAAAAAATTTTACTAAATTATATCATACCATATGTTCACTGCATAGATCTACTCACGTGAAGTCCAACAAATTGGATTTTCATTTTATAATTTTTTAATTTACTATAATTTTTTAAAGATTTAACCAAAATAAATATAAAAGAAAATGAGAAAAATTATTGAGAGAAACTAGCTAGCTATATTCGGTATTGTGAGTTCGAGGAGTCTAGACGGACGATTTTATTATTTATGGAGGAAACGTGAGTTCGTCCTAAAGTTTATGAAGGTGGAAAAGATTTCAAGGAGGCAATGAAGCCTGGTGGCCCGACGTGGCCCGCGCCGGCAGCGGTCGCAAGGGCCCGCCCGTGTGGCCCAACCACGTCCACCTCCTCCACCGTTTCCACGGCCCGATGATCGGCTCCGTCTCACGGCCGCCTGTTGCGCGCGCGGCAGCGGCACGCACGTCTCCACCCCACCGGCCGGTGGTGGCCGCGCGCTAGCTGCCTAGCTCCATGCATGCGGATAAGCCGCTTGTGGCCGCCTCGCCCTCCCCGTCGCGACCACCACCACCCAATCACCACCCCCGCTTATATACCCACCGGCCTCTCGCCGCCTCACGAAATCGGAGAGGCCAGAGCGGCAGAGCTGCGCATCATACATTTCTTTCCACCAGGTCGTTGCTGCGAAAAGCTTAGTGGCCTAGGCACCTAGCTAGCTACCATGGCGTCGGTGGGCTTTGGCAGCACCGTGGCGGCCGTGGCGCCGGCGTCGTCTTCGGCCGCGGGCAGGAGCAGGCCGCGGCGGTCCGTGCTGGTCCTGCCCGCCGCCACGAGGGGCAGCCCCGCGCCGGCCAAGGAGGAGAAGAGCCTCGTCGACTTCATCTTCGGCGTCATCTTCAAGAAGGACCAGCTCGTGGAGACGGACCCGCTCCTCAACAAGGTCGACGGCGCGCCGGCCCGGGGCGGCACCACCTCCTCGCGCGCCAAGACGACCCGGGGCGGCACCACGGCCGGCGGCAAGAAAGCTGCCAGCAGCGACGACGGCGGCAGCGGCTTGGGGTTCAACATCGGCGGGCTCTTCGACAAGAAAGGCTGATTTCTGAAACTCGAAGCTGGATCGATTTGCTTTGGGAAAATTGATTGCATATATATACATATACGTGTGGTGTAAGGTGGCTCCCCCCTTCAAAACTCAAGTGATTTTTTATGTGATGATGTGATATACTTGATGCTTCCCGCAGCATTTCATCTTCTTTTTTCTTCAGCTGATCAAGAATGACATATGGATTATTGAAATTATCAAATTACCTACCAGATCATGTTCGATATGCCTCTGATCTTGCTCTTAGGAGAAAGTAGTAGCTTGGGAAATATTGATTGGATTTGCTGCATCAATTGACGGCTTACTAGGAATTATCGACATTTGTGATTCAGGAATTAGGTACCAGTCTCAGAAACACAATAGATCCAGTAACCCAACATAACGACTCCAAAAATTGTATGAAGCTCTGCAAACTCTTGTACAAACATTGGTGATGTTTTTGCCATGAATGTCTGAAGAATGATTGGGCGACAACCAAGCCAGAACCATAAATTTTTCTTTTATTTTGTGTAAACATTCTGCTCAATTTCTTGATCAGAGAGATTGGAACAATTTCAGTTGCTGTTTAGTCATGCAGATTTCTTTCTGCCTTGACATAGTTATGGTACAAAACTGAGTGAGGGCATACACACACATGCTGTACCCATACCCTGTGCATGGAGAGTAGAAAGAATGTAAAATTCATGACCGGAGAGAAAGAATGTAAAATTCACGACGGGGGCGGCATTCGTGACAAAATGAACTCTGTCATATCTCTGTACAGTTGATAGGCAGAGCTGCCGCAGGAACTTTTCATGTTACAGCCACACTTGGATAGAACAGTGTTAGGACATTTTTGCCTTTGCAAAGAATATCCCAGCAAAAAGACCTGGTGAGAACATGCAGAAATGTGTCATCGTTAGGATATAACATGGTAAAAGGACATCAGAAATAACAGCACAGATGAAATAAATTCTTACCAAAAACTATGCTACAGAAATTCTCGACGCTTACAGGGACATTGAATAGCAAGATACCAGCAACCGAAATGGGTATCTTGTTTAAAGAACCAACAAGACTGAAAAAGAGAACAAAAGTGATAAGAACTTTGCTGGTGTCACAGGAGTGCGTATTTCTTCCTTTCATGTAAACATTTTCGGTGGACACGATTAAATTAGTACTATTGTCTCACCTGTATGTTGTTGGACCAGTCTGATGCAAAAACCACACCGAAGAGAAGCTGATTGCTAGACCTAGCAAACCACTAGCTGTTGCAACAACCCAGAAAATAGGCTCTCTGATAACTTCACTGCAAAACAAATGAAAGCCATGTATAAATGGAGAAGCATGCACATTGATAGTTGTACCCTAGAAAAAAACAACTGTGATGATAAAAAAATGTTGGTTTTCCTTATGCACCTCATCTGACTTCTTATTTAAGTTGATCACAGAGATTAAAGCTTCTTTTGTGAGCAAAGTCAGAATGCTTTTCTATGGAAACAAGTTATTTTAAAGTGGAGTAAGATGACATGAAGTTTTAATATACTTGATTACATAACTAGCATAAACAGATAAAAGTTAATGCACAACATGTCGGTGATCAAATTGATAGAGTTAACTACTCTAAATATTCAGGCCTGAAAAAGAAAATAACACGGTAACAAACTACTCAGACCAAATACTTAGTGCACACTATGAAAGTCTGTTTCTAAGCAAGATGAAGTTCTTACGCTTGACAAACATATTCCCATTCGTCAAAGATTACAACCAAAATGATTGCGAATGGAATTGATAGCGCGTTGTTGAGTAACACCATAGAAACTTCATTGAGGGAGCCAGATTTTGTTGATTGTTTAGCTGTATCCATCAAGCGCCTTAGTGTGAGCTGTTAAGAAGGATCATACATTAGATGTGCTGGGGATGCAGCAGAATAAATAAGATTGATCTCATAAGAAGATCCAATATGATTGAATGAAGTTTAACACTACTCTGGTGTTGCTAATGTCTTTTAAGTGCGTTACGGTATGAATTAATACATTTAAATGCCAAGGATTCAAATTCCCAACAGCAGCCTGTGCGCAGCAGTCCATTTATAGACTGTGAAGAGACTTGAAGTAGTTTATAACTGTGTAAAACTATTAGCACAAATGAACTAACCGAGTAGCCTGCTGTTAGAAAGCAATTCAGAATTTGCCACGTATAACCAATTAGATGGAAAGAGAGATCTGTAATTCCCCCGCATACAGCAGATACAATCTGCAAAAACAGAGAGACATAAACTGCTCAGGTAAAACAAATCATGCTATTCTTGAGGTAAATTCTTAATTCAGCTCAATAGTCAAGTCATTATTTAGTAATAATATAGAAGTAAAACAAGGACCGTGCCAAACAGTAATGAACCTACCATCAGAAATAGTGCAGCCCAAACCTTCTTATTCTGACCCTTCCTGAAAATATATAGCTCCCCTATAGCTGTTATAATGTTTGTCATGTTCTTTAATATTGTCACCATCGCAACATTTATGTACTTCAAACTGAAGAGTGACAATGAGAAAAGAAGGTTAATCCATATACTCAAAGACTACCATAACGATAAAGTTTGTACTTCAGAGTTCAGACTACTACAACATGAAATGAGAAAAAAAAGATGAAATACAGTTAAATTTGTCATGACGTCTCGTTTAATCCAGCTAAAGGTGATCAACTGATCATCATGTATATGCAGTGTGAAGCAGGGAATACCTGTACATTCCAGTTACTAGCATCCCGATGAAAATAAGGTTCACCGGAATCCAGACTTTTATCAACTTCCATGTGAGTTCCTCCGTTGTAATAACACGGAAGAGCTCGAGTATGAGAAGAATGACCACACATACAAAGTTCTGAACCAAAAAAGGACGCCTGATCAGCTCAATAGTAACGATGAAAATAAGGTACCATCGTCCTATAATTACTCTAGAAAGGATGGGAACAAGAGGTGCAAATAAACTGAATTACCTGATATAGCATCAGTGATATGCCAGCATCGAAATTGTAGCTGGAGAGAACCACCTTGTTGAGCAATATCATGCTGCAGGAAGCAATGCAGTAACAAATCCCGGAAAGCAACGGCCCGGTCTTGTTTCCCCACTTGCTCTGCTGCTGCTGGATTAAGGTGTCGAAAACATCAGAGGTCTTCCTGGATAACCTGGACACGACACGCAAAGCAAACGATCGATCTCTCATTTCCTTCCCCACCCCAGGAATGCAGCGCAGATAAATAGAGCGGCGTGCTAAAATTGTCAGTGTACTTGTTGGAAGCCGCTTTCCTGGCGACATCGGCGGCGACTCTGATGATGGAGCTGTTCTTCTGCTTCAGGTAGCCGTGGATGATCTTGTAGACCGAGGCGTCGGCGTTCTTGACGGCGACGGCGGCGACGCTCGTGTTGCTGGGGGACTTGGCCTCCTCGATGTCATCGCACTCGGACCTGAACTCCACTGACATGGAAACTGCACCTGCAATAATTTATCCCATCCCATCAGGAAACCTGAACACACAAGTCCGTCGGCACCGATCAAACGAATTGAACGAGCTGTTGGTACCTGGAAGGAGACCGCCGGCGCAGAGCAAGAAGGCCGACCGGCGGAGGCTGGAGAGGAGGAAGAGAGGGAGAGAGAGAGAGAGAGAGAGAGAGAGAGAGAGAGAGAGAGAGAGAGAGAGAGAGAGAGAGAGAGGCGGTGGGGAAAGGGAGACGGTGGACGGTGGACGCTAAATGGGGCGAGAAGATGCCTTTCGACGACATGAAGGGGCTTGGGGAGGACGTAAAGGGGCAGAGAGAGGTGACGGTGGTGGTGGAGGAGGAGGCGCGGGGGTCAACGCGGCCGCGGCCTCGGGGCGCGGAGGAGGGGAGCCGGCGTGCGGCGGAAGGGAGGTCGCCCGGCGGGAGGGACGAGGCAGAGGGCGATGGTCAAATGGAAATGAGACGTGGCGGGAAGGTGCGGAGAGGATTGTTGGAGTCAAACTCAAGTCACCGGGCGGCAAGGCGGCCAAAAGGGTTGCGTTTGAGTTTAGACACGTGGAGGTGTGCAACCTTTGTTTACAACTCACACAAAATATTGCTGCTAAGGTTGAAATGAGCTTGGGCCTAAAAGAACATTTGAACTGCGTGAAAGACGTTTTATGAAAAAATGTTCAATTCACTCCTGTCAGATCAATTCTCACTTTTACTGGCATGTTGTTTGATTCATCTTCAGCTTTAATGTCGTTGTTTGGAAAAAAAAAAGAGAGAGATGTTTTACTTGTCCAAATATTCAAAGGTTTGAAATTACGTTTTTAAAGTTTATAGATCTGAACAGTGTTAAGAACTGCCGGTGCATTTTGCTCTTATAAAATATGTTAATACCTTATGATTAAAAAAGGTCTCCAATGTAATCAGCTGAAATCATTTGTTTTGGTGTCTTGAGTGCAAGTTTGCCTCCAAGATTACAAGAGAATGAGTCTGTGGAACACTAGATGACGGAAAAAGTGATACCTTAATTATGCAACTTTTTAGTGAAAAATAAAAAGAAATGTATGGATCAGGGATAACGAACTGTCCACTTTGGCGTAACTTCATATTCTTCTAAAATAGTTTCTGAAGCAGTTTTTTTAAGCTGAAGCTGTTTTTAAAATTATTTGACAAAACGTAGGTCCGCGGGAGAAGCTGGACGAAGCTACAATTTCCTACTTCTCCTCCTCAGTGTAAGCTAAAAATAGATTCGCCAGGTGCTTCATGGATGAAGTTGCCGGAAAAATATCTCTTTAACATAGCTTCATGTGAAGTTTTTAAGCTTTCTAAGAAGCTGTGCCAAAGGAGCTTTATATTGTTTGAAAATCTCGAGATTAGGTGCGAAGCTAAGGGTATAATAATGATGTTTTGATTTACCTTTGGTGTCTAAAAAACAATAAGAATTTATGGTTCCCATCTGTGACTGTTTTTTAGGGGTTTTTTAAGGTTTGGACTTTGGAGGACCCGGCCGTTTCAATGAAAATGCACGGAAATAAGCTGTCGGTATTCGGCCGGGCCGGGCCGACAGCCCTAAGTTGGGCTAAACCCAAAAGAAGGTTGGGTCCTTCGATTCCAAACACCGGCCTCTCTCTTGTCTCTTCATCTCCCAATCCGTGTCCCTGCTATTCCTCGCGATTCTGCTCGAGTAGCCGGCGGCGGCGGCGGCGGCGCCGGAGTCGGCGACGATGAATCCCCTGACGCAGGTGAAGCGGACGCAGGTTATCAACCAGAAGGAGGCGCTCCTTGGCATCGGCGAGGACGCGTCGTGGCACGCCAAGTTCAAGGACTCCGCCTACGTCTTCGTCGGCGGCGTCCCCTTCGACCTCACCGAGGGCGACCTCCTCGCCATCTTCGCGCAGTGAGCCGCAGCGCCTCGCTTCCCCCACTTCAGGCCTTCCTCTCGCCCCCTCCCCTCCCCTTGGAATGGATGCCGGCAGGGAGATCTAACGGGTTTCCGGTCCGCCCCTTTCGCAGGTACGGTGAGGTGGTCGACGTGAACCTCGTGCGCGACAAGGGCACCGGAAAATCCAAGGGCTTCGCGTTCCTCGCGTACGAGGACCAGAGGAGCACGATTCTCGCTGTCGGTGAGCGTTCTCTTCGCCCCTCTTTCCCTCTCTCCTTTGTCGCTTCAGTGTTCCGTTTCAATTGATTGCCTGGTGAAGTCCTAATATTTGTTATTGCTTGCCTAATTGTCACATGGTGAAGACAATTTGAATGGAGCTAAAGTTGTTGGGAGGATCATAAGGGTTGACCATGTGAGTAAGTACAAGAAGAAGGAGGAGGAAGATGAGGAGGAGCGGCAGCAGAAGAGAGAGGCCCGTGGAGTTTGCTACGCCTTCCAGAAAGGCGAGTGCAATCGCGGAGCTTCCTGCAGATATTCGCATGATGAGCAGGTCAGTGCTGTGAATGCATTAACACAAATGTTATGTGATTAATTGCTGTGAATGTCAGTGAACAAACCAATACCAGTAGTATGTTTGAGGGGGAAAAACCTATATCAGCTGTCTGACAATTTGATAGCTAGAGGAGACCAGTATCCTGTCACCTCACAACCATTGTTTCATGAAGGTTTACCATGGTTGCTCGAAACAACATACGTTTGAAATGTGCTAGGCCTTTGCATTAACATGATGTAACCTGTTCTCTTGTTGAATCATCGAACGACCTAATCAGGGCGAAAACATATTTACATTTGTGAGGATTGCTTTGCTTTATTATGGGATTCTATGGGATATGCTTTAGTACTAAACACCCTTTATGTTTTAGAGAGGGGTACATTGGAGAGGAGCCACCATAGGAAATTTTAAGATATATTGGGTCCAAATACTCCCTGTCCAGATTCCAGACAGACCCTGAAAGATTGTTGCCTGCTTACTTTTTGTAGCATGTCTTCTTATGGGTTTTGCAAAAATTCATGTTGCTACTTTCTGTTTATATTGATGCCAATCACTGTTGTAGCAACAAGTTATCTTGGTTTATTGTTATTGGCTGTAAATTCTTTCCCTTTATGCGTGGTGACATGTTCTGATGTTCGTGGATTGTATTTTCAGAGAAATGCAAACACCGGTTGGGGTTCTAAAGAGGATAGCGGTGCACGATGGGAGCATGACAAACACCATGATATACCAAAGAGTCGTGGCATCTGCTATGCTTTCCAGAAAGGCGAGTGCAACCGTGGAGCATCCTGCAAATTTTCCCATGATGAGCAGGTAGGATTATTCACTATGAATGTAACAGTAGGTACCCCAATATTTGACTTGCAGTGGCACATGTTTGTACAAAACATTCTTTTCAGATCTCCATTAGTAGCTATAAAATGAGTATTATCAATTTTGCACAATGTTTGTTGCAAGTGTACTCATGTTTCCTTGTTTGAAGATGTGCTAGAAACTTTTAACAAGAAGTACCACTATTTGTATATGCATAAGGTTCTTTTAATGTGGAACTGATGCCAATACAATTGGCCTTGTAGCTTATAACTAACCCTTTTTTTCTGTAAATATAGACTTATAGAGTAATCATACTAGCATCCTATTCTGATGGTTGTGAAATATACTTTCAGAAAAATTCAAATACTGGTTGGAGTTCTAGGGATGGTGAATCATCCAGATCAGAGCGGTATGGAGGGCGAGATTCTAGGAGTAGGCATGATGATAGAAGACCAGAAGATCGGGACAGATACAGGCATGACAAGTCACCTGAAAGATCAAGAGGTGAGAGGCATAGGAACGATGACAGGTATTCTCAAGGAAGAGAAGAAAGATCAGAAAGACACAGATATGACGACATGGATCGCAAGCGGTCAAGGTACGATGAAAATAGTGAACGCCATGAAAGAAGAGGGTGACAGATACATGTTTGTACTCGACTTGTATAATGTAATCAGTTTAACTTTTTGATATGTGAACATAGATACCTTCAATTGATTACATCTAGTGGTGCTTTCTTTTGAAAATTCTTTTATATGCCTTAAATTGATTACATCTGCGTGTGTTAGTTCAATCGTTTGACAGCTGCATGTTTCTATTCCCAGTTTGGAACCGTTTACCAGTAGGATATCGGTGAAAGTGAAACACTATTTGACTGATTGTGCTTGTGCCTATTGTGCTGTTGGTGCTGTGCATGTATTAGCAGTGCAATTGTTTTCAAGATTTATAAAGAGAACAAAAGGCAGCCGACGTTGAATGCAGGTTTCAGTTCTTCAATTATATGCTCCTGTTGGATGCCTTTTTTGCTGTCCTATGTGTTTCCACGTTCTTGCCAAAATTTTTTTTTAAGAAAACGTTCTTGCCAAATATCGCAGTCTGCACTTCCTAGTTCGCTTTCGGCCACCAAATTTTAACATGATTAAAACTGGCTATGATGGCTGAAATTATCATCTACTTAACATTTATTACAACTTTATTACACAAGAGTTTCCATTCAGAACAGCATAAATCCTAGAGCTTCACAGCCAGGAAGCTAAGGTTTCTGCTACGATCAGCTACTCGTCTAGAAATGTAGATTCGGCAAGGTCAATGGCACGGGCAGCTCCAGCGGCCTTGTTCAGGCACTCCTGGTGCTCGTCGTCTGGTTTGCTGTCAGCCACTATCCCAGCTCCGGCTTGGAGATGAGCCACCCACTCCTGGCGCGGGTTTCCGTCAGTGTATGAGTACATGGTGTCGAACCGAGATCCGGTGGGGAAGACGATAGTGCGAAGAGCAAGAGCAATATCCATGTCACCACAGAACGAAATCCCTCCAAAGCCACCACTGTACGGCCCACGCATATTCACTTCCAGCTCATCGATCAGCTCCATTGCTCTCACCTGATTGGTTTCATAAGCAGACATAGGAAGTTGGACCCAGGGGAACAAGATGAGAAAATGAAAAAAGAAAAAAGACAATAAAGAAGACTTCAACTAGTTACCTTAGGAGCGCCACTAACTGTTCCAACAGGCAGTGCTGCACGAAGCGCGTCCCAACAGGTAAGATCATCACGTAGCTCCCCAGTTACCTACATAAGTTCAGACATAGGCCCATATCTTGTAAAGAATATTGATAATACAATTCAGCAAAGGATGTTAAGGTATAGTCATAAGAAAACCATATTTCATAATTCTTGTTTCATTGGACCTACACCTACCTACTTACCCTAGATACAATTATAGATAAGCAAAGAACGTGGAAAGCTTGTATTCTATGATAGAGACAGTAACTGTTATAACTAATTATACATCCACGAAGAATTGAGATTACTGAAGTTGTCTTATCATAAATGCAAACTTACTGTTGAGCTAATGTGCATGACATGTGAATAT
This sequence comes from Panicum hallii, assembly GCF_002211085.1. Taxonomy (NCBI): domain Eukaryota; kingdom Viridiplantae; phylum Streptophyta; class Magnoliopsida; order Poales; family Poaceae; genus Panicum; species Panicum hallii. The sequence continues at coordinate 1,476,221 of NC_038050.1, read as the reverse complement.
CGTTCAATATTCATAAGTTTCTCCACCTTTACTGAACCTGGTTTCGACACCTGTAAAGATGGTAAAATTCATTGCAGATCAGACTATATAGATTTGTATAGAGGACCTAAGGCATTTTGAAAAAAGTACACCAGGTTTTAAGCCTTAACCAATTAGTGGCCATTGAAAAAAGGCTTTAATAGCAATTAAGTGTTAGATGACAAAATTGCCTCCCTCTCCTTTTTGTGATATGGACATGTGCTGCTCAGATTTGTTTAGGCAATACAGCTGAAAAATTGAACACAGCAAGACGATACATTATTTGGTAAAAGAGAACTATGCTAAATCCTTGGTGTTTTGACATAAACTGAGAAAACAGTAGACAATTTTATTCCTAGTACACTTTCCAGACAAAGCATAGCCAAGAAATTTATGTTCTCAATGTGTAAAGAAATGGGGCTTCGTATGATCAACTAGGGGATGAAATCAAGGCCAGCCGGAAATGATAGATGCCAACTTATTTTATTTGAAGATTAAGATTATGGAGGAATTCCAATAAATGCGTTGATTTATCCATTCAAAATATTCTGAAATTAACAAACTAACCTCATTAATTAGCATATTCTGAAATGTGTGGAAATATAGTAAAGTAACAAAAGAAAAAATAGAATAAATTAACAAAAGAAAAATATAACAGAGTGGAAAGGCAAACCTTTCCGACATCATTTCGACCGAGATCTACTAACATAATATGTTCAGCACACTGCTTCTCATCACTCAGAAGCAGCTGTTCTAAAACTTTGTCTTCTGCTTTCGTTTTCCCTCTTCTTATAGTTCCAGCAAGTGGCCGATTGATGATTGTCCTCTAGAAAAAAAACAAAATTGATTGTAATATTCACATCATAGTAATAGTTCTTTTTGAGAATAATTGAGGCAGTACAACAAACAGAGAGGTTAGTTCACACTTCACAAATTGTAGCTAATTCCTATATTACACTTCATGGTTTCACCTTGAATAACATCTACAAGCATATGAAAACAACCTGGATAAATTTTCTCCGTAACACAAAAGGCCAATTGCCCAACTCCAAACCTCATTGGTTCTAATCACATTTGCTAAATACTCAACTTTGGCAGTTTCAGATTCCAGTTCTGACACATCATATCGCAACTATAGTTCCATGTACCTTTCTATTTGAAAGATCACAAACTATGTCACTGTTACACATGGGCATCGCAGCCGAACCAGCCTCATTACACATTTGGAACAATTTATAACAAGTTTAGGGGGTAAAAGCATAACTTGTAGATAAGTTGTTTTAGTGTACCTTTTGCACCCGAGTGAGAATTTCAGGACTTGATGCCACAAGAATACAACCTCGTGCCTGAGGGATGTCATTAGAGATAGGATGTCATAGGAGATAAATCATATGCATATCAATCAGGATATCACAAAACCAACCATAAAAATACATTCAGAATGTTATAGTTATTCAAGTCACCTGTAGATAGGCCATATATGGACTAGGATTTACAATGCGCAATGCACGGTAGATCTCAAAGGGGTCGGCGAATGTCCGTCTCTCAAAACGCTGGCTTAGGACTACTTGAAAAATATCACCAGCCAGAATATGTTCTTTCGCTTGAACAACAGCATGCTTATATTCTTCACATGACATTGACGATTTTTGTAATGCTGAGCCAAAGTGCCCAACATTAAGTTTAATAGAACCGGAAGAAAGTGTTGGGCTACATAAATGATTAATCAACCAGTAAAACAAGAAGCAGTGAAAGAAAATAGTACTTATGTAATGGAAAACAGAGAATCGTCCAAGCCTCATAACTCACATATTAAGACAATGTAATCTTGATAACAGAGCTTCTAGTTGATTTGTTCCATCTTCATATGCTTCATCAACAGAATGATAGCAGTCCACCCTCACCCAATGTATAACATGTGTTTTCTACATCGAACAAAAATCAAAATTCAAGGCCAATGCTTGTAAGGAACAAGATCCACACTCTCACTGTTTGCCAGAGAGGTGGTGATTGAAGGTTCCAAGGAAAAGAAAATTGCAAAACAGTTGCAAATATTATACTGTTTATTAAATATTGTTCACTCCTACCTACTTAATACTATTGTCGGTACCAAAAATTAATCACCATCTGTTGGTTGTAGCTAATTTAGAAGGGTGCAGTAAATATCTGATGGCATAACCACTAATCATGCTCGTTGCTATTCCATGGAAAATACAGTGTTATGATAACATATCAAGTAATTTTTAGTGATCATAGAGAGAAAGTAATTCACGTGCTCTCATACTAATTTGAGTAGCTTCATAGGGAAGAAAGCAACATATATATAATTCGAGTATGTTAAGCATATAAATTCCATGACACAGCATTACGTAACTAACCGAAACACATAAACGGATGGCAGATCATGTACATACCTTCTCAACATGGTCAAACACAATGACATCATTGTAGAGGCCTAAATGAATGTCAGGAAGGTTCCTATCATCATGTGGTGCCTTACTAAATGGAAGCTTCTTTGTTTCAACATAACGCACTGTATCATACGAGAAGAATCCAACCCATCCTCCTACAGAAGAACTCACAAATATCATAAAAATGTTGTGACCATAATTGGTTCATAATAAAGAACTACCCCCATGCCTTCCCTACAGAGCAAAAGATGCATTCACAAGAGCATTCTGGCTTGTGAAGAGAAGTAATATCACCGTACAGTGTAGAGTCTGGCACCAAACAATATCTCATCTTTGCTAATCTTCCAAAGGAAAAAAACAGGTCAAGGGGGACCCAATGTAGCCCATCAGTGTGCCACAAACTCAAGGACCACATTTCGAGAGCCTAGAGTTCATGGCAAGTACCAACCACATGGAAAAGTATAGAAGGCACTAGTATAGAATGTATACACCCTTACCATGAGTAGAAATGGCAAAGTTTTGCCCCAAGCATGCAAAATCTAGAGGCAACAAAGGATATTCTAATCTTGAACTGAGGCCATAAATCTATGACAAATGACATTGTGACAACTAGGATACCAAAATCACAGCATTCTCGTTGCAAATCCAGAGTAATAAGAAAAAAATTTACCAGAAAATGCATCAGGTAGGCCGTCGGTTATATGTGGGTTCCACTGCTCCATAATACTCCTGGGGATATTCATCGGATCAGGCACGAAGTGCTCCCTCCTCGACTTCATCTCATGATCCATCACCGTCACGTGGTTGGCCTTGGCCACGATCTCCATGGCGGGCTGCGCCCCTACGACACTGTACCTCCCCTGCGAGTGGCATGTTCGATGAAATTCCCCAGAGGGAACAGCTTCGATGGCATGGGAAGCAGGAGTGGTGAATCTTCCTTACCACATTGGTGCCCTCGGAGCCCTGCTCGACGGACTCGAAGAGGAAGCTGGGCGCCTCGCGGTCGTCCTCCTTGACGAGGCACCGGTACGCGAGCACCGGCGTCAGGTGGTCGGAGAAGATGCACCGCTTCAACGGCAGCAGGTTGCATCCCTCCTTCGCCGAAGACTTGAACTTTGCCTCCTCCTCCCTCACCGCTGCGCCGGCCGAGATCACATCACACGCGTAAATCAAAGCGAGATCGCGAGCCCCAGAAAGCACAAACCCCCGGAGAACTCACCGACGGCGTCAAGTTGGTGGAACGTGGCTGTGGCGCGGCATGTGAGGACTCCGGCTCCGCGCCGGCGGCGGTGGAGGCTCAAGGGCGCCGACGACGACGGCGCGAGGCGCAGTGAGAGCGCGAGGCTGGCGGCCATGGGAGAGAGGATAAGGGAACTGGAGAATCGGAGGGGAGGGCACTTTGAGAAGATGATGGATCGAACTAAAGCGCATTTAAATGGCGGGGCGCGTGGGCGGCGAGGCCGCAATGCGGAGCGCGCGGGCACGGCGAGCGGGACACGTCACAGCAGAGGGGCGTTCCCTCAATCGGTGGTGGGCGGCGGGGTGCGTGCGCGACCGCGTGCTTCGGAAAAGAATGGATTAGGATCCCGCGAGTTTACAGGGGTTTGGCATATTTGGTGGTAATACAGTGGTGCGGATGGATGGATCTCCACGGTTTTCTCCATGGTGGTGGTCGAAGATAACGGATATGCTACGTATTTACCCAGTATGTATTAAATATTTGTTAGAACCTTTAAATATTTTGACATTTTATATTTTTTCTCTTTTCATCTATAAACCGGAGATACTATATTATAGTTTTTTATTTTCTTTCAAGCATAACATTAGACGTCTGATCTTTTGATCGAAAATTATAAATGGTTTGGCTATTAAATGCAAAAGGTTCTGGGAGAGGTTGGTTGGAGTAATAGTGATGGTGGAGTGGCGGACACACGGATGGAGTGCCACCAGCCGCGAGAAGGAAGAAGGACAATAGTTGGACGATGCTCGGAGCAAGGAGTATGATAGCAATGGTATTAGCAAAGCAGATTGGAAGAGACAGCATGCGGCACTGGTGACCATTGTGCAGATTGCAGAGAGCTCTGCTAAGGTGATGATGCTGAAGTTTTTCCAGGATCCTCATCCTCGGGTGAGGTGGGCAACAATTAAAGCAGTAGGGTAACTTTCAACGGATCTGGGATCTCAGTTACAAAATCACTTGCACCATGTCGTGCTACCTGCACTAGCTTCAATGGATGATGTTCCGAACCCACGCGTACAGGCAAGTGAATTGTTGTATCTTTTTTAATTTCATCTGCCTATGCAATTGTTCCTTTTAATATCCTTTTTTCTTTTGCGTTGTCTGAAAGAAGTAAGTATCCTATACTCCACGGGCTCAATGCCTATGGTTCACTACTTGATCTATTAGTTTATAAATAGTGCTGCTTTAGTGTGCTTGATATATTACCCACAGAAGTGTAATTGGCCAAGTTCAGTACAGTGTGTGAGTGATTTTATCAGATGCATGGAGATGTGTGAGTCAGGAGACACTCTGAGCATGCCTCATTGTTCTTGGAGGTGACACTTGGTTCCACTCTGAGTGCGAATCTGTTACATTCAGAGCACCAGAAGCTCACATGTCTAAGATTCGATGGAGACTCTATGTATTTATGGATGGTGAACCGCTGAATTGATCCTTTTTACTCGACATTTGAATATAGTATTTTTGGCTTTACTTTATGTTTAGTTTTTCTTCAGCACCGGTGCAAGGAATATAATCACATTTAGGAATTAACTAGCCTTTTGTGGCATGTAGCTGTTTGTACTTTGTTTGCACAGATGCAAAGTTCAAAACTCCATCTGTATCACTATATGTTATTTGCAGTGACAAATTGCATCCTTTGTCACTTGCATATTAATCCTGTGATGCACATCTCTAATTTTGTGACAAAAAAGTTATAAAGCTGATTGTTTTTTCCAGATTTTAGGACAGTTAGGTATTTACCTTTTATGGTTATTTCGATTATGGCTTAAGCAAGACACTATTTGAGTGCAGCGCACACTCACCGCCATCATTAGGTCCATCCACTATTTTTTTTTGAGAAATTCGGGGGGGGGAGCATCCCCACCTTTTCATTTCCTTTCATAGCACATACATGAGCAGGTTGTTACATGTCAGCTACAGGTAGGACAGCAGGGGAGGGGGGAGAGAAAACAACAGCCCATGCAAGGGCAACATCACGGTCCGCAGGGGGCAATCTACATGCCCAGAGTTCGGCATCTTCGCGACATCCCGCGAAGAGCCGATCATAGCAGGGGGGAGAGAACGGAATACAACATCATGCCTGTGTTTCCATAGACGCCAACAGCACAGGAGCAAAAAAGCGTTGAAATGGGCAGGGGGGAGGTGCACCGGCGGCCGGACTTGCCACAAAGTTGCCACGTCATCTTCATCCAGCTCAACACCAATACGGGCCCAAAAACCCACGGAGAAGGAGCACCCTGCAATGAGATGGGCAGAACTTTCCACCCCCGAGTTACAAATTGCACAAGTGTCACTGTCCAGGCAGTGCTTCTTCAACAAATTCTCTTTCGTTACCGCATCCATCCACTATTTGGCCTCATGCTCTGTTTTTCTTTAATATTTGGACTGCTTTTATCTACTGTTTAGGCACCGGATTTTATCATACTCCTATTTTTGTTCTTTTCACTAACACAGTAACATGCTTTTGGTTCCTCAGGATACTTCTGGGCAAGTTACCTGATGGAAATTGTAAGATGTCTAGGGACGCGATTCTTGCAGCAGAGCTTTCATCTGCGTACTCTCGTTTCAGTTGGAAAGGCCTCTCTCCACGAGATCTCCTTTGTTCATTCTATCGCAATCAGAAGTTGTCAGAGCCCCAATTTGCTGTCGGTAGGGTATATCTTAACATCAGCTGTGAGCTCTGAAGAAAGAGGAGCACTAGCAAAGAGTGTAGAAAATCAGTACACCAATGATGTTAGAATCGACAAGGAAAATCCAGATATTTTCAAATGTGAAGTGAAAATATGTTCACGGAAGCAGGAGATTTTACTAGAGTATGCTGCAGCTCACACTTGGAGTAAGGAATCTGATGTTATTCAGAATTCTGCATTGGAGGTCTTGATTTGGTTCAACAATTATTTCAAGCAACTAAACACAAAAATGGACAAGTATATCTTTCCAAGTGCACTGACGATTTCAAGATGCATCCAAATACTTTTCTGCAAGAATTTGCAATGTGCTTATCTGTTTACAGTGATACTAGATGCAATGATTCAGGAATGTGTAGTTCAACTGGACATTTTACAGTGGATACACCAAAGAAGCAGCTTGAAAGCACGGCAACTTTAACACACATTGAGGGCCTAGATTTTGGTGTTTTCCCATCCCATGCATCATTGACTTCCATAAGTTATACGGCTTCCCTTGTGATGAAGGATAAAACAAAAATATATTTGTTTGAGATAGGGACTTGTGCTGTTAGCACTGTTCGCCTACATGGCCGTTTAGCCCGTGTACACACCGTATACACGCTACACAATGACTAGCCGTGTCCGTTTAATCAGCCGCCTACCCTGTTTAGTGACCATTTAATCCGTTTAAATGGCCGTTTAGTCTGAATAAATAGCTAATCGGTAGGTAAACGACTGTTTAGCGTTTACCGTTTAGGCTAATATTGGCTGTTAGTAATCAGCTTGAATCATGTGTAACTCAGCTATCAGTAAATCAAGCTGCATGTTTTATCGCTGAACTGCCTCCTAGGGTTGGGATGCTGGCTGCAGCTTCTGAATTCTCACATGAACTTTCCAATGTATCTAGAGGTGAGCCACCTAATTTTATAATTTTATTTAAGCAACCTTTTTGAATCAGGCTGCAGCGCATGTATATATTTTTAAACATCTTTGCAGAGAGCTGCTCTGTGGATTTCTCTGTAAAGGTTTTGCAGGTAACTGAACCATTAGAAGATAGAATGGAAAAAGCCTTGTTCAGCCCTCCATTATCGAAACAAAGAGTTGAATTTGTTGTCCAGCATATCAATGAGCTGCACGCTACCACACTTGTAAATCCCCCCTCATCCTCTTGTCCCTTATTTATGAAAATTATTAGGTTTCTCATTGTGAAGGTGCATTTCCAGGTTGATTTTGGTTGTGGATCTGGCAGCCTTCTTGATTCATTGTCTGAGCATCCAACCACTCACGTGCAGCGAAGGTATATAGCATATCATTGACTTAGTAGATGTTCATCTTTCATCCTTTTGTCCTCTCCAAATGCATTAAAATTTAACTTGTTTCGCCTCTCCCGGAATTGCAGTCTTCATCAGAAGCTGAGCAAGCAATCGTTGGTGCAGACAACTGTTCCAACTGCTGTGCTCTATGATGGATCCATAATAGACTTTGATTCTCGCTTATATGGGTTTGATATTGGCACTTGTCTTGAGGTAATGGACCTTTCCTCTTTGACTACTGTACTGTATTTTTATTTGATTTTAGTGAATAAGTGTTGGTTCTAAACACAAAGCTTTGCAATTACTTTGCTTTCGCACAATGACGAGGCGATACCAATTCTCAGAGAGGTGACAACCACCAACAAAAATCACGTGGCTTTGGCTCTGTTGAGTTCAGTTGCGTCGGTGATGAACTGAACAATGATAGGCAGCAAGGCTTCTTCAAACCCAGTCCCAGTTGCCGAGTCCATGAGGGTAGAAGAATTTGAGCTTGTCTCATCGGATGATTCTGACTGGACTCTCTTCTACAAGAATGACTTGTACGAGTCATGAGATGTCTGAACACTGAACTGCAGTGGGGTTTCTCTGTTCAGATGTTGTATACCAATTGTACTACTATAAGCATAGCAAACACAGGTGTTTGTGCTTGCCTCAACCTTATACCTTTCTCGGCATTTGAAGTTTTCTTTTACATTCTTTGGCAGTACATGTAGATCATGTTGGTAGATAGATTTGTTTCTGCAATAAGCATTTGTGGTCCTTTTAATCCACTGGTCATAATTCAGAGAGCATCACGCATAGCAGAGCTGTTTAAACATCCATAAAATCGTTCCTCCTAGCGGCGCATAAACGGCGCGCCCCAGACACTAGTTTAAATGGTGTGGCGTGGCGGAGCGCGTGGGCGCTGAGGCCTCAATGCGGAGCGCACGGGCGTGGCGAGCGGGACACGTCACAGCAGCAAGGGGCGTTCCGTCGATCGGATGGTGGGCAGTGGGGTGATGCAGGCGCGCGCACGTGACCGCGTGCTCCGGAAAATAATGGATTATGCTCCCCGTGAGTTTTGATGGTTTGGCTGTTAGATGCAAAAGGCTCCGGAAAAAGCAGGCCGGAGCAATGGTGATGATGGAGTGGTGGATGCAGGGATGGAGCGCCACCGGACGCGGAAGGAATAAGGACAATAGTAGCGTGATGCTTGAGGCAAGAAGTGTGATAGCAATGATATTGACAAAGCCAATTTAGCATAACAGGCTCACGATGAGACGATGAGGAATTGAAGCAGTTGAGGAAAGGTAGGATCGAGGCAGGAAGTTTCTAGCTTCATGTAGCTTTGAATTTTTCGGTGGAAGAACGAGGATATCTCTTGTCTGGAGGAGGAAGAAAAAGAAGAGATCGTTGGATGTCTACTACATTGGTCAATCAGAAGCAATATACCAGCACCCCTCCCATTTTGTTCCCGCTCAAGTTGTATCCGTTTCTTCTTCTCTATCATCACATGGGACCTTGCTCCCCGATCCCTCCCACATCCGCCATCCGGTAGCTTCCTCTCACTGACCAATATATTTTTGAGGTTCATATTGCTTGCAATGTCCACAACTGTCGTCTACTTACAGAACCAACCGCTTCTTGTCCAACAAGTTCACGACATGGACTAAACGACTTAAATTTTACTTCTCTGATGGCAAACAAACACAAAAAAGAAAATAAATGTTTTCTTCTTTAGAGGGCATATTAGGATTCTGATTTTCAATTATATTGATTAGTTTAATACATGTAATAGATTATTTGTTTGGCATATCTAGCATCCGATATATGTAATCATGTATGTTAGCACGACCGTTTAGTGGAAAATTTGAAGTGGCAATAAATAATTGTGCAGACTATTATTCAGTTCTTTGTTTAAGTGGTCGTGAGCATTCGTAGTAAGTGAAAATAGAAAGAGAGATACTATAACTAGAATAAAATTTCCTATAAGTAGCACTAAGAGATAAGTGGCTCAAAGAGTAGTTATCGGGCTAGCTATAAACATATGGAGATTAGCACGAATAAATCCCACCACACATATTGTTAATAAATACTTCCACCATTTACCCTGAAATGCGTACAATTGGAACTACACAAATTGAGTGTTGTAGGACACATAAGTTGCGGAATTTGTTACCTGGTATGTTTGCTGGAGATTCAAAAAAAAAGTTAGTCATCTTTACCAGGAATAAAGTCTTTTCCCCGAATATTTGCCTGAGCAAGCTTTTGGACGAAGAAGGTAGAGTATAAAGAGACATGCAGAACTTTATAAAAAAAATAAAAGAAAAGAAGTCATTTAGAAATTTTTGTTTAATTCCGATCCATTATTTAAAAAACCTTTACTATGGAATGTAATATTTCTAGTTGTACATTAATGGTCTTACATGCAACCTTCCATCAATTCTATTGCTGAAATCCAGTAATGAATGAATATCGATCCTATAGTATTTAGATCTTTGTCAGCCAGCTTATTTGGCACAAAAACTTGGGCCGTTGAAGACACGATTATTTCGTGCGCGACCAGATCATCTAGGCAGTAAGGACGCGCGGAAGTCGAAAGCTTCCGATAAAATCTAACTGACAAAGACTGTACACCAACCGCATGAAAAAAAGGCATGGAGATGACAGAGTCGCAAAGCTTTAGGCTGTGTTTGGTTCAGCTTTCTGAACCTGCTTCTGCTTTGTGAAAGCAGAAGCTGAACCAAAGGGGTTCAACTTTTCTGCAGCTGCTTTGAAAAAGCTGCTTTTCTGTAGTACAAATTTGAAAGCAGGTTGTACCCTGCTTTTGCAGCTTTTCCGAATTTGTGAAAACTAAACATCTACTATTGGTCATATATATATCCTTTCAATTCTTTTTTATATATAAGAAAATAAAGATTTTCATATATAGAAAAATAAAAATAAAAAAGAATAAAAAAGTTAACTCCAAATATTTTTATATATATATAAAAATAAAGATTTAAAGGAAAGAATTTGGTCATAAAAAAAATATTGTATACTGTCGATTTGCATAAAGACAATATATAATTTTTTCACAGTCAACAACTCACAGCAGTTTGAACCAAACGACTTTCAGCTTTTTCACAGCAAGCATCTCACAGCAGCTTTTTCACAGCAGACATCTGACAGCAGATTTTTCACAGCTCACAGCTGAACCAAACGCACCCTTAAGGTCTAAAAGAACGTACGTTTAGGAATAAAGATAAAAGCGGAATAAATATAAAAGCTCATAAACGACACAATTTCTAAACAATGGTTTTACCATGCTCTCTAGTATGGCTTGTTTTTCTTGTCTTGTGTTTTACGTTATTTTGTATTTTTTACATAGTGAGGTGTACATATAGCTAGCTAACAAATAAGTATAACTAATTTTGTATCATTCAAATCCACTTTATATTAGCTGATCTCATCTCGATGTTGTCCTCAACCATCGTGATACGTGGAACCCCTACCACCTCACTTATTAGCCACCCATGGTCCAACCAGATGATAAAAAATCTTCGAAAAAGAGAAAAAAGTAAAAATACTAGTAGTAGGGCGGATACACTTATTGTCCGGTGTATGTCCAAATTATTCCATTATAAAATTATGGTAGTCGGATAGGGCACGTGTATGTATGCAGTAGATTCTCATATCCAAATGAAAATCTCTCTCATTTGCACTCGTAGCAAAAATATGTGCTGCCACGTTTTACGTGTGCCGCAGATGAACGCATTGAGCGAGCTGTCTACGATTCCGTTTTGGGCGTATCAAGCCGGCTGCCGGCAATAAAAGGGCAGGAAAGCTCATGCGCTATTCGCATGCTCTACCGCATAGCAAAGAGCTCAGTGCAACACGCCTACTCCACTTACTACTAGACGTTACTGAGATCTCGCGCCATGCCAGGCTCCACGGACACCGGGCGCGTCCAGGTGATCGGCCGCCGCGTCATCCGCGCCGAGCAGCCGCCGCCACCCTCGTCGTCACCGGTGCCGGAGACCATCCACCTGACGCCGTGGGATCTCCGGTTGATCACCATCGACTACATCCAGAAGGGCGTCCTCCTGCCCAAGCCAAAGCACGAGCACTGGCACGCCGTCGTCGACCGCCTCGCGTCCGCGTTCGCCCGCGCCCTGGGCCGCTTCCACCCGTTCGCAGGTCAGCTCGTGGTCCACGAGCGCGCCGGCGACGGGACCATTACCGTGTCGCTGCGTTGCACCGGCGAGGGGGCCGAGTTCGTCCATGCCGCGGCACCAGGTGTCACGGCGGCCGACATCACCGGGGAGCTCTACATTCCTCGCGAGCTGGTGGCGTCCCTGTTCCCGCTCAACGGGCTGGTCAGCGCCGACGCCGCCTCGGTGGACGGCGAGCCCAGGCGGGCGCCGCTGCTGGCCGTGCAGGTCAACGAGCTCGAGGACGCCGTTTTCGTCGCCGCGTCGCTCAACCACGCCGTCGGCGACGGCACCACGTTCTGGCATTTTGTCAACACCTGGTCGGACTTGAGCCGGAGCGATGGCGCTACATGCGAACGGCCGCCGCCGGTGCTAGAGCGGTGGTTCCTCGACACCTGCCCCGTGCCCGTCCCCCTCAAGTTTGCCAAGCTCGAGGACGCCATCCGGCGACACGAGAATCAGCAGCTACCGTTGCAGGAATGTTTCTTCCATTTCTCCTCGGAGAGCGTGAAGAAGCTGAAGGCCCGGGCGAACGCGGAGGTGCACTCCATGACCGGCGCGGCCACCATCTCCTCACTGCAGGCTGTGCTCGGGCACCTGTGGCGGTCGGTGTGCCGAGCCAGGCGCCTGGACCCTTCGCAGAAGACCACGTACGTGCTGCTCATCGGCTGCCGGGGGAGGGTGAAGGGCATCCCGCCGGCCGGCTACGTGGGCAACGCCGTGGTGCCCTGCAAGGTGCAGTCGACCGCCGGCGAGGTCGTGGAGAAAGGGCTCGGCTGGACGGCGTGGCAGCTGAACCGCGCGGTGGCGTCGTTCGACGAGGCGGCCCTGGTGAGGGAGTCGCTGGAGCGGTGGGTGCGGGAGCCGAGGCTCGCGTACAACACGGACCTGCTGGGCGCGGCGGACGTGGGCACGGGCAGCTCGCCGCGGTTCGACGTGTACGGCAACGACTTCGGGTGGGGGAGGCCGGCCGCCGTGCGGTGCGGCCCCGGGAACAAGCTAGACGGCAAGACCACGGTCTTCGAGGGCCGCGGCGGCGGCGGCGCCGTGGCGCTGGAGGTGTGCCTCGCCCCCGACGCGCTCGCGAGGCTCGTCGCCGACGACGAGTTCATGCGCGCCGTGACCGCGCCGTGACCATGACCTGGTTGCGACGTTGTCTGCTTCCGTTTAATCCACATCACCACGTGTGCGGGCGCGTGCCAATAAAACTATGACTCGCTGTCGCAGTGTCACATCCCGACATGATTGTTCCGTTATCGATGTCGTGTGTACACATTTATCAGCGAGACCGCGACGTCGTGCTTGTCAAATTGTAACAATAATGCGCCTGCCAGAGTGATCCATGGCAGGTGTCCGGTCATGAACGCATCAGTCGTCGTTTCTTCTCCGCGTCTCCTCAGTCCCAGGCGCCTACGAGCATCGTCGAAGTTTTCAGACACCTCAACGAAATGAAACACGGCAGCTTTGTGTGGCACGCCGGCGAGCGGTGTCTCTGTCGCCGGAGACGGCCGGAGATGGGCGGGGCGCAAGGGAACGAAGCTTCTCTATGAGGTGGAGCGCATCTACGTGATGAAGAAGAATGATGGTTGTCGTTGTATGGAGATCAAACAGACTAGAAGCTCTTGATTGTAAGCAGGTGGTAACCCGAGAGATCTCGTTTCATTATTCTTGGGAACTGAATCTTGGGTTGGGCTGATGTCCTAGTATGTGGGCTGGGCCTCTTTCCAGGACAACTGAGGCTTGGGTTGGGCCAGGCAAGTTGCAGCGCAGCGGTAGCCGCATGAGGCCCTCTACAATGTGTGCAGAAAGTGATGTCTAAATACTCTCTCTCCATTTTAAAACACTGCAGCTCCAGCTCATACGCCGAAGTGATGCATGTGCTTGAAATTCTGAAGCGATGCAAGTTGAGGCTCCAGTGCCCGGTCAATAAAAAAAATATCTTAGCATGGCCGAGCCGGCCGGGTGTGTAGTACATACAGTGAGACAGTGCTACTCCACGAACCTTTCAGAAGAAGCGCTCTGCTAGCACGCAATGACGAAATCTAGAGGGGTCCTATTAGGAGCCACGCGGGTGACTGGGAGACGAGAAGTTGCAAAAGGCCTACGGCGACCCACGATGCACTCGTCCCCGCCGCATGCTCACCCACCGCCAGCCTTCGAACTCGGCCTTCTTCTTGCTCCCGCTACAGTCTACCGCCCACCACCCACCGAGGGTCCAGCCCCACCCAGCCAGGGAGCGCCACCTCACATTCGCCATCGACTGAACCGCTATCACCGTCGGGCCGCCGCCACCTCCAACCTCCCCCTTCTATACCCGTCGGCTATGGAAGCTGCCTCCAACCTCGAAAATTCAAAACCCTAAAACCGCCGCCTCAACCACCACCTTGGCCGACAATAACCTCGCTACCGGCCGCTCCCCCCCCCCCCACCTCCCACCCTAAACCCTAACCTGCCGGTGTCGCGAGGAGGAAGAAGCACATGTACCTGGGCCCATTTGCAGACCGATGGAATGAACAAAATACGATCAGTTAACATAATATAGTCATAGATCTTAGGTTGTAACTTGATCATGAGCGAATTTGTTGATGTTGCACCCACGAAGTATGGAAAGTGCCAAACATTGGGAACTACCCGGGGTGTCTGCTAGCTGGTTTATGTAATAATCTTTAGTGATTACCTTTCTAACCGGTCCTTTATGCTTCATGATTATTTCTTCCTTATCTTCATGTAATGCATGTATGCAGTATGACTTGGGAGCCAAAAAGATTGGGATCTTCTGCAACGCCATCACTCGTATCCGCACACGTGACTGGGAACATTTGCGATCTAGAGCAACCACAACTCGCCCCCTCAATGAACGTTGTGCCACGCAGAGCCGCAGGGGAGTGGGACCTTTTACGATCAAGCGCGTGGACTCATCAACTATCAACGTGATATGATCGACGAAGAATTATCATATTTCTTTGTTTTGTTTTGCTTTTTAAAAGAATGGCCATAATCGATTAAACAGGTGTCTGGTGTGTATAGTTTAGCAAATTTGTACGCACGGCTTCAGTTACGTACGACCATATATAGATTGCAACTTATCCTAAATTGGTTGAAGCAAAGTGAACTACAATTGGTGGTAGGAGTAAGAGTTTTAATTTTGGCTATGAACCATGTGCACAAATTTATATCAAATTTGGTCCCAACATATTAGCGAAATGAATGATATAAACCATATGCAGACACAGAGTTAGCAACCTAGTGCACGAACTCAAAAGGGAATGACAACAACTTGGCCACCATGCATTTTTTTTTAAAAAAAAACTTGGCCACCAAAGGGTCGCCGGGAAGCTCGTCGATGGCCAGGCCACGCGAGACCCAATCAAACGCTCCGGCTTATTTTCACAAATCATCTTCTGCGATGTGAAGGCATTTGACTAGTAATTAGCAAGCGATCATGAGAGCCCGGGACAAGTCTTTAGTTGACTACGCGATGGCCTGTCATTGGATTGGAGCTAGGAGTTCAGGATTAGAGAACATGAACACGGCCCTGTCATGGCGGACGCAAGCAATAAGAGGCCGGGTTAATTAGAAAAATGGGGCGTCAGAGGTTGGATCTGGTCTGGCATATCCTTAAGATGATTCTTAATCCATCCGGGCTGTGGCTCCAGTAATTCTTTTTTGCAGAGATATTTCCTGGTCATTTTCGATGCGATTACTCCAATCTTCGCCTCTCTGCCGTGCGTCGTTCAACTGCAGTGCAGACTCTCTGATGCTGAGAGAAACTGCATGGAAGCTTATCCAGTCAGAGACCGTAAAAAAGGAGGTGCCGTGCCTGCTTGATTCTGATAGTGACAAACATCACTAGCTAGACACTAGAAGTAATCTAAAGTTTGAAAAAGTCTGTTTTCGAACACATGCAACCATGCAAGTATCGTATTATTGGTCACGTACAGAAATGATCAAATGAACAGACAAGGACGTCGATCTGCCTGCACCGACTGCGCCGGCCTTATGATTGGCACCGATCGTCTGGATGATTGGTCGCATCTCAAATAATTTAATCAGGAAATATTGTTATACTGCATTTCCTTTTCCTTTTGTTTTTTTACTGAAAAATGAATGGCGAATCAAGCCCGTCACCGGTATTTTACTGAAAGTCTGAAACCATTTCATCATCAAAAGGGGAGCAGATCATGAACGGCAGCGTTTAATCTCCTAGAAATCGAACGACTGGCAGTTGTTGTTGCCGATTGTCCAACTAAACTATCTTCCCGTCAATAGGAGTACAAAATGTCCGGGAAATCACGGGGATTAGACTGCCATTTACTCGTAATTAGCTGAAGACGAACGGGAGACATCGACAAATAATTTCTTGAAAGGCAAGCGCGGAAGAAATTTCCCAACTTGCTTTAGCTTCAAATATACTTTCCGCATGTCCTGATCGTGAGAGGAGCGCAACAAAATGAAAACTAAACATAAAGAAATATTTGTTCATCGCGTAAGATGATAAAGAAACACACCCACTTGCTGCAGAATCAAATCCTCAAAGGTCAAAGTCCAGAAGAAGAATTTCTCGAGACAGTTTGATGATGCCAATTTGTCTTTATTAAATTTGCTCTTGGCAAAATTCAAACTACTTTTATTTCAAGAAAAATTCAAACTGCTGACATGATAGTAGTGCCCACGGTGTTGAGGGACACATGGAATGGAAGCGGAGCTGCAGGAGCGTGTGGTTCTTGTCGCATTAGCGTAGCACAAAGCAAAGCCACTCCGGAAAATCTCCTTGCTAACCAGATTCCTTCTTCCTAGTCGCACCCTATGCTTTCCCATTAGGTGAAAATTAAAGAGTTTTCAGGAAAACAAAGCAGCGAGCGTAGTGTGACGATGACTCGTGGGACCAGGTACGAGAGGGTCCCAGTACTCGGTGTCCCACGCTCTAACAACCACTGGTCCACGCTTCGCAGCAAGGAGCCATGCACCTTGCACGAACCGAGCCCCATATCCCAATGACGTGTGGCCCGAAGACACGGGGCCCACCTGTCGGCTTTCGGCTTCCTCCAACCACCTCCCCCAACCCCCACGGGGTAAAATCGGAAAGAATTAAAAAAGGAGCCGCGCCGGCGGCGAAATTCGCACGCTAAAGTAAAGGAACTGCTTAAATTGAAAAAAAAAAACAGAGCTCACCAATTCAACTGAACAGCAATCACACCTACCCTACCCTCCGCCGCCGCTGCCGCCGTCGCGGACGAAGACCTAGCTCCGTCGCGATGGCCGCCGCCGCCCGCGCGGGCCGCCGCGGCCGACCCGAGGCGCGCCTCCTCGTGGCGCTCCTCCTGCTCGCGCTGGTCGTCTCCGGCCACTGCCTGGACGCGCACCATCGCGGGCTGAAGCGCCGCCGCCGGAAGCACGAGATCCACTCCCCGATCAAGACGGTGGTGGTCGTCGTGATGGAGAATCGCAGCTTCGACCACATCCTCGGCTGGCTCCACCGCACCCGCCCCGACATCGACGGCCTCACCGGCCGCGAGTCCAACCACCTCAACGCCTCCGACCCCTCCTCCCCGGAGATCTTCGTCACCGACAAGGCCGGTTACGTCGACTCCGACCCCGGCCACGGCTTCGAGGACATCCGCGAGCAGATCTTCGGGTCCGCCGACACCTCCGCCGTGCCGCCCCCCATGTCAGGCTTCGCCCAGAACGCGCGCGGGATGGGCCTCGGCATGGCGCAGAACGTCATGAGCGGATTCAAGCCGGAGGCCATCCCCGTGTACGCCTCCCTCGCCGATGAGTTCGCCGTGTTCGATCGGTGGTTCGCCTCCGTGCCCACCTCCACGCAGCCCAACCGCCTGTTCGTCCACTCAGCGACCTCCCACGGCCTCACCTTCAACGCCCGGAAGGACCTCATCCACGGCTTCCCACAAAAGACCATCTTTGATAGCCTCGAGGAGAACGGCTTGTCCTTTGGTATCTACTACCAGAACATCCCGGCCACGCTCTTCTACCAGAGCCTCCGCCGGCTCAAGCACCTTGTCAAGTTCCACCAGTACAGCCTCAAATTCAAGCTGCACGCCAAGTGGGGGAAGCTGCCGAACTATGTGGTGATTGAGCAGAGGTACTTTGATTGCGAGATGTTTCCCGCAAACGATGACCATCCGTCGCATGATGTGGCAAGGGGCCAGAGGTTTGTCAAAGAGGTGTATGAGACACTGAGGGCAAGTCCTCAGTGGAACGAGACTGCCCTGATTATCACATACGATGAGCATGGTGGATTCTATGACCATGTTCCTACACCGGTTGTCGGAGTTCCCCAGCCTGATGGAATTGTGGGGCCTGATCCCTACTACTTCAAGTTTGAACGGCTTGGGGTGCGCGTGCCTAGCTTCCTCATCTCGCCGTGGATTGAGAAAGGAACTGGTGAGTACTTCTGGTGTTGAAATCACAATTTTCATGTTCGTAAGCAGGGGCTATCGAGAAACATAAGATAAAGTGAATTTTTAAAATTGATATATGGAGGTAGGGACTATTTATTAACTTTACCTTCGGGTAGGAATTTATTTGCTAAGGTCAGTTCGTGTATTATTTTGATTAGTACAGCACTGCAAATATGTTAGTATGATTGGATTCTTATTCTACAGTGTAAGGACAATTTCTGTTCATTTGGCTCAGAAACATTCAGCCAGTGAAGGAGTTTGTGGCATTTTTCCTGCTACTAACTGCTGTTGGTAATCAAATGAGCTTAGCATTTCAGCTTGTAGTATATAGACTCTGTATAGTCATTATATGTCAACTTGTGTTAATTGGCAAACACTACCCTATATACCTGGCAAGTGGCGATCCATGTGGATAGTTTGCAGATAGGCAGCATTCCATCCACAAACCGTTCTCATCAAAAGGTCGGAACTGCCCGCTATGTTATTCTGATGTCACCTCTCTGTCATGTTTGTCCTCAGATTTACTTTAACAAAACTAGGAAGTTGAACAATTAGCTGAGCTTTCTTACCTAGAAATTATGCTTATGTATTTTTAGAAGGGAATAATAAGCTGTATGTTTACAACCACAGAAATATATGCTTATGCTTATGCTCATGTTCTTTGCCATTTATCTTGCAGCAGTAATGACCTTACTTTCCATTTGTGCAGTAATCCATGAACCAAATGGTCCACAAGGAAGCTCACAATATGAGCATTCGTCCATTCCTGCAACAGTAAAGAAGCTATTTAATTTACACAGTAACTTCCTGACAAAGAGAGATGCATGGGCTGGGACCTTTGAGAACTACTTCAAAATCCGGAAGACGCCAAGAACTGACTGTCCAGGTATATTTTTGGTTGGTTGGTATATATGTATGTTATGCCAATGGCTTTAACAATTATGGCATTTTTTTGGGCACTATAACTGCTATCATCAATGATTTTTTTTCACAAAAAGGCTATGTAATTCTTGGAGTTGTCAACGTGTATATGTGCCAGCTGTACTGTTTGACCAATTCTACTAGGATCCTAACTGGGCATTCCTTTTTTTTTCCAAACAGAGAAACTCCCAGAGGTTACAAAATCATTGCGACCATTTGGCCCTAAGGAAGATTCATCTCTATCAGAGTTTCAAGTGGAGTTGATTCAACTTGCCTCACAGCTTAATGGTGATCATGTACTGAACACATACCCAGATATTGGCAGGACCATGACTGTCGGGGAAGCAAACCGCTACGCAGAGGATGCTGTTGCCAGATTTCTGGAAGCTGGTAGGATTGCTCTAAGAGCCGGTGCAAATGAATCTGCTTTGGTGACAATGAGGCCTGCTCTCACCAGCAGGGCCTCCTCAATGTCCTCTGGTTTATCATCAGAGCTCTAATAGATTGTTCGGCAATCCGTGCACAAACTTGGCATCATCATTCACTCCCACTCTACATCACATCAGAACTGTTTCGTAATGTGCTAAAACCTCTGTTGGTCTAGTGCATGATATCAGCATCATGTAATGGATAGCTTTTAGACATGGTTTTGTAAATAGACGTCGTGATATTGGACATCTCAGGCTTACCCGACTGCCGTGGTAGCACTGAGATGGAGCTCATCAGCTCGAAATATCATCAACCCATCTGATATATATGCAAGTCCCCTGCTGGATAATGTGTAGCGGGGATTTCTAAAACATTGTGGAATTGTACCTATTCAGTCTGTACTATACCTGCTTGTTAAGCAGTTGAACTGCACTTTGGTGTAATGTATGATATATTGATATGCTTCTTAAGTAAGATGTTGATTTCTGCTTTGGATGGATGATCTGTAAGCATCTTCTGAGTGTGTGTATGTTATTCAGAATAGAATTAGTAAAGTCGATGTCCAATGACGGCTCCCGGCCACAAGCCCCGAGCACAGCGCAGAGACGATGGCATTCATGCTTGGCTTGGGGATGGAACGCGCGGGGACCTGCTGGGGCATGCGGCAACAATGCGCCGCCACCCCCCGTCTTCGTGCCGGCACCACGTGCTCCTGTCGCGGCGGCGCTGCCGCCGCAGCATCTCCGGCGGCGGAGCTAGGGATGTGAGAGGCGGCGGCGCGCGAGGGGATCCGGAAGCGGCGGCTGGGCGCCTGAACCCGACGGAGGCTGGTGAGCGGGTCTCGGGCGTATCGCGGCGGGGGCTTAGCGGCGGTTTCCGGCGGTGAAGCGACCTCGCCGGGTGCCATGTCGCCGCCCCAGCGTATTCACGAAGAAGCCACTCATGTTTTCAAATAACCCCCCGATTTGGATCGCGATTAATAGGCGCGATCCGAATATTTACATATACCCCCTTATATTTTTCAAATAGAACCCTAAATCGCGATCCAAATATATTCACATAACCCCCTGGTCGCGATCCGGATATTTGCGAATTGGCCCCTGGTTTGGATGGGCTTCTGTTCCCGGCTTCCTCCTCATCCGGCGTCCGCTGCCGCCGTCTGCCCCACCTCCGTCCCTTCCGGATGTGCAAATCCCATCCAACCAAGGCCGTAGCACCTACTCCCGCAGCAAAGGATGAGGTGCGGCAGGGTTATCATCGATCTGGCTGACGAGACGATTCCCCTTTGATCCCTTCATTCGGAGGTACGGCGGCGTGGTCGACGTGAAGCTTCTGGGTGACGAGGGCAACGGAAAACTCAAGAGCTTCGAGTTCCTCAATTGATGGTCGGGGATCACAGTTCGTCGACTCTTGCAGTTGGTGGGTGAGGATTTGATTTCTTATCGCTTGCTGCTTGGTGTGTTCTATCTAACAAAGAGGGACGCAGGGGCTGGGACCTTCTGGAACAACTTAAAGATCCAGGAATTGATTGTCCAGGTACGCGGTTATGGTAGTCAGTAGATACATACGGAGTATGTTGTTCAATGGCCAGGAATCTCTATCCGAATTTCCAGTGGAGTTGATCCAACTTGCCTCTCAGCTCAGCGGTGATCATACCTGAACACCGAGCGAGACATTGGCAGGCGAATTGTTATGCAGATGATGCTGTTGCTGGGTCCATGGACGCTGGAAGCTCGATCTAAGATTGGTGCAGATGAATCTGCCTTGTTGAAGATGGGAACTGCTCTCCTTATTTGTGCTTTCAAGGATTTGACATGCGTGACATCTTAACTGCCTGCTTATACTCCAAATTTTCCGTACTTGTTATAAAGTTAGTGTGCCTGGCACCATTCACAAAAATGACGTTGTTTTTTCTTGCAAACTGAAGAGATTTGTTAATAATGGGCCATTTCGTTCAATTCTGTATATTGAGCCCAAGTTTCGTTCGCGGCTCGGCCTACCTACCAAGCTGAACACACGGGTGGGTTACAATCGTGGTCAGATACAAGACCCAACTAGGCCCATTAAACTTCTAAGGCGCTGTTCAGTTCCTCGTGACTAAACTTTAGTCATGCCACATTTAGATACCAATTAGAAATATTAAATATAGTTTAATTATAAAATCAGTTATATAAATAGAGGCTAACTCATAAGACGAATTCATTAAATCTAATTAGTCCATGATTTATGCAATTAGTTTTATAACATCTTCGTTGATAACACATGGAGAAAGTAGACTTAGTGATCCATCTTTCCTTGCATGATTGATTGTAAAAAAATACTCTCGCTCCTTGCCGCAGCTACCAGCTAGTAGCAACAAGAAGGATATGTAGCAGTTTTAGCAACAAATTAAATAAACAAGGCTAAAACGATTGTGCCTGTTGGTCTAATTAAGTTTGGAAGGACCTACATAGTGTTCTCCTTCTTAATAGAATTGGACCAAAATAAATAGATTGAACACAACTAAGACTCAAATAACTTTTATCAAGACGGTTGCATTCCCATAACAAAACCAACACTCAATATTACATAAACATTGTGTCCGCCATGAAGGATAGCACAGCGGGTTGTTTGTGATTGTTTCGCTCTCCTCATTTAGCACTTAGACTTCGTATTTGCAAGGAATTGTGTATGTACAATATACATATAGGTATATATGTTAGCTGTTTTGCAAAAAGTGTTGACCGTACCCCCGTGCACCTACCGTAGATCCGTAGATCCGTCCATGTAGCTAAGCTCATATTTAATATCAGATATCTGATGTGATCCGGACTAAAAATTAGCTCGTGAATTACTATACGTGGTAAAGATATCTCAAATCATATTGGCACCGTACAGATGAAAATTCATCCGGTGGTCCTGACTAGAAGTATGGGACTAGGCGACTGGCGGCTTTTTGGACGTTTCGCGAGTGGGCAGCGCTGTACTGCATCAACTGGACACACGCCGAAGCCGAGCAAGATATTTTCAGAGGTCCGGTCCATTTCTAGCAGAGTGCAGCGATAATTAAATTAACGTTGACAGTTTTGTCGCACTGTGATGCGTGCATGCATCTGAGACCTCGGAGATAAGGATCACCTCTAAGCCTAGTGCCTTTTTTTTGGGTGGCGTTTGGCGATGGGGTCCGTCCGTGACTTTGGGCGACCCAGGCAGAGCGCTGCCACGCGCGCGGGCGTGGCGTCGGATAGGGATAGCGACGAGCCGCGCCTAGTTTATCCGCGCCTCCACTGTCCACTCCGCTGCGCACACGCCGCACCCCTCGTCCCGCCTGGTGGTGTGGTGGCTTCTGGCTTGGCTTGGCTTGGCTTGGCACGACGCTCTGCCGCGTCGTCGTAGCTCACGCTCATTCTGCATGTGTAGTGCAGCGACTGCCCACGGCCGCATCTGAATCGCTCCTCTTGTTCTGTGGACCGTCCTTGGCCAATCGTACTCGTGTTCCGCTCTGAAATTTTATGCTAGGAGGACGCTACGTACTGGTGCTCGATCTACGACCTATCCTCCATCTCCATGGCTTATTGGCTTAATTTGTGTGATCTGGGAACCTGTACGTACCAGCTAGGCAGTCGGGTGTCAGGTTATCACTCCGGCCTACTACTCCCTGATCCACTACACGTCCCCATTAGAGATAGGGACAAACACTCACACCCACCTGTCATCATGCTTCATCCAGAGACATCGTCCTTCTGTTATACGAAACCCGTGTGCTCTGCTGGTAATCCTGCGTGCTCTGCAGCAGCCGCCGCGCTAAACCCGGCCTCCTAAAGTCAAGCCTCCGTGCGTGTATAAGAACGACCACCTGCTGCGCTGAGGCTTATCACTAAGCTTGTACCTGCTTCATACTCATCCAACTGAAAGATTAAAGACTCTGCAGTCGTCACCACCAGAGTAATTAACTTCTCCAACCGTGCGAAGTAGTTGTTCTCTGCTGTTGGTCACTGCTTGGACATACAAGAGAGGCGAGGCGAGACGATGGGCTCTCTCATGGCTGGCTGGGACTCGCCGGTTCTTGGTGACGACAAGAAAGGTATCTCTGCTGCGCTGTCCATATTAGCTGAAAATGCTCCACATTTCGCGCCGCTGCCGATGCATGCACGTAACGTAGTTCGTGAATACACCATATACCAAGTCTTCTTGTGTGTCTGATACGTATATAGTTCACGCGCGGCGGAACCGGTCGCTGACCAAGGACGAGGTGGAGGCGTTCTGGAAGCAGCGCCGGAGGTCGGAGGACGGCGGCGAGCAGCTGATCACCTCGCCCCTCGCCTCCCCCGCCACGGTACGCGCGCGCGTGTGCCAGCTCCCTACTGCTGCGTGTGTTTCTTTCTTTCCTGTCTCGTTGTGCATCCATGGTTGTCGTCGCGGCTCATCACAGCAAGGTGAGGAAGAATAATGGTGCCTGATGACACGCAGCATTCGAGCCCGTTCGCCGGGAGCTTGGAGAAGGCGGCGCGGTCCCCGGGCGGTGGTGGCACCAAGGCCGGCGCGTTGTCCCCGAGGGTCCGCGTGGACGGCTTCCTCCCCGCCGGCGACAACGACGGCGGCGCCGCGGACAGCCCCAGCAAGAGCCGGGACTGGTGGACGCGGAGCAGCTGGGCGTTCCTGAACGAGCCGCCGCAGGAGGAACCTTCCGGCAGGGCGCAGAGCTACACGCCGCAGTTCCACGTCGCCCGGATCGCCACCGGCAACGCCTGATTAATTACCGTGACCAGCGCGCACACGCACGCACATGCACGTACTAGCGGTTACTCCGCTTTCCGCCCACTAGTATGTCCTCCTGACGTGTGTATATGTATACGGGACAGTATGCATCCGTATTATGTATACCAGTATTTTTTTGGGCGTATTATGATGTATATAGCAGTCTAGCAGATGTGGCGAGCGAGATCCTGGTGTTCGCTGCCTTTTGTCGTCTGTGCATCCTTTGCTGTACGGGAGATTTTCCAATGGTGTGCTCAGCTCATAATAATACACACCTGTATATTATAATTTTTGTCAAAGTAAGAAAAAATAGTTTGCGCATTGGTACACTTACACGGTCATGGGATCGGGAGATACACATGCCTAACCTCTGCGACTGCGAGGCTGGGGTATCAAGCAATGCAAGTACGAGGGGCACGCAAGAAATATTGTAAATCATCACTACCGGAAAAAAGATCTTTACCGAGTGTTAATTATTTTACCGAGTGTTGTTTTTCAGGCACTCGGCAAAGAGCGTCTTTGCCGAGTTTCTTTGCCGAGTGCCTTTTTTCAGGCACTCGGCAAAGATAATTTTCAAATCATATTTTGAAGTAGTAAATTAATTCAAATAAAAATATTTTAAACTACAAAGTTGTATAACTCGTCAAGATGCATAATTCTTGTTTTGGACATTTCTTCATTTAATAAAATAAATGTAAATTTGTTCATAATATATCTCTCTCTCGTAGTTTATGAAACTATTAGAGAGATATATAAGATTTGTGAACAATATTAGAATTATCATGTCAGATGAAGAAATGACAAAACAACCAAAATAAACTTTGTAGATCTTGAGAAGTTATAAGATTTTACAGTTGGCAATATTTTAATTTGAAGTCATCTTATCAACAAAGACTACATCTGAATATAGAAAATTTAAAATTCGAATTTTGCAAATGATCTTGAATGGAAAAACCATCAAAATTAAAGTTGCAGATCTCAAAAAGTTATGAAAGTTTGTAGTTGACAACTTTTTGATTTGAAATCATTGTGTCATATTAAAATACGTTTGAAGTTTTCAAATTTGAAATTCAAATTTTGTAAACGATCTCGGATGAAGAAACTACCAAAATAAAAGTTGTAGATCTCGAAAAGTTATGCCACTTTGTAGTTAACAACTTTTTTCATTTGAATTTAGTTACTATCTCAAATAAATAATTTACACTCGGTTAATTATAATATGTGGAGAATAAAAACGTAACGTTGACACATATGGTTCAATGGTGCAGTGGTAGAGAGAGTTGTTTGTGTGCAGGAGGTCGTGAGTTCGAATCTTATCATTGACAACTTATGGAAAAAATGGTCACTAGCTGGCTGTGCATGCCTCCCCTAATAAATTTTTATTTTTCCTGTTTCATCTGTTGGATTTTTTTCCGATTTACATTTTGCCGAGTGCTTCTCTTTGCCGAGTGCCAAAATCTTTACCGAGTACCCTTTGCTGACGAAATCTTTACCGAGTACCCTTTGCCGAGTGTTACACTCGGCAAAACTTTTGCCAAGTGTAATCGGGGCTTTGCCGAGTGTCCCAGCCCCTGAATCCGGTAGTGCATAGCTCGTTAACGACATATAACTTAGAATGGAGGAATGCTAACTACCGCTATGCTACAATACCTTACGCCTACAGTGTTACGCTGGTACTTTTATTCTAAATCATGCCAACACGGAGCGCACGAACCCTACGCCTACGCTAGTACTCTCTCCGTTTTAAATTATTAGTCGTTTTGGTTTCTCTAGATATATAGTTTTTCTGTATATCTATATACATATATTTATATGTAGGTGCATAGCAAAATTTATTATGGATGTAAAACGATTAATAATTTAGAACAGATAGAGTATTTTTTTTAAATCATGGCAACATAGGGCGCACGAATTTCAAAAATTAACCGGGCTGAAGCACTGGGTCGGACTAGGTCCGAGGGATTGGATTCCCTGCTGGTTGAAAGGCCCGCGTTCCCAGCCATCCTCCCGGGCCGTGAGCCCAAGAACGGAACGGCCTTTTTTTCCAAGCTCCTCTCCCTGCCGCCTCTTCCTCCTCTGTCGTCGGCTCGTCGCCACCGCGGCGCCGCCTCCCTCAAGGGTCCACTCATGGAGACCGCGCTCTTCTCCGCCGCCTCACTCTTCCACGGCGCCGATGACAGCGACGACGACCGAGGTACCACCAGAAAGTCAACCCCCACCCCCCTCGCCGGCTTCCCCTCCCCGTCGCCCACCGCGCGCTTCTAAGTCCTAACGGCTGGTGTTGTCTCTTCCGCGCGACTCAAGATGAGAAGATGGAGGTCGGCGCCGAGGGGAAGAAGGAGGCGTTGGAGTATGTGGAGAGAGCGCACGACTTCCCTGACATGGTAAGCCTTAATGACCCTGCCTCATAAATTCCGCATCTGCAGAATCCATGCTTCTCTGAAATAGGGAAGGCCCGGGCTTCGAACTACTATTACTTAGGTTATCCAAAAGGCAGTAGCTGTGACCCAGTTCAGTGATCCTCTAGTGGTTAAATTTTACTGATGGCGCACATGAGAATTGTTGCTTCAAACTCAGCAAAGTAGAAAAGTGAATCAAAAATAAAATGGTGGCTAATTTAGGACGAGCCATAAACATTATCTTGCTCTTATATGGGCAGGTAGAGCTTGAATTTTGCTACTACATCATTAGTTACACATTTTTTTGGTTGTCCCAACTGATTCTTCATGTTGCGCAAACAACTTAGCATACTTCCGCAGAGCGTATGGATGTTGTCGGTACATACGGATAGGGGTACCTCCTGCTAGGGTGTCCAGGCCCTTAACGTATCGCCATACGTGATCCCCCCTCACCTTCTGGGTGACGTGGCATACGGCCCGGGCCTGACAGCTGGGACCATGGTCTCCGGACCCACCCCGTGCTCTTCGAGGTCTGGAGCCTCCACGTGCTCAGGGAGGCTGGAGAGCTCTCGGGTAGCTCCCGCGGACCCGGACTCCCCAGAGAGGTCCGGGGCCGCCACGTGTGGTGGCCGGAACATCACAGGCTTGACCGTTCCAACCGGCCTCGGGGGCCCGGACCCCCTTCCCCCGGGAAGGGGTCCGGTGCCACCACGTGCCGCCCCCACGGTGGGAGCGGGGCTGGCCCTGCCACGCGCCCGTTGCCGGGGGCCCTTCGTGGGTCTTCAGCCCACCTACTAGCATTTAATGCGGTAGCTGGGCCGGGCGCGCCTAAGTCAAAAAGTATGGCCTGCCACTGACACACGGGGCAGGTAGGCTGACACCACGATAAGCCCGCCTGTTTCCAAGGCGGCGCGTCGTGTCACCGTATACTGTGCGCAGGCGGCGTACAGTCCCGTCACAGCGCTGCGCGTGGCGTGATGATGGCCATAACAGGTGAGCCAAGGCGTGTGCTGCTACAGAGCGCGCAGAGGCAACGGCGCGGCGGGTTAGCGCTGCTCCTTCGCCTGACAGGTTCTCACTCAACAGTGGTGGCACGGCTCCACTGTTGAGTAACACTGACAGCGGTCACCGTGCCTGCAAGGCAGCACACGGCCGTATCCAGGTTATGGATACGCATATTATCTTCCCAACCGATAAGGCTACGGTGAGGAGCTGGAGACGGAGATCTCCATATCACATAGAGTAGGCTCCTGTTGGCCGGGCCACCTGTCGGGGTCCCGCACAGTGTAAGCACCTCTCTTGAATTATAAAAGGGAGAGTGCACTCGTTAGAGGACAGGTTCCAGACAAGCTCACGCTAGTCTCCATCCAGGCTTACACAACCAATACAACACCAAAGTGGACGTAGGGTATTACGCTCCGGCAGTCCGAACCACTCTAAATCCTCGCGTCCTTCCTGTGTTCATCCGCCCAGCGATCGAGCGCTCCTAAGTCTCCTCCAAATCCATCCTTAACTAGGATTAGGCGGGTGCATTCCGCCACCCGGCTGGAGATTTCCTCCGACAGATGTTTTGCTAAGGTATTTTTCCATGCACTGAGTTCATGTTGCTGCATCACAGAATCCACATAATTAAAACAATGTGACTGACTCGCCATTTATGTTCTGTACCAAAGGCTGCTCGAACTGTAATCTATCGTTTTGCAAGATTTAAGGCTATATTTAGTTTATTGATTTCAGTGTTATTTGTTATTGCAACTCTACAAGCGGTACCTAATTCGTATTTATCTTTTTCTTCAAATTTCCAAATATGACATATAGAAACTGAGCGTAAGGGAATTCTCATCTCATGAGCTTAACGCAAACTTGCTGTGGCCTGGGACATTTTCATTTGCTGCTTGGCTGGTTAAGAACCAGTCAATTTTGGATGGACAACGGGTCTTGGAATTGGGAAGGTACGTTATGTATGCCATGTTTCTTTTTTCCTTGCTTCCTGACCAATTCAACAAGAATGATAACTATATTTAGTAAGAGTGGTCTCGATAAATAATTCAGGATATCTATATGCCCGTCATAGCTTTTTTCTTGTTTTCTGTTAGCACTGAGGCATGCGCTGTGCTTTTATCATGCTGTCAGAACTTAGAAATCACTGTTTACCATATCAAGCAATCAGAAATTAGTAGGTTACTTGGTTGAATTAGGTGATTCTGGGTCTTCATTATCCTATTGTTATAGTGATTTGGTGCTGTAGTAAGCAAAAGCTTTGTGTTTTTGTCTCCTTAGTCGTATGTGTCACAGGAACATGATGACATTTTCTTCAGCTTGTCTATGTTGTTGATCATTAGTTTCTCTTATAATGCTTAGTGGGACGGGAGCTCTGGCGATCTTTCTGAGGAAGTCATTTGGGGTGGATATCACAACATCTGATTATGATGACAAGGACATTGAAGAGAATATTGCTTACAACTGCAGAACTAATAAGTTGGATGTGCTACCTCATATCAGACGTGAGTTTTTGACCATTTCAAACAAAAATTATGCACTTGTAGTTCTTTTTTGCTAAATATGCCCCTTAGGTGCAAGCAGGGCAATACGACACTTGAAAGTGGATAATTGTTCTCTAACACTTCCTTTTAACCCTCAGACACATGGGGAGATCCATTTCCAGTTTCTAGACCAGATTGGGACATTGTTATTGCTAGTGATATTCTACTCTGTAAGTGTATATCTTAGGATTCCATCTCGTAATGATGTATTATCGTGGGTGGAATGCCCTAACACAATATGTGCACTTGTTGCATTCAGATGTTAAACAGTATGACAACCTGGTAAAGACAGTATACTTTCTTTTAAAAGAATACAAAAAGTCAAGTGAGAAGGCAGGCTGCAGCACCATCACAGACAAATCAGGTAGTTATTCGAAATTTCATTTGTTTTAACTCACCCTGTATGTGAGAATATCTTGTGCTATGTTTCCTTCTTTCTTTTTTTTGATAAGAGTGCTATGTTTCCCTTGATTGGCAGGAACACAAGTACCTGCAAAATCTCCTATGTTTCTGATTAGCTGGCGCAGAAGAATTGGCAAGGATCAATCGCTTTTCTTCACACGATGCGAGGATGCGGGCCTCGAAGTGTGTCATTTGGGTGATCTTGTCTACCTCATCAGAATTAAGAGCTGAAAAAAATGAGGAAATTACACTCTCCTATAAGTTTGTTACGAATGGCATTGGGGGAAATGCCTGCCTGGACAGTTTTAGGAAAGGAAACGCGTGGATTTTGAGTAGGTTTTTGCTAGAGAGATTTTGCTCGATTTTCCCCTTGTTAGAATTGTTCACTTGAAGGACCTCCCTTGTGCTTAGTCTTGTTGGGCTACACTGCTGCTGTATTTTATTTGAAACTCAGAGATCGAGCACGCGGCAAGATGTGCAGATAGAGAGGTACCCAGTGTAACTCATGTCTTGGCGTGTTCTTGGCAGGATGAGAAAAGAGTGCGCCCATGTGGTGCCTTGTGTTTGTGAAACATATATCGGCAGCCACGCATTGTTACCGATCTGTTGTGTAGCTGCCTTCTTGTGATTTCGGTCCTGCACCTTCTTTTTTAAAATTTCATGGGTTGCCTCAGGTGTGCAACTCCCAACACAAGATAATTTTGGGAGCGCAAAACCAAAGCAAGGAAAAACTCCTCTAATTTGAGATTGGTTTGTCTCCATCAGCCAGTGCGCGCGAGCTGACTATGCGACGTCGGCCGCGTGACCTATCTGAAATGGAACTGCTTCTTCATTCCAACATCAGAACGTTCCTCTTTTGTTACATTACATCCAACGGCCGGCTGCCGCTCGCCATGCCATGCCATTACATGCACGTACGTGTTTATACTTGTTTACACGTAGCTAGAGAAAAAGGTGGTCACTCGTCTCGAGCCTAAAGGGCAACGAGCACAAGCTACACAACACGAAGAGATGTGTACACGCACGCGCACGTGTGCAGGGTGGGACGTGCGCGCGCTAGCTTATTAGGCGTTAACGTTGCCGGTGACGATCCGGGCGGCGTGGAACTGGTCGCACGCGAAGCTCATCTGCGCCCTGCCGAGCAGCACCTCCTCCTTGGGCGGATCGTTCAGGAACGCCCAGCTGCTCCGAGTCCACCTATACCAACAAGATCATATCGTCAGCGTGCACACCGTGTAGCTTAAAATCATCACGCGCGCGCGTGTGCCGGCGGGAGCGGCGCTCGTACGTATACGTACCAGCTGCGGCTCGTGCTGGCGGTATCGTCGTCGTCGACGTCGGCGTTCTCGTGGAGGAAGCAGCCCCCGCCGCGGGCGGTCGTCGCCGGTGAGGACGGCTCGCTACCGGGATACAAGTGCCGGGCGTGCTGGCCGGCGCACGGCGAGCACAGGTCGTCGCTCCTCATCCCGCCGCGCAGCGGAGGCATGGACCTCAGCGCCTTCAGTTGCCTGGCGGCGAGCGGGATCGTCGTCGTCTCCTGCTGTCATCGATCATCAAAAACATTGTAATTATATAGCAAGTGCGATTTTTTAAACCTAAACGAACTGAGTTGATAGCAGAGCAGGGCAGCTGCCGGCCGGTACCGCGCGGGGAGAGGGCAGCGGCGAGGTCGTCGCGTGGCCCCCGCGGGGGGAGCCGGCGAGCGGGGAGCCGCCTGCAAACGCCTCGCCGTTCTCCGCCGCCGGCCTCCCGCCGTGCTTCCTCCAGAACGCCTCCACCTCGTCGTTGGTCAGCGACCGGTTCCTCATCAGACGAACTGCATGCGCACCATGGACGTGTGTGTGATCGTCAGTGAAGAGACAGCACAAAGGCAGCAAAAACGAAAAATTTTGCAAAAGTCCTACCTTCCTTGTCAGTCAGTACTGATGAGCTCCAGCCAGACATCAGAGAACCCATCTCTACTCGTTATCGATGGATCGATCGACCCTATGCTATGCCTGCAAACTAACTCTCTCCTATCGTCTCTCCCCTGGAAGAACAAGTGTGCGAGGAATGATCAATAATAGTGCTGAAGACACTCAGCTGATGGCCATTTTATAGACGAACCAGCTGAAAAGTTACTGTTTATTCTTTCAAGTTTACTGTTCGATCGACCAATATATACACAGCTAGCTTTGTCCAAGCCTCATATGAAGCTTTCCCCCATAATTCTTATCTGAAGCTCCAACACTCTCTCTCTCGTCCTCATGAACAAACAAGCACACAGCTATATCTGTCTCTCAAGCGTGCAGGCATGCAGCTACCTGTCGATGATGCACACACACGCGTCGCTGCCCGAAGTCGCCAGTGCGCGCATGCGCGCGAGCGCCCCATGCCGGCCTATCCTCGATAGGTATCCTTCCTTCCGCCAAAGGCGCTGGTTCACTGCACTGCACCTCGTCCTTATCAGAAAGCTCATCTCCTTCCCTTTTTTATCGGTGCGAGCTCATCTCCTCGACTCCTCCTTGTTAGCCTACGGCGGCGGCAGCAGGCAGTCGGCAAATCAGATGTGCCTCTTGGAAGAGGGAAGGAACCGTAGTGGCAGGCCGAGATACGGGCCGATTCTCACGCGGCTGGATCGTTTCAAATGGGCCCGGCCCAGACAAGACTTTGCCTCTCACCAGCCACCAGCTTGTCTTTATATTTATTTTGCTTCTTTTTTGTCTCCCGATTCATACGATTGGCCTGTACCAGTTCATGGAACATTCGCCATGTTACCATCAACCCACCATCCACGACGAAATTTCTGCGCAAGAAAGAGGAGACCACCCAAGGAAGGAGAAGATGCCATTATGCCGTACAAAATACCTTGAGAAAAATAGGGCAAAAGCGGCAGGCCTCGCAGGCGCCGAGGGAAGACGACGGGGACCCACGAGGCGAATATCCCCCGGCCGGCCCCACCCGACAGCGACCCAACACCCAATCATCCCATCCGTGCCCCCCTCCGCCTCCACTTGCCTCCTCCTCCTCCTCCTCCCCTCGCCGTCCTCTTCTTCCCATCGCGAACCCCGAAACATTCCTCCACTCCCACCCGAGGAGGGAGAGAGAGGGAGAGGAGGGGGTGGTAGAGGGAAGAGAATCCAGTCCTCGGATAAGGAGGAATTCGTGAGGGTGAGTGGGGGATACAGTGAGTCCTCCGCGGATGAAGTTCGGGAAGGATTTCCGGAACCACCTGGAGGAGACGCTGCCGGCGTGGAGGGACAAGTACCTCGCCTACAAGGCCCTCAAGAAGCTCATCAAGAACCTGCGGCCCCCCGAGCCCGCCGCCCCTCCTCTCCCTCCTCCGCCCGCCGCCGAGGGACCGGGGGATGGGGCCGGCCAGGGGAACGTCGCGCTGGGGAACTGGTTCGCCAGGATCCTCGACATGGAGCTCCACAAGCTCAACGAGTTCTACATGGAGAGGGAGGAGTGGTACGTCATCCGCCTCCAGGTGCGCGCCCTTCTCCTTGCCCTCGCCCATCCATCTCTCAGCGATCCTGGTCGATGCAGGCCACCCAATTGATGTTGGAGTGGTTCCCGATCCCCAGTTGATCTATCGATCTCGGCGTGTGCAGTCGGGTTATGTACGGATGGTTCAGCCATGAGTAGAAGTTCTAGCATATGTTATCTCTGGTGGTTCAGTATGTGCACGGGCATTTTGAATTGAACTGATGCTAAGGACGATTGCGAAGAGATACTAGAGTATCATGCCTCCAATCCTTGCGTTTCGCCTTGGAGGAGTGGCCAGTTCATGATTAATTGTGGGTAGAAAACTTGGCTTAGTCTAATTTTCATAGCTTTGTCGCACATGTCTTTTGTTTATGGCTTCGTTCTGAACAAAATGGATAGCCATTACCCTTCTGTATGGAAGAGGCTTTACTGTTGTGCGTTGCTGTATGCACTTATCGAATGATCAAATCTGCTAGGTCAAATCTAATTCTACAGTCATAGTGCAGGCAATGGGCTTAAAATCTATAGTTTGCATAGGGTCAATCACTTTGGGCATGTTAGCTAAAGTCAACACATAACACTGACCACAATGACCCGCACGATTTTTGCAATTAAGGGCCTGCTTGGTTACCGGCCACCACTCGCCACGCCACTGTAGCGTGGCGGGGGTGGCAGAGAGAATCGGCGCCACAGCCACTGTAGCGTGGCGAGTGGTGGCCGGTAACCAAGCAGGCCCTAAGTGAGCATGCTACGGGATAAAGTTCCTTATTTTCTCCATGATGAGATATATATTACTCATGCCTTTTGATTCCTATCTAAGATTGCATGGATTTCAAGGTGCGCAAGTGTTGTGGTATATGACTAACACATTCAATCAACAATTGTGTTTCTGCATTAAAGTGAACTGAAAATTAAATTTTTGGTTTACTAGAACATCATTGATGAACGGATTTGTCATGTAGATACCAAAATAGCCCCTTAATTGACTTCCACCGGAGCATGAGGAACTAAGTTTACTATGAGGAGCTGTTTACTCATGTAGACAGCGACTACAGCTGACCTGGTGTTGCAAAATACTTGCATGAGGAGCTATATGTACAACTTTTGTTGGTTGATCAGCTTAGGCTGTTTAATATGGGGCTGGTCTAATACTTCCTCCAAAACTTGTGAGCTGGTGTACACTGAATGTTGATGTACCTAAATAGTCTCTTCAGGCAGAGTTAGTATTTGAAACTCTCAAACTCCACCTGAAAGTACCTATGTTCTTGTGCTGTGATGCTGTCATGGCCCATGGGGCTTCATCCGTGGTCATATATGGTCCGGTGCTGGATACATTAAGAAATAAAACGTTGACAGATGGCTGTACCTTTAGATCTAAGAATATTTTAATGCCTTGAAAGGGAAGATTATCACAATGTGGTTAGACAGCCAAGTCATCCAGATTTGTCCTTTTTCTCCTTATTCATCAGCTAGTTTGCTTGTCTTTGGAACTTCCTTGAAATGGAGCTACCGTTCTAACCCTTGATGACCTTGTTTCTCAAAGGTGCTCAAGGAGAGGATTGAGCGCGTCAAAGCTAAGAAGAATGATGCTTTTACATCCAGGAGTGAATTTACTGAGGAGATGCTAGAGATACGTAAGGATTTTGTGATCATACACGGCGAAATGATTCTTCTGCAAACCTACAGCTCCCTAAATTTTGCTGGTGAGCACTTCAAACTAAGTTGACCAATCTGCAGTATTTGTATAGTAGTGTCAAGCTTCTAGTGTGTCTTATATACTGTAAATGCAGGACTAGTGAAGATTCTGAAGAAGTATGACAAGAGAACAGGCGGTTTGCTCAGTCTGCCTTTCACTCAGCGTGTTCGTCACCAGCCATTTTTCACAACCGAACCTTTAACAAGGCTTGTTCGAGAATGCGAGGCTAATCTTGAACTCCTTTTCCCGGTTGAAGCAGAAGTTCTTGAGCCTAGTTCATCTTCAAATCTGGAACCACATGATGTGGCTAAGCGTGATCCAACATCATCTGGCGACGTGGAAACCTCAGATGTGTACCGAAGCACACTCGCAGCAATGAAAGCAATACAAAGCCTTCGGAGAGCCAGCTCTACTTACAACCCGCTGTCTCTGTCTAGGTTCTTCAATGGTGAGGATGGTGAAGCCTGTTCTGGTGCCGTCACATCTGAGAGTTCGTTATCAGATTCCTCAACAGACTCCCAGATTCAGGATGATGGAAAGGATGATAAAGAGGTGCAGTCAAATTCAAGTGCACAGAATGCTGCTCAAAGGGAACATAATGGCAATGAATAATCAGTCTTTTTGACGCACTGTTCAATAACCGTTGATAAGTGTAAATTCTAATAATCTGGATGTTTAACCCTCTTTGAAGTGTTCACATACACAAGTTTTCCTGATGGTGCTGTTTCCTTTTCTTCATTTTCTTTACAAGGGTCAGAGTGTTGGAAGGTTGGGTTATTCATGTCAATTGCCATAAGAATCTGAAGTGTAGTTCTATTTGAGTTTTGAAGCTGTAGGCAGTTCTATTTGAGTTTTGAAGCTGTAGGCAGAAAGCATGTAAGTCATTAGCAGACATTTTGGTTGACACTTAATAGAGCTACTTCCTAATCACTTGTTTTCGTTTTGTTTGGGTCAGAGGCATCAAATGGTTGGAGTTTACATGTTTGTTTGACACTTGACAGCATGTCACAAGCACCATTTAAGTTTTCAAGCTGTAAGCAGAAAGCAGGCCATTAGCAGAGACGTTTTGGTTGATCAGCACAAAGAAAACTGCCAATTATCTCGATTGATTATTTACTCGTGCACAGAATGAGCTATTACAGAGGGCAGCCAGTCGGAAAATATTCCCTCAGAAATGAACAGTATTGTATTCAGTATAGACTCCATTTGTGTCACTTCAGTTTATCTTGAGCTCACAACATTACACAGTTAGTAAAGTGCGGGGTGAGAGGCCATGTGGCAGCAGCTGCTGACATGAATAAGCCCCTTCAATGGGGAAAGATCAGAACAAGTAATACACACATTTTTACAATGTTAACTATGCCGACCCTTCAACAAAAATCACGATTTTCCCCAAATGCAACCCTACAAATAGCCCCTCGTCAAGGTTGATCATTGTTTTCTTACATCGGTGATTGCAGGAACCTTGGCTGGGTAGTTCGACAAATCCACATCGAGTAAGTCCGTGAGGTCATACAGCCCTCCAGGAGGATCCACTTTGTCCTTGATTGGGGTTGTCATTGTTTCTTCCTGATCTGCCTGGTTTGATGAGACACTTGATGTCACTGGACTATTTGAAGCTACCACGGTGATGCCAGCTAACTCTACACCCTGCCCACTTGGCACTGTGCTCCCTGAGGGATACTTTGTTTGTGCATTGTCTCCCTCGTTGTGATTGTAGAGCACATACTCGTTATATGTAGGAGCAAACTGCATGAGAATAGGATTTGGTCAGACAAAATAAATGCTACCATGCATTAGGTACCTGGGTATGAAAGGTCCTAGTTACCTGGTGAACAGTGTCATGGTAAAAATCATTGAATTTCAAAGCATGAAGAAGGCTTTCTCTGAAACCACCGGCAGGGCGGGCATTCGGACCTGCATATTCCTTGTAGGGGAAGGCAAATAAGTGTCCAATGGCTGCTATGAGCATCTCAACACACAATACAAAGTTCTGGAGATCAGCAGCCTTATCAGCATTCTTGATAAGTCGAGATTTTGCAGCAAGGAAAACCAGGACACCCTGTAAGAAAAAGCTTCAAATTATTGCATGGATAACACCTCCAATCATACATATTTTTTTGATGAAACAGGAGGGGAATGCCCCTACTGGTTATATATTATAAGAGAATAAGAAGTTTACATATAAAAAAAAAAACTTAGTAAAGACACTGCAAATAGAGATACAGTTGAAAAATTACTTTAGACAACAGGTGGCCGACTGTTATGTACTGGAAAGAGGGAAAACTATTATTGAAGTACTATGTACTTTACCTGCCAATATGTGAGAAACACAACCGATTTGATCATTATGAATTTTGGGACAGGATTATAAGGCCGAAGTAGATCCCTGCATGCCGCATAGAACAATGCGAGGGCATATAACGCCATCGAGTATGAGATTGTATATATGATAGTTATGTACAGATAGGATTGGTTGACACTGAAGTTTCCATCTTTGTATTTTCCTTTTGCGTAAAGTATGAAGGTGATAACAACCAAAATAGGCTTGAGAATCACAAACTGCAAGCAGCCTTGTTTGCATCTTCGTATAAAACGCCTGTTCAAGATCATCAAATTTTTTTTTTCAGACAGCACTTGCATAATAACAAAGGCAAACATATAATTCACAAAAAATAATCACCTACTATTGTGTAAAAGTATATAAACTGTTATGATAATTACTAAAATGCACCAAGAAAACTTACGCACCCATCAAGAGGAATAGCTGGATAACAACAAGTCATCAGAATCCACGACGGTTTCAGAGTTCGGCCACTCAAACTTACCACGACAGCACCAGGACCTCCCACCCATGCCAAACAGAGTGAGAGGAAATTGTAGATGACCCAAGCATCATAGCTGAAAGAACATGAGATATGATATTTCAGAAGACACAGTTTTGCAATTATTAGTTGAAGACGTACTTCTGTAACAGCCGTGAAAAAGCCAATAGCACACAAACTCACATATAAACATAAAGGTAAGCAACGCCAAAAATCTGCGCAATTTGAAACCACTAGTTCAGCAAGAATCTAGCCCATAGTTTGACATATGAAGACGAACTTAGTACCATATTAGATTAGAAGCATTAAATGAATTTACTATCGAATTATGCATGTGAAGATCATTTTGCAATTTTACAGAGAGAAATCATTTTGTTACATTTGCTCCACCTTGTTTTCATTTATGTTGATGTTGTTCATAGGAAGATACTCAAAGAGTAGACAGAAGCATGAGTAATCTCCATCACTTATGAATTTATGATGCCTACTACGATGGGATTCAGATCAATCTCCAAAAAAATTGTATATATGATATGTTGACAGCACATATGAATTGGATAGCATGCTTCTGCTAGTTCTTATCTTTGCTAGCTGCCTACAAATAGGTGGAATCATGAAATGGAATATTACTTGTTTGAACAGGAAGCAAAAGTACAAGCCATTAATCCCACACTGAACCAAATGATTCATATGAAGTGAGAAAAGAGGTCTGGCATGCAAGTAGGACTTACATCTCTCGAATAGAATTAAAATATATCGCGTTTGCAGGGAGGATGAGGGAAAGGAATGACATCACAGCATATACCTGTAGGACATTGAATACCTTTGGGGTTAATACACTGAAATATGCTAAGATACAAAGAGAGGTTGTGGACATAAACAAAGGGACACGGGTGAAATCCAAATGAATACATGACCAACTGTTCATATTTTCCAAGCTAGAAGTTGTACCAAATAATTACTCATAGCTGCACAAAAAGTTCATTTACGGACCAAACCACTGCTGAACTTTAATCCATAACCTCTAACCAAAACCTTCTAGTGCCCAAACAACAGAAATAATTTGCCTTGGAAGCACCTACATTCCTATCAGAACTCAGTGTATAATTAATGAACTCACATACACAGGACAAAACCACAAGCTCCAGAGCCACAATGAATTCAATTGCGTACATCAAAGAAAACCAAGGAAAAATCGCATAAAGCTCCATACATGGCGCACAAAGCTGCAACAAACTTATCAGTGGGTACTTCAATTCCAGTCACAGCCTGGCTTTCACGGGTAACTCGCCTGAGAAGACACTTTAGATACCGAGCGAAACCTAAGAGCATAAACAAACCCAATCGCATGGGCAAGCAACGAACTCCTGCAAAGTCACCTAAACCGGGCCTTATTGCAGATAATAAATGCGACATGCCCTCAAATTCACCGAAAAAAAGGAAATTTACCCCGAGAGCGGCGATAGATCTGGCGCGGGAGGAGCTGAACAGAAAGGGTTAGGTATAAGCGCCGGACGGGGAGCATTACCGGGACCATGAAGATCATGCGGACGATGAATCGCTGGTAGATTGGCTCGGCGTAGTGTAGGAGGTGGCGGTAGATGTGCACGAGCGCGAGCACGGTGGCCGCCGCGGCGCACACCAGCGCCGCCGCCGTGTACGCCGCCGACGCCCACTCCATCGGGGCCCCGAGGCGCGGCCGCCACCAGCCCTCCCTCCTGCTCCCTGTCCCACCCCGGCGGCGCGGGCGCGGCAGCTAGGCGAGGCGGGGCGGGGCGGGGCCAGTCAGAGGGAGGAGGCGAAGGGCCGCGACGCGTGCTCTGGCCCGGCTGGGTGCGGGTGGTTGGGTTGGGGAAGAGGAAAGCGAGAGGGGTTAACAGTCAGCGTTAATAGCATCGGTTTTCGCGTCCGGATTTCTGCTTAGTTTTTTGTTTAGTGGTTTGATCTGAATTTTCTGGAGATTTGGAGAGGACCGGTGTTCGAGAAGGCAGAACGAAAGGAGCTTCAAAAATTGTTTCTGCTTTCTTCTTGTCTCCTCAAACTCCCAAGCGTGGAATCGAATCAACCATCAACCGTGTGCCCTCTAGTGGGCTGCACGCGATGATTTCGTGCGAGACGAAGCAATCTAGCTGCAGTAATTCGAACGAATTTGTACAGAAATTCAGAGTGGTAGTATGGACACCTACTGGGTGATGGATGGTTCAGCCGACAGGTAAACTACGTCGACATCATCCGATCATCGCGGCCTGCAGCCTGGAACACTGATAAGGTGGTTAGTGTTGCTGCATTAGCATCTGGCTTTTCGTTCTGGCAAGTGGCCAGATAGCACAAGAATCTGATGATGGATGGCGTTCTGCCGTTCTCTTCTCTATCCTGGCCTCGTTCCAGTTTGGTGCGGT
This sequence comes from Panicum hallii, assembly GCF_002211085.1. Taxonomy (NCBI): domain Eukaryota; kingdom Viridiplantae; phylum Streptophyta; class Magnoliopsida; order Poales; family Poaceae; genus Panicum; species Panicum hallii. The sequence goes on along the minus strand of NC_038050.1, from coordinate 1,436,157 downwards.
TTGAACGAATGAATTGTACATGTATGTCACAAGCAAAGAATTGCCGGCTTGCATTGATCAGCTTAGCTATTAAGCTCCGAATGAACCAGTGGCAGTGTGGTTCAGTTTCTCTCATCGGCTCCCATTCCACAATCTGTGTATGTCCTGGTTTTCGTTTAGAGAACTGCAACGGATAACGCGATGAGCTAGTGACCGAATGTGTTCGTTCGTTGAATGCCAGCTCGTCGACAGCACCGGTTGCGGATTCGCTCTCATCAATCAATGAGTGTGCAGAGACACCAGGGCAACCCAGCCCATTGATGTCCAATTTAGGACTGGTCAACCCAGCCCGTTGACAAATTGGCCTGCTGAGTTACGCTGGCCCAGGCTAGCGCAGGCCAACTGAGGAAACAGGCCCCTGGAAGACGTCTGTTCGGAATAACTTGGCCCATTGCATTATCGTAAAAAAAACAAAAACAAAATCCAGTAGACAACACGCAAAATCTCTGTTTTTTTAAGAGAGAGAGAGAGAGAGAGTAGACCAATTTTCTTTTGTGTTCCTGGCATCGATAGCTGGACATGGAAGTGTGTCCTCAGCAGTCCGCAACGCGCCGAGCAGGGCACAATATCACCAGTCGTTCGTATCCAATGGTCCAAATTCCAGTCAGCTAGTTTACTGATAGATTGTTCTGTAAGACTTGTAATCTTTACGTTGTTACAAGAATTATCTTGACACTAAGAATTGATGGACATCTACTATCACAAATAGTACGAGCCAGAGCGCACGAACCGACTTGTGTATTGGCAGGCTGTCCGGCTGTCCCCATCCAGATCCCCCGCAGATATTTCAGAGCATCGAACGGCTGAACGAGCACAACACCGGACAGAGCGAACCCCAGGGCAGCGTAGAAATCCGAGGGGCAGCGCCCTCTCTCCTCCCCGCGCGACGCTGTCATCCTGTGAACGAGGCTGCTCCTCGTCGCCCCCAATCCAACCCGGCGAGCCCAAAACCCCTCGCAAACCCCCTATCCACCTCCGCCCTATAAAGCCTTTGCCCTCCGCGGCCCTCCTCAACGCCATCCGTTCCATTTCTTATCCCCTCCTCCCCTCCCCTCCCCTCCCCTCCCATGGCGTCCCTCCTCACGCTCCCCGCGCTCGCGCTCTCCAACCCTAGCACCTCCACCTCCGGCGCCGCCCGGCCCCGCGCCGCGGCCTTCCGCTGCTGGGCGCTGCGGCGGCGCGGGTGGGCGGCGGCGGGGGCCGTGGCCTCGCCCAACTCCGTGCTCAGCGAGCACGCCTTCAAGCGGCTCCAGCTCGGGAGCGACGACGAGGATGACGAGGAGGGCGCGTACGGGAGCGACGCCGACGAGGGGATGGAGGGGTTCCAGGGGGACGACGAGGAGCTCGCCATTGCCAGGCTCGGCCTGCCCGACGAGCTCGTCGCCACGCTCGAGAAGCGCGGGATTACGCACCTCTTCCCCATCCAGGTGAATTGCTCTCTGTTGTTTTGCTTGGTTCGCTTGCTTTTAACTCCGCTGCTAAGTCGCGCTGCAGGATTTGCTATCGGGAGGAGACGGGGAGGGGATGGAGTGGGTATTGAATTTGGGGGATTTGGTTTCTGTTTCTGAAATTCGTGGTGCGGTGACTGTCTGTGTGACTGTCTGTATCGCCCAGCAATTGGAGCCTCTTGTTTCCAGGGAAATACTATAGTGGCAGTGGCGGGATAACGGAGCGTGGCTACTTTATGCTGAAAGTGGGAATGGTGTATTCTAGTGGCTTGGTCTTTACTGACACTTAGCTTACTAGCTCATATCCATACACTCCTCATCGTCAAATTAGTGTGCTAGTAGATAGATATTTCTGTTTAAATTTACTAGTGCTTGTGAAACTAGCCAGATAAATTAGTTTTGCTTTGAATTGCATGCAACGTGTCATGTTTTGCCCGACCCAGTAGCTAATATATGGCTTCACAATGGTTCCTGTTTGCTTAATTGTATTGTGTTTTGCTCATTTGCTGTCTCCTCCAGAGGGCTGTGTTGATTCCCGCTCTTGAGGGCCGTGACCTGATTGCTCGGGCAAAGACCGGAACTGGAAAGACGCTAGCCTTTGGTATACCCATGATCAAGCGATTAATGGAGGATGACGATGGCCGGAGTACGAGGTACCTATTCATCTTTCTATGCATCTTCATGTTGTGCTGCACTAGAATCAATCGATACTTGACATGCACATTGACTATTTCTTTTCAATTTTGGCAGGCGAGGTCGTATTCCTCGGGTTTTGGTTCTGGCGCCTACCAGAGAGTTAGCCAAACAAGTTGAGAAGGAAATAAAGGAATCAGCACCCAAGCTCAGTACAGTGTGTGTTTATGGTGGTGTTTCATATAATGTCCAGCAGAGCGCACTCTCACGGGGTGTTGATGTTGTTGTTGGAACACCGGGTCGCATAATTGATTTGATAAATGGTGGAAGCCTCCAGTTGGGAGAAGTTCAGTATTTAGTCCTTGATGAGGCTGACCAAATGCTTGCAGTGGGGTTTGAGGAAGATGTGGAAACAATATTACAACAGCTGCCTGCAGAGAGGCAAAGCATGCTGTTCTCCGCGACAATGCCTAGTTGGGTGAAGAAATTGTCCAGGCGGTACTTGAACAACCCTTTGACAATTGACTTGGTATGGCCTTCTCATTCCTTTTCTGTCCTTATTTCTCCTGCTCTTTTGTTACACAGTTGAACAAAGCTAAGCTTATGCCGTTTACTATAAGAGCTTTCTTACATGTTGTTGCAGTTATCATGTTAACTTGGTCATACATGTCAATGTTATGGTCATGGTGCATGCTATTTGATACATATTCTAGCCATAACACTTGACCATGCAATCCATGCAATTGGTTCTCTTATGTCATATGCCAGCCGGAATCTTATTCATGATGCATCGATGCAAATGGCAATAAATTAGCTGATCCCTTTCTCATGAAACTCTCTGAAGGAATAAAGGAAGAATGTTATATGTTATTTTTTGTGCAACGCTGACTAGCAGTTAGGACACTTATGTCACAACAACAATTTATTCATGGATCATGCTGGTTTTGGAATCTAGATATTTGTCAATACAGCACCCTGGGGCCTGGGGTGTAATAGATGCTAAGACTTTTCTTGAGCAGTTAGTTGCACTTGCAATTGAAGGTCCTTATTGATTCCTTTGTGAAATAATTGTGGCACATTTCTATGTTTATAGCTTACTTTTCTCGTATCTTTATGCCCTAATAAGTTATTGTGTCTCTTCATTTGTTCAATTAGGTTGGTGATCAAGATGAAAAGCTCGCTGAAGGAATCAAACTCTATGCTATCCCACTCACAGCGACATCAAAACGCACCATTCTTAGCGATCTAATTACGGTATGTTAATGCAGCTCATGGAATTTTTAGATGCTTTTCCCTCCCCTCTTCTCACCTTTCTGTTTGACTTTGTTAACCCTTGGGATAAAGTAAACGGTACAGACAGCTAGCGCATGCATGGTTTTTTTTTTGAATCAACATAAATATATAAGTATATTTTTTACTCTTACATGGTCCTATTACTTTACCATGAATACCATTTCTACTTTCCTTGAATTCTTTGGTTACTGCGTTCATTTTAGCTTGGTATAAGCTGTTTTTTTTATGTATAAAAAAAATCTTGATATTGCTACTTTGCTAGTTCTATCTAGCAGTAATGAGTTGGTGGTCACTCCTTCCTCAGTTGGGTTGAAATTGCAAATGATTTGTGTTTCTGAAACAGAGTGCTGGTTTTAGTATTTTTCAAAAAGGATTTGTGCTGTTTGTTTTCTTAGAGTTTCTGATGTTGGCAAATTAGGATTTTGAAAGCTGATTAGAGAAAACTTTATGGGACCATGTTACTTTTAGTAAATGGTTAATTGGTTATCATGGTGCTGTTGTTATCGTGATTCATGAATATTGTGTTGGTTTTTAATTTCACCATTTGGATTTTGTGATGGTTTGCCTGTCTCCAGGCCCTGGAATTTAGTAGATCATGAAATCTGTCACAGCCAATACTATCATGTTGGTGTATAATTTTTACTTTTGTCTGTCTGAGAACACAATTTCATCCATGTATCTGCCATGCATATTAAACATTTAAGGATTCAGTTTTGCTGAGCCTTGGTCACTTTCACATATCTATTGCATGGAGTTGTGTTGTTTAATCAGTGTCAATGCTTATCCATATATTTTCTTGCCAGGTTTATGCAAAGGGTGGGAAAACCATTGTGTTCACTCGTACGAAGCGGGATGCAGATGAGGTTTCATTGGCACTGACAAACAGTATTGCTTCTGAGGCACTTCATGGTGATATTTCACAGCATCAGCGTGAGAGGACACTAAATGGCTTTCGTCAAGGGAAATTTACTGTTCTAGTAGCAACTGATGTTGCTGCCCGTGGTCTGGATATACCAAATGTTGATTTGGTGGGTTCACAATCCTCTTTACTTCACCTGATTCTAGATACAGTAATTCTGCAAAACACTGGAGCTGTGATGGTTAACTATTGAGAATTTTCAAATGTTCAACATATAACTATGTATAAAAGCTCTTTCCAACCAAATTATTAGCATGCATGCATTCTTCTAGAAAAGATAATTAGTAAAAATTTCTAGTTTCAAACTCATTTAATATTTACAGTGCTGAACAATGTATTATATCTTCAAGCAGTTCAAAGCACTTAGCATTTCACCTGGCCATTCAGGAAGGCAGGAATCTAGCAATTAAGGCTTTCATCTTGCCACTAAAATATAAGTGCTGTTCTGTATTTTAGTTTGGCATGCATTGGGTTTCATATTGCAACATCACAATTTTTTTCTAATAGCATCCCTATCTGATGTCTTTTTGTTGGTAATCTTGTGATTTATGTGATACTGTTTTTATTACTTCATTCTATTACACTATTTGAAATGAACCGTAGGCACATACTGAACAATTAACGAGAGGCTCCGTTTTTTATGCAGATTATCCATTACGAATTGCCAAATGATCCAGAAACTTTTGTCCATCGTTCTGGACGCACTGGACGGGCTGGGAAAGCAGGAACTGCAATCTTGATGTTTACAAGTAGCCAGAAAAGGACAGTTAAGTCACTTGAGCGTGATGTTGGTTGCAAGTTTGAGTTTATAAGCCCTCCGTCCATGGAAGAAGTGCTGGAGTCATCTGCTGAGCATGTCATTGCTACATTGCGAGGGGTGCACCCAGAGTCGACTCAGTACTTCCTTGGAGCAGCTGAGAGATTAGCAGAAGAACTGGGACCTCATGCTCTTGCTTCTGCACTGGCACATCTGAGTGGATTTTCTCAGCCACCTTCTTCACGTTCTCTGATCAGTCATGAGCAGGTAAGAACTGACAGAAGAAAATTAAACATGTATTGTTTTTTCTACTATACGTCTATACCTACCATTGAGGTCAGCTACATAAGTAGGCATACCTTACGTATGTTCCATTATCGAGTTGATCCAGTTGTTCTGGCTTCTGCTTCTAGATGTCTGATGTTATATGACTACTAATACCAACCACCAGCACTTAAATTTTATATATTATGAATTTGTTACAGATAATCAAGTGATCATCTAGAAAAAGCTCCACAGTTTTTGTAGTGCACTCTTTTCTTGTGTTTTTGTTCTTATGGACGATGCTCTCAAAACATGCTTTATTCCTGTATTAAAATGCAGGGATGGGTGACATTGCAACTAACTAGAGATCCAGGATACGGAAGGGGCTTCTTTTCTGCTAGATCTGTTACTGGTTTTCTATCTGATGTTTGTTCAGCTGCTGCAGATGAAGTTGGTAAAATATATGTAACAGCAGATGAGAATGTGAGTTTTTGCCCTCTTACGTTAAATTGTTTGGCATTTGTTCTGTCCATTTTAAGATGGTGTCTCTTACTACTTCCTCACCATGCATATCTTCACCATTATGTGCATTGGATCTAGTAGCATGCAGAGCACTACCGAGATAGTTTCTTGTATAAAATCTGCCTTTTCTGCATATCTACACTCCATGTGTATCTCATTTTCATTTGGTTTTGCTCTTGCTCTTTATGTGTGTAAAGCTTGGCATGATGTTCCGACCCAATTTGGACTTAAATCACGAAATGAAAGCACATTGTGCCACAGTTAGTAGGATACAAGCTTTTTTTGGTTACACTATGCTGGTTGGGGTTATTTTTTATCCTACAAATTGGTTTGGATGGGGCATCTGGAGCAATTAATTGTACTGATACTTATCTACCTTTTACCTTAAGAGAAGGAAAATTTCATGCATAGTAATTAAGATGACATTGTAGTGCAGAATGTAGTTTATATTGTTTCTTTCTCCTAATGAATTTTCACTGTTTGGTTTATCATTGCTGATGGTATCAGGTCCAAGGAGCAGTCTTCGATTTACCTGAGGAAATCGCAAAGGATTTGCTCGCTATGGACCTCCCTGCAGGAAACACCATAGCCAAAATTTCAAAGGTAATTGTCGCAGCTCGTTCTTCAAGTTAGTCGTGACCAATTTATGTTATGAAAAAATGCTAGCTAACATTAACAGAAATTAGTCTAGTCGCACACAATTTTGATCTATCTTTTTTTTTACTGTTTTTATCTCCAATCAAGCTAGCTTAAATTGCATTGATTTTAGAGTGTGTCATATTTACACTGTTATTGTTTTGGATGTGATTCTGGATCTGTGAGTTAGTGATGACTGTTTTATTGTTTCCTGCTTTCAGCTGCCTGCGTTGCAAGATGATGGTCCTCCTTCTGATAGCTATGGACGCTTTTCAAACGACCGAGGTTCTAGGAACAGGCGGTCCAGGGGTGGCGGCAGTGCAAGAGGTGGCCGAGGTGGTTGGGATTCAGACGGTGAGGATAGATTCCGCCGCGGTGGCCGGAGCTTCAGATCTGACAATGATAGTTGGTCAGATGATGACTGGTCAGGTGGTGGGAGAAAATCAAACCGCTCCTCATCCTTTGGTAGCCGCTCATCATCTTACAGTAGCCGTGGCTCACCGTCCTTTGGTGGCCGCTCATCATCCTTCGGTGGTAGGGAGAGGTAAGCTTCACAAGATCCCGAAACAATGTAGCAAGTTGCAATTCTAGATGTACGCTATCCAGGTATTGGTTCTTAGGTAGTTCATTTAGAGCAACCTGGCATTTTCTTCATGAAGTAGATGCCTAATCAGGACACACTCATCTGAATCTACATGCATGATGAGAAATTGAGAATATGAAACAAGCTGATCGCACAGAACAATTCCTGTTAGATGCCGCATCCCGTGTCGTACGCTCTTTTCATCCTCATCATATACTTCTGTTTGGTATCTGTTAGTATTGGAGTGTATGGAACCTAATGCACTATAATTAATGCTGACCAGTGGAGTAGCCCGTTTAGCTTGCTAGCTCTTGCTACAGCCCATTACTTGATGGTCTTTCTGTTTCTAAAGCTAATGATCTTCCACCATTTGCAGTAACAGAAGCTTCAGCGGTGCTTGCTTCAACTGCGGTGAATCCGGTCACCGTGCATCAGACTGCCCAAACAAGTAGATGGTAGAGATGACACATTCTTTCCTGCCGCACGGGGTCGCTCCTTTTGGGCCAATCGGCTTCCAAGAGGCGGCTGGACAATCAAACACGCAAAGCAATAGATCTAAGCCTACCCCACCCCTGCTGATCAATATACGCCCGAGAGCCAGCTGAGGTTATTGCTGGCTGACACGCACCGTGCGGTGGTTACAGTTTTGTTTGGTCGTTTCGTCGGAGCAAGATTTTGGCACGCTGACTACCAGTTATTACCAAAGGAGTTCCTTCAGTTCATGTCAAACGGGCTCTACTCTACAGGGATATGTTCTTTTTTTTTGTTGCTTCTTGAGGACCTCAATAGAATTGTAACACGACATGAACTGGGTGTCCGTGAACAGTACAGTTGTTGCTGCTACAACATTGCGACAGAGATTCAGACGCAATCAGAATCGTTGGCTACTATTAGAGTTTTGTCAACTATTGTTAAATGTCGTAAGAAATTATCAAATCGGGGCATGACTCCCGGATGTTTCTCGGAAGATAACCTTTTGTCATTTTGTGTGTTGAGCTAGCGGTCGTTAAATTCAATGGTGTCATCGATGGCCTTAACCTATTAGAAGTAAAGATTTATTTCTCAAACTTGAATTGTGTCCGAAACTCCAATACCCTTGTTACTCACAGTCCCACGCCTCCTGGAGTTCGAGTGGCACATTTATCATGTTAACACAGTATGCATTTCATGGTTTGCGTGCAACTCCTTAGAAAAAGATGCTGCTCTGGTATGACTTTATTTGTTTTGCATGGGAGGTTATCTTTGTGTGTTATTAGTTACATTATACTTTGAGCATTATTTGATTGAAATTTAGGTTTATTTGGATTTAGAAATAGCTTTCCTTTAACAATAATTCTAAGAAGGTGTATCTACGATATCATTATATAACAATAGTTCTCGAATAAAGATGCGCATCTGTTTTCCCTTTCCAAACTAATGGTAAGATCTGCCAAATTTTCCCATTGTAAACTGTGTATTCCAAAGAACAACGTAAAAGCACTTCTTTACAAGAACCCCCGACTTCAATAAGTTGTGCTTCACTTGACGACTCCTCCAATCATACATTTATTTAGGGTCCGTTTAGGTCCGAGGATTAATTTTTAATCCTTAAATTTGGTACAGACTAATTAGGACTAAATATAGACTAATTTCTAATCTAATTGTATTGATTATGACTAATTAGTAATTAGAATCTATTAGCCTTGATTAGTCCCAATTAGTTAATATTTAGTTTATTATCAAACATCGGACTAAACTTTAGTCCTTTTATTTTAGTCCATCCAAACAAAGGGCTTAGTCTAACCTATAATTGTCGGTGTTTTACCGCCAAACCCACCGAGGGATACCCCCGAGGTGGCAGGTTGTAGGTAGGGTGTCGTCGAAATCTGGAACTCGAAGGTGCAAGCAACACAAGGTTTAGACAGGTTCGGGCTATAATATGCGTAATACTCTACGTCCTGTATGGTGGTTTGTATTGCCTTGAATTGGTTATCGATGTGTTGTCTCTTGGAGGGGTCCTGCCCGCCATTATATACTGGGGGGATAGGGTTACATGGAATCCTAGACCGATACTAGCTTAAAAATTCCACCCGAGTACTGATCGGGTAGTCTCCTTCTGTACCGACTAGTCCCACTCGCATGCAAGTACATTATAACTACAGATATAAGATATAAGGTATGAGACATTCCACATCCCTTATCCTAGAATATTCTATGCCATGTGTGTAGTCCCATGGCCCCGGGTCTAATAAACCCACTGCTCTTCGTAGCCAAGTACTGCAGGCTTTCAGCTTCTACAGTTTCCTCTGAAACTTCGTCTTGAAGGCATCTTCCGAATACTTCCTTAACTGCCTCGAGGCTGTGGGGTGCTCATACCCTGATTAGGTTTAAATCTTTCTTTATATAGGGTGCGATAGAAATCGCACTTCATATGGAGTAGCCCCCAAGCCTGAGGTTAAATCGAAGAATCGGGTTAAGGGCCAAATTAATCTTAAATCTTGTTTTCTTATCTTCCAAATACTTTTAAAAAATAAGCCATCGATGACACGTGTCCCGCAGACTCAAGCCTTGAATTTAAATTCCAAAGATTTGGAAAAAGGACTCAAATGAAGGTGACATACTCTTTGTAGTGTTTTTTTTATAGATTTGAGTTGATGGTAGAAATAGGAAAAAATTGGTTTCAAATTCAAAAAACCTTTTTTTGGGGATAATTTTCTTGAAAAATAGTTAATCAACTTCCCTAAATTTATCCTAAATTACCGCTCAAAACATATCTTATTCCTGATTTAATGGCTAGATAAGATTCTCTGGGTTAAAAATTATAAAAAATCCCTTATTTCAGAATAAAATCACTGAAACAATGGTTAAACAATTATCTTCCCGAGATAAATCCTCAAAAGCCTCTTAAATCGGATTTTTCTTCGAGTCTTCCGATTAGTTTTGCAGCGTCTATTCCCCCAACTTATGAGTCAGGTGAGTCATAGAAGCCACATCGAGTAGTTTTTGGCGTGCAACCCTTGAGCATGGGAGCTAGCGGAGTCACTGGAGGTACGCTGAGCATCCTAAAGAGTTGTCACCGAATTTGACCTGAAACAGAAGATATACACATTATGTAGTATAGTGCAAAGATACCGAAATTTATTCAGTGTAATGTGAAGATACCAAAATTTATTCGGTGTAAAAATAAATTTGCTGTGTCGAGCTCTTTTTTAGTTATCCAAATCTCACACGAAGTTCACCTTTTACATTAATCATCTGATCCCGTTCTAGCCTTCGCTCATAATGTGTGTGAGTCGCTTAGGTCACGATGAAAGATCCAAGGTTTCACGGATTAAGGTATTTGCTACTCAAGTATATTAGCGACCGTTAAGAGAAGACAAGGTGTAGAAATAAATAGTCGACATTGCGATAAAGAGAATGCGCGTTGCGCAAAAAGTTAGGCGCTGAAGTGTAGCTCTGGAGGGTTTCATGCCCATCGAGAGGCGTACAGGCATAAGTAGCCAATTTTATGGAGAACAAGTCGGGAAAGGTGTAAGTGACTTAACTTGATGCGTGGACAATCGTTGACGAAGCCATAGCGCTCGTCGATGGAGCCACGACAGTTTGTTGATGAAGCTCGACTAGTCGGAGTTGATTCCGACTAGTTATTGATAATGTGAGGTCTGCTCCCGACTAGTTTTCTAATCGAGACGAGTAGTCGATGTAGTCATCGGCGGGTCGCCGAGCGTCCTCGCGAAGTTGAAAAAGTAGCGGCGCGTCGATGTTACGGCGCAAGCTGAGGTCGGAGTCCGAGTTGAAATAGATCATCCAAGTTCTTTTTCAACGTGGATAGGGACTTGATTGTAGCGTCTCCCGATAAACGGTGGCTGTGATGCGAAGTCCGAATGGAGACTTGAGTTCGGACCCGTCACGAGCAGGAGCTGAGCTGGACCCGAATTCGCTCTCGCGATATCCGATTAGATCGGAAATTTGGATATCGTCGAGATTGTTAGCGAGTTCATCGATGTCGCGGCTAGATATTGACGTTGATACCTCTGACTCCCTGGGGTTGGCGAGGTGGCTATCGAAGCTACCAGAGCCATTGGCGATGCAGACTCAGAAGCCGAAGACGAAAGTCGTGCCTTCTTCCAGCGCGACAGTGAGGTTGGACAATGCCACCGGCTCACTAGAGGATCTTTGATGAATACTCCCACCTGACGCGCCAGCTATCAGTGTTTTACCGCCTAACCCACCGAGGGATACCTCGAGGTGGTAGCGCGACAGTGAGGTTGAACAATGCCACCGGCTCGCTAGGGGATCTTTGATGAACACCCCCACCTGACGCGCCAGCTGTCAGTGTGTTACCGTCTAGCCCACCGAGAGATACCTCGAGGTGGTGGGTTGTAGGTAGGGTGTCGTCGAGATCTGAAACTCTAAGGTGCAAGCAACATAAGGTTTAGACAAGTTCGGATCGCGATGTGCGTAATACTCTACGTCCTATACGGTGGTTTGTATTGTGTTGAATTGGTTATCGATATGTTGTCCCTTGGAGGGTTCCCTGCCCATCCTTATATACTAGGGCGTGGGTTACATGGAATTCTAGACCGATACTAGCTTAAAAGTCTCACCCAAGTACTACTCGGGTAATCTTCTGTACCGACTAGTCCTACTCGCATACGAGTACATTACAACATATATAAGGTATATGATATGCCCCATCCTTTATTTAGAATAATTGTGACATCCCGGAAAAATTTACCAGAGAAATCATACGCTAAAAATATCTTTTTCAGAAACCTTTTTGTCGAAGCCCTAATTCCCCGGAACCCCGAATCCGACCGCTGTCACCTCCCCCTTTTCTCCTCGCGCAGCGTGCGAACGTCGCGCGCGCGTGGCCGACCAGCCACGGTCGCCGCCGCGAATATCGCCAGCGCGCGTCACTTTTCTTTCTCCCTTTCCCTTTCCCTTTTCCTTCCACCATTTCTTCTTTTCCTTTTCTTTTTCCCTATTTTTCTTCTCCTCCTCTTTTCTATTTTCCTCCTATTTTCTTTTTCCTCTTCTTTTCCTTTTCCCTCCCTTTTCTTCCCTTGTTCCTTTCTTTTCCTTCTTCTTCCCCTTCCTCCCTTCTCTCTCTCCTTTCTTTTCCCCCTTGCCGCGCGCCCGAGCGCCGCTCGGCCGCGCGCCGGTCCTGCCCACGCCGCGCACGAGCCCTGCCCCGGCCTCCCTCCGCGACGCGCACGCGTAACGCGTGGCCGTGCGCCACGCCGTGCCGCCCGCCGCTCGCACCCCTGCCCCTGGCCCGCGCCTCGCCGCGCCGTGCGCGCACGCGAGCGCCCTCCCCTGCGCGTGGCCGCGCCGCCCGTCGCCTGCCGCACCACCACCGCGCGCGCTGCTGCCTTCCCTGCCACTGTGCCGGCACAGCCCCCCCCCCCCACGTGCGACGCCTCGGCGCCCTCGCCACCACGCCGCACCACGACGGCCGCGAGCGTCCAAACGCCATTAATGGCCGCCCGCGGAGCCGCCGGCCGACCCCCCCGCCTCACCGCCTCGGCCGCCTATAAATAGGGCCGAGGGGCACCCCGGCACCCCCACAACCGCCGCAGCACGCCCAGCCCCCGCCGCCCCCGCCGTGCTCCCGAGGCCGCCGCCGCCCGCTCCCGTCGCCCCGCCTCCTCCCGCCGCCCCGGCCCGAGGTAAGGCCGGGAATCAAACCCCCTCGCCTTCCTCCTTCTTTCCCCCCTCCTACGACCACCGCCGGGGCTCGAGCCGGTCGGATTGGCCGCCGCCGGCGCCCTGCCCCCCTCCTCTGTTCCCGTGGGGAGGGGAGGAAGAAAGGGGCAGATTTGCCCTTAGGCCCCTCCCTTCCCCTCTATCTGTTTAAGGGCCCCTCCACCCTTTTGACATCTTTGCAAGAAGAGCCCCCTCCTTTTGCCATTTCCCAAACTAGACCCCTCCACTCTATAAACTTATTTCCAAATAGACCCCTCACACTTTTTGTTGTGCCCCTAATTTTTCTAGGATGTACAAATAGGTCCTTTTCTTTTCCAGAAAGTTTACGAATGAGCCCCTGGACCCCAATTTAACCCCTGAACCCTCTTTAACTCGTCATTTTATGTGCCAAACGATCTCCGATCGACCCGAAACTTTACCACGCCCTTTCTAGTATAGTTCTAACCATGCCAATAAGAAACCACCAAAAATACTACCTCTATCTCCATAACTAAATTATTTCCGATTCAAGCCCAACGATAAAAGCTTTTAGTTCTTTCGCTTGATTGTGTGCCTGTTTGTTTGCGTCGTAGGACACGGAGTGAACGAGGAAGGTCCCGACTGTGATCAAGCGAACGAGGACCAGTTCTGCGATCCCGAACCCGAGGGACAGTGCTTCGATCAGGACCTCCCGCAAGGATTTGATGATGGCAAGTTCAATCCCGCCCTTTGATGCATGTTTCTGTCCTAGTGTTTACGAACGCAACCCGTTGGCCTGTTTTATAAAAATGCATGGTTTTGCTTAAGAAAACATGGTAGGATAGCCACCCTTGTTTTGTGATAACCACCCCTTATTTTGTGATGACTATTCCTTGACCACCTGTGTTATAAATAAAAACGTGTGCGTGGGGGGCGAGAGGTAAAATGTAGTTTTGAAAGATGAGTTAGATGAGATGGATGGCATTTCTGTGTGAATTGCCGTTGGTGTGCTCGTACCTGTGTGGTTGATCAAGGAAGGGAGATATCCATCTTGTCACCCCTAAGAACCGAGTTAATGTGTCATCTCACCTAACTTCCTGTCGTGCAAACCACTTGACCGTTGTATGGGCAACGGCTTAGCATAAATCCCACTAGTTAGGCTGATAGCCATCAGGAGAGCTGAGAGCAACGGGTGATCAAAGGAGAAGGGATATGCTCTGTGTGACTTATACCCCGATTAAACCTCGGAGATAGGTCGAATGACCCCTTGATGGATCCCGTGGTGGCTAGTCAAATCTAGCTAAGGTGGGTAATGGCTTTGTTGGGATCTGCACCGACACTAAGGTGATCGTGCTGTGGTACCCCACCTGTGGGTAAAGTTGCACACCTCTGCAGAGTTAAAATCTATTCGAATAGCCGTGCCCACGGCATTGGGCAAGTTACGGTGTGGTCACATAACTAGTGTTTCCCTCTGGGAATGGTTGGACTAGTGTGGGTTGTTTGGAAGGTGTCCGGCAATTGTGCCGTGTGCTACGACGGACGAGGAGTCCGGTAGCAGCTTAAAACTTGGATCCTGTGTGGATCAACATCATGTGCTCCTTGGTACTTAAAAACTTATTTGAAACATGTTTTTAAACGAACCTTTGCATATAACCGAGTTTTCCGCAAATGAACCCTAACCCTATCCTTGGACTGTCCTGTGCATTGATTTCTGTTATAACCCCCCGGTGGGTGTGATTGGACTTGTTGAGTACGTTCGTACTCACCCCACTCTTACTTTTTACAGCAGAAGATCCAGACTACCTCCCCGAAGACGTCGAGTAGGGTTTCGTCCTGCACCCAGTCTTGCCTGTGGTTAAGGCCACCGCTGGAGTTCCGCATGGCGCAAGACTCTGATGACCCTCTTTTCGTAGCTAGTGTAGTAGTGTGGGTTTTAGTTGTAATCCTCGCGATAGTGGCGCTTCACTGCCCATTACCGCGTAGAGTTGTACGGTGATGTACCATCTGATGTAATAAAAGTGTTATCAGCCTCCTGGGACTGATAAAGCATCACTTTTAAGTCTTCCCTGATGGGGGAACGCTTCAGGTGGTATCAGAGCCGTAGGCTGGCCGTAGGACGTGACCTTAGAAACGAGACCCTTTTTCAGGCCCCAGGACTTGTTCTGACTTAGCTCTTTTCCTGCGCAAACACTCATCACTGGTTCTTGCCCTGTTCCAGATGGCTGACAATGGATGGGTTGACGGAATCTGCCACGCAGAACCCGGCCTTTCTAAGTTATTAATACTTAGCCTGGAACGCATCAGAGTTATGGAACCACCAGAGTATGCCTACCGAGAATACACCTCCAAGGGCATCCTTCGGTGCGACATGATGGTCTTCGTGGGAAAAAGCACCCGCTACCCTGATGTGGACCCCTGGTTCATCTCCACCTCTGGCTTTCGCTTCCATGACACTTACCAAAAGGCCGCCCATAAAGCCCTGCGACGACTACGTGTGATCTACAAGCACCACCTTCAGCGGACTCCTATGGGATTTTTCCCACCTACTGAAGGAAGAGGATGCACTTGGATTGCCTGGATGAGAGGACTCGAAAGAGAAGAAGAAGACCTAGAAGATACGGTCTCCCACCTATCCATCTACCTTACCGGCTTGGATGAACTCTACCGCGAACAGGCGGCACAGCTGAAGCAGCTAATCCATAGGGCAGAAAAGGCAACCCAGGAATTGGAAGAACAACAGATAAGAGCCGCACGCGCCGAGTATTCCTTAGCCGCCCTTTAAGCCCAGATACAGGAATACGAAAACCGCAGAGGAATAAGTGGATGGATAGAGGAAGAAGAGGAACCCGAGGAAACCTATTGGGATAAAGGTACTCAGACCGAAGATGAGGTGATGGATCGGTGCCTCCCAATAAAGAAGCGCCCTATCAGAATCGGGGAAGAATCCCCATGATAGGAGTAGCACTCCAAGCTAGAACCCTACCCTAATAATCACGTACCTATGGGAACTGTACCCCCTCCATGTTGCAATAATAAATGTTACTCCCTTTTGTACCTGTGCAAGATTGTTTACCCTGTCCTTGTTTCAGATGGCCGAGGAAGGATGGACCCAGGGCAATTGCCAAGCTGCACCTGGCTTTCCCAGCCTTTTGGTCAACGCCCTGGAAAGCCTTGGCGTTACGGAACGCCCAAGGTACTACAGCAAAGAGTACGAACACCATGGTACCCTCCGCTGTAGGGTGATCCTGGTCATCGCCAGGAGCAACCGCTACCCCGACATCCAGCCATGGCGAGTGACTGCCACAGGGTTTAGGCACCAGGACACCTACCCCTTGACCGTCAGAAAAGCACTCCGTTATTTATGCCGGATTTTTGAAAGACACCTCGCCCCCACACCAATGAGATTCTTCCCGCCGGCCATCAGAACCCCAGTTTGGGAAGCACGCATGAGAAGTCTGGAACGACGTCGCCATGAGGAAGGCCCTCTGTACCAAGTGGCTACTTATCTAGCTGCCTTGGACCAACTCTTTGATGAGCAAGCCAACCTTCTGAGAGAGCAGACCCATCGAGCCGAGCAAGCAGAGCTCGCAGTAAGACTGCAGCAGATCCGAGCAGCCCAAGCCGAGGCAAGAGCCGCAGCCGCGGTCAGCAGCGAAGCAGTCGCCCAAGAGAGCCTCAGGCAGGCCCGAGACCGGCGTATGCAAGAATGGACCCGAAGTGGGACACCAGTCCCGGCAATTGGAGAAGACCATGTTTTACTCGGGACACCCGTCATAGGATGGGGACCACTCTTTGGAAACTCACCAGCCCCATCCGAGAACCCTGAAGGTTCTGCTACCGCCGTGGAAAGAGATGGTGCTGCACAACCTTTGGCAAATGGAAATCCAGAGAACAGCGAGCAAGGATTACTCACACTCCCCGCCCCAGAAGAAGGCACGCCCCGTGAGTAAAATAACCGACGCCACCCTAGTGATGTGTCCCCAGCCGCTTTTGCTTAAGTCGTGCCCTTAGGCCTGACCCCGGACGAGTAGTACGAGACCTAGTCTTACCCCCAAGCTGTACCCCCTTGCAGTAATGAAGTTGTTTGTGCTTATTGTTTGTGATGTTGTGTGCTGGTTTGTTGTGTGCTGCTTGTTTATGTGACTACTGGCAGGAGATAGATTCTGCCTTATATACGAATTAAACAACTTAAACATCACATAATCGTAACCCCACTCTACCCAATCAACAGATGGCTCCCCGGAGCGTCACGAGGGCCTCCCATAGCCGGAACCCCGCAGTCGCTGGTGCCGGAGCGCAGCCTGTTGGATAAAATCTTCCTCAGGGAGAACAGGAAGTAAGCCAGAACCGAGGAGAAAATCAAAGAGGAAAGCAACTACCACCACCCCCACCCCTCGGAGACTTGGCATAGATAATTCACAACCAGACCCTTATACTGGAGACATTGACCAATGCCCTCGTTAACCGGCAACCACGAGGGCAGAACATGAATGACAAGCTGACAGCTTTTCTAAGGGCCAAGCCGCCCACCTTTGCCGGATCCTGCAACCCTTTGGATGCAGACGACTGGTTACGAGTAATTCAGAGGAAACTCGAACCGTTTGAATGCCAGGACCGAGACAAAGTCCTTCTGGCAGCCCACCAACTCACCGGGACAGCATTAGCCTGGTGGGAAAATTATTGTGCCGCAGCCGAGAATGCCTCTACCATCACTTGGGAGGAATTCGTGAGGGAGTTCCGCCGTTATCACATCCCTTCGGCCACCATGAAGCGCAAGGCGGATGAGTTCCGTGCACTGCAACAAGGGAGCATGATGGTGGAAGAGTACACCCACCGGTTCATAGAGTTGGCCCGATATGCACCGGAGGAAGTGAACGACGATGACAAGAAACAAGACATGTTCAAGAAGGGACTAAACCCAGAACTCCGGACCTTGCTTACCCCTCAGATCTATCCTGACTTCAATACCCTGATGAATAAGGCTATCCTTACGGAAAGGGCCAAGACCGAAGAGAGGAAGGATAACAAACGCAAATATCTAGAAAGTAAGGCCCGCCAACAGGACCGTCTCCAAAAGCCGAGGAACTTCAGCTATACTACATCAAGATCTCAGGCCCCAATGCAGTATAGGACTCAGTCTCAAGTGACAGAACCACGGGCCCCTAACACACAGCCTAGGAGCCAGAATACTATGAGGGCCCCGCAGAGCAATACAAGCCTGGTCGCCTTCGACAACAACAATGTTAAGGCCTGTTTTAACTGCCGTGAGACAGGGAATTTTATTGCCAATTGTCCTTATACCAAGAATAAGCCAGCTACGTCAGCCTTCTCCAACACGGTGAATGGACCCAGACCAGCCCTGACCGGTGCCAACCGAGTGCCCATCCGCAACAACGACAACAGTCAGCAGATGAAGCAGCCCCAGCAGTCAACTGGACGAGCCCGCGTCAATCACATCGACGCGCTGGAGGCTCAAGAAGCTCAGGGCGTAGTGCTCGGTGAGTACCTAGTCAACTCAGCTATGGCAACGGTACTATTTGATTCTGGAGCATCGCACTCGTTCATATCCTCAAGTTTTGTGGAAAAACACAAAATACTAACAGTACTACTAAAAACACCCCTATTAACCCGGACGCCTGGAGGCGACATCAGATGTCAACTAGGCTGTCCACGGGTAAGGATCAATTTAAGTGGAGTAGAATTTCTAGCAGACTTGGTAGTACTTAAGTCTAGGGGAATAGACGTGATCCTTGGAATGGACTGGTTAAGCTGACACAATAGTCTCATAGGCTGTACTGACAAAGTGGTACACCTAACAAACCCCGAAGGAGTACAAGTAATCTGCCATACCCGGAAAAGTGAGTTTAATCCAATGGTGTTTAGCATGGAAGCCAAGCCCTTAGAAGGAGTCCCGGTAGCACTACAAGAAACCAGTTGATCCATGACGTTTTTCGAGTGACATTTTTGCATTTCGTCACAGATTACAGTTGGGCATGTCTGGCCTTCCTACGATTCGTCACAGATGCGTGGTCGGCCCAGTTGACGCCCCCAGGGCCACCGTTGTATGACGGTCTTATTGATTCATCACAATTTAACAAGGACCAGCACACAGCCCACTCCTCTAGGGCGTCGGTAACAGGCCCAACACGCGCACACACAGCCCACTCGTCTGGGGCGTCGGTAACAGACCCAACACGCGCACATACGGGACACAAAAAATACATGCCGCTGTGAGGTTTCGAACCAGGGACCTCAGCAACCAGTTGTTGGGGCGCAGCCACTGCGGTAGACATTCGCTTGTCCACGGTTTCATAATTCATTCTTTTATACTTTTAATGCGATTCTAAGTCACGGACGAAACCAAATGCAACCGATTGCATAGTGGGTCAACAAATCCCTGCTGACTCGCCACAGCCTGTGGCCAGTGCTCGCGACTGCGGCCATGGTCGCTGGCGGCTGTGCTCGGCGACGAGGTGCCGGCGGCGGTGCTCGGCGGCGAGGTGGTCGACGGCTATAGGTTGCAGTGCCGGCCGCGACTAGCTGGGGTGCCGATCAGATCTTGCTTACCAGACAGCGGTGGGGCGCGGTGCCCCTGCTTGCTGGCTCTCCAAGCTGCAGGCAGCGGTGGTGCCCCTGTTTTCTGGCGCTCCAAGCAGCAGTGGCAGGGCGGTAGTGCCCCTGTTTGCAGTTGCTCCAACCTTCGGCCCTCAATCCAGCTGCAGCCAAGGTATATATATTAAGATCACATGTTCTTGTTGTAGAAATGCTTTAAATCCATTTGCAGCTAGAGTTGTTGATTAATATTTGTGCAATGTTCTGTTAGATGGACAGAAAATGGATGCATGGCAGACTATTTACTCTTGAATATATGAAAGGGGTCGAACAATTTATGGATTTTGTTAGAGGGAAATTCAGTGAAGATGAAGAAGTATTATGCCCATGTACCAGATGCCTTAATCAGATATACTTGGATCAAGGCAATGTAGAGAGGCACATTTTGATGAACGGGATGGAAAATACTTATACGAAATGGATACATCATGGAGAGGCATTGGACATAGATGTTATGGAAGAACCAATGGATATGCATGTGAGTGATGATGGTGCTGGTCAGGATGGAAATATCGATGCTGTTCATTTTGATGGGCTCTTACAGGACCTACACACCGTAGCGGTAGAAGAAGGTAGCATTGATAATGATTCGTTTCTTGCCAAATTGATGACAGAGGCTAAGCGTGAACTTTATCCTGGTTGTACCAAGTTCTCAAAGTTCTCGTTTGTGGTCAAGCTGCTGCATATGAAGTCGTTTTATAGGATCAGCAATACTGCGTTCACTTCGATATTGAAGCTATTGGCACAAGCATTCCCAGATTTGAATACAATTCCGAAATCTTATCATGATGCTAAGAAGCTTCTGCGGCGTTTAGGACTTGGATATGACTCAATACATGTGTGCTTGAATAATTGTGTCTTATTTAGAAAGCAAAATGCTAAGCTTGACCATTGTCCGGTCTGTAAAACATCAAGATGGAAAGACCCTGAGAGGAAGAGAATTCCACAGAAAGTATTGCGACATTTTCCATTGGCACCTAGACTACAAAGAATGTTCATCTCTAAACAAGCTGCAGAAGAAGCCCAATGGCACAAATTGAAACGGCAGCCTAAGGAGAAGGAGATGAGTCATCCAGCTGATGGTGAGGCGTGGCAAGCTTTCGATAGAGAATATCCAGATTTTGCAGAAGATGCTAGAAATATTAGACTTGGCTTGGCGACTGATGGGTTCAATCCTTTTGGCAATATGAACACCAAATACAGCATGTGGCCGGTATTTGTAGTGCCATACAACCTTCCACCATGGGCATGCATGGAAGAGTCAAATTTATTAATAGCTTTGCTAATTCCAGGCCCTTCCGCACCTAGCAAGGATTTCGATGTATTTCTAGAGCCTCTTGTAGAAGATTTACTTGAGCTTTGGAAGGGGGTACGAACATATGATGCTCTAAGTGGTAGGATGTTCAATCTTCGTGCTGCAGTATTGTGGTGTATTCATGACTATCCAGCTCTAGGTACTATTTCTGGACATACAACAAGAGGATTTTTTGCATGTATTCATTGTGACAAGAATCCTTTGTCATATTCACTGAGAAACAAAATTGGGTATTTTGGACACTATCGCTTTCTTCCAAGTGGACATCATCTGCCACGGAACAATGAATATAAGGGTCTTTATGACAGCAATGATCCACCAGAAAGATTTAGTAAAGAGGAGCTACAATCAGAATTGCAAAGGGTTATAGATGTTAGACCAGGGAAAAACGCTCCAAACAAAAGGAAGCGTTCGGACTTGGATCAGAACGAGAATAGTGGGAAACAAATGGAACCTCCAAGAATTTGGAAGAGGAGGGTTTGTGAAGCGTCCCCCCCATCAGGGAAGACTTAAAAGTGTCGATTTATCAGTCCCAGGAGGCTGATAACACTTTTATTACATCAGATGGTACATCACCGTACAACTCTACGCGGTAATGGGCAGTGAAGCGCCACTATCGCGAGGATTACAACCAGAACCCACACTACTACACTAGCTACGAACAAAGGATCATCAGAGTCTTGCGCCATGCGGAATCCAACAGTGGCCTCAACCACAGGCAAGACTGGGTGCAGGACGAAACCCTACTCGTTGTCTTCGGGGATGTAGTCTGGGTCTTCCACTGTAAAAGTAAGAGAGGGGTGAGTACAAACGTACTCAGCAAGTCCAATCACACCCACGGAGGGGGGGTAATACAGGAATTAATGCAAAGGGCAATCCAAGGATACGGTTAGGGTTTATTTGCGGAAAACTCAGTTATATGCAAGGGTTCATTTTGAAAACACTTTCAAAATAAGTTTTCCAATACCAAGGAGCACACGATGTTGATCCACACAGGATCCAAGTTTTAAACTGCTACCGGACTCCCCGTCCGCCGTAGCACACGGCACAACTGCCGGACACCTTCCAAACAACTCACACCAGCCCATCCATTCCCAGAGTGAAACACTAGTTATGTGACCACACCGTAACTTGCCCAATACCGTGGGCACGGCTATTCGAATAGATTTTAACTCTGCAGAGGTGTGCAACTTTACCCACAGGTGGGGTACCACAGCACGAACACCTTAGTGCCGGTGCAGATCCCAACAAAGCCATTACCCACCTTAGCTAGACCTGACTAGCCACCACGGGATCCATCAAGGGGTCATTCGACCTATCTCCGAGGTTTAACCGGGGCATAAGTCACACAGAGCTTATCCCTTCTCCTTGATCACCCGTTGCTCTCAGCTCTCCTGGTGGCTATCAGACCAACTAGTGGGATTTATGCTAAGCCGTTGCCCATACAACGGTCAAGTGGTTCGCACGACAAGAAGCTAGGTGAGATGTCACATCAACTCGGTCCTTAGGGGTGACAAGATGGATATCTCCCTTCCTCGCTCAACCACACAGGTACGAGCACACCAACGGCAATTCACACAGAAATGCCATCCATCCCGTCCGACTCGTTTCTCAAATCCACACTTTCCCCTTTCCCACACACACGCATTTTTCTTTATAAAATCAGGTATTCAAGGTATGGCTATCACGGCAAGGGTGGCTATCCTACCATGTTTTCAACACGCAAAACAATGCAATTTTATAAAACAGGCCACTGGGTTGTGTTTATAAAAAAAACTAGGGCAGAAACATGCATCAAAGGGCGGAATTGAACTTGCCATCGTCAAACCCTTGCGGAAAGTCCTGATCGGAGCACTGTCCTTCGGGTTCGGGGTCGCAGTACTGGTCCTCAGTTGCTTGGTTGCGGTCGGGAGCCTCGTCGTTCACTCCGTGCCCTACGACGCAAACAAATAGACACACAATCAAGCGAAAGAACTAAAAGCTTTTACCGATAGGCTTGAATCGGAAATAATTTGGTTACGGAGTTAGGGGCAATATCTCTGGGTGGTTTCTTAATGGCATAGCTAAAACTATACTAGAAGCGGAGTGGTAAAGTTTCGGATCAATCGGAGGTCATTTCGCACATAAAATGACGCGCTAAAGGCGGTTCCAGGGCTTAAATGGGGGTCCAGGGGCTCATTCGCGATTATATGAAAAGAGTAAGGGTCTATTCGCGAATCCTAGAATTTCCCTAGTCATGCTAAAAGGTTGTCAAGTATATCTGGATGTATGCATTGGAGGGTTCAAATCGAAATAACAAAACATGCGGGGTTTCATTTGTAAAAGGGAATGGACAGGGGTGCTCCTAGGGGTTTTCTTTGGAAGAACAGGAAAGGGGGAGGGGGTTTTGGGCAAATGACCCCTTCTTCCACCTCTCCTCCCCGTGACTGAAACAGAGGAGGGGATGGGGGGCTCGGCGCCGGCCTATTCCGGCGGTCAAGGCCCCGGGCTGCTCGGGTGAGAGGGGGAAAAGAGGGAGGGGGGCGCGGGGAACCCATCCCCGGCCTCACCTTGGCTCGGGCTGCAGCTAGGGGGGCTGCCCACGGGAGCTTGCGGCGGCGGGCAGAGGTGCCCGTGGGGGCGGCGCTAGAGCGGTGGAGGCGGGGAGCCAGGTGGCGGGGCAGGGTGTGGGGGTGCCGAGGCGCGGGAGGGGGCATTTATAGGCGGCCGCGATGGGGGGAGCGGTGGAGACCGGTGGGGAGGGCCGGCGAGCGGCGCGGGGTGCTTTCAATGGCGCTCGGCCGCTTGCGGTTGTCGCGGAGCGGAGCACGGGCGGCGGGTGGACGGGACAGCTCGGCCAGTGGTGGGGACGGGGCGGCGCTGTGCGGCCAGGGCGACGACGCGCGCGACGGGGTGCGGCAGAGGGCAGCGTCGGGCGGCGCGGCCGACGACGGGCGGCGCGCACGCGTGCGCGGGCGGCGCGGCGAGCTGCGGGTCCGGGGCGAGGGCGTGGCGACGAGCGGCGCGGCGCGGGGCGCGGGGCACGCGGGGCGGGCGCGTGCACGCGGCGCGGCCGGGGCAGCGCGGGCGCGGCGCCCAAGGCCGGCGCACGGCCGTGCCGTGGTCGGGAGCAGGGGAGAAACAGGAAGGAAGGGAGGAGGAAGAAAAGGGAGGGAAGGGAAAAAAGAAAGAAAGGGAAAGGAAAGAAAGGAAAAGGGGAAAAAGAAATAAAGGGAAAGGAGGAAAAGAAAAAGAGAGAGAGGGAGGGGCCGGCGCCGGTCGCGGCGGTGACCGCGGCCGGTCGGCCACGCGGGGAAGCGTGCGGCGCGAGGGAAACGGCGAGGGGAAAAGAAAACGCGTCGGCGCCAATCGCGGCCGCAGCCGCGGCCGATCGGCCACGCGCGCGCGGGATTCGCTCGTTGCGCGAGAAAAGGATGGTGCCGGCGTTATTCGCGGCGGATGAACGCGCACAGGTGGCAGGCCTCCGAGCGGCGCGGGATAAGACGGCATAGGGTTTTAGTGTCGGTTATGAGGGTTAGGGCTAGGGTTTCGGCAACGAGTGGTTTTTAATCGGAACACTCTAGCGCGTGGTTTACTTGGGTAAATTTTCAGGGCGTTACAAACCTACCCCACTTAAATGAATCTCGTCCTCGAGATTCGGCTGGCTCCTAAACAGATGGGGAAATTCTTCCTTTAGAGCCTCTTCGCGTTCCCAAGTCGCTTCCTCCACCCCATGTCTGCTCCATTGAACTCTGCATATTCGTACTTCGGAGTTTCTCGTTCTCCTAGTGACGGTGTCTAGGATTCTGACCGGCACTTCTTGATACCGCAAATCCGGTTGCAGGTCTATTGTTTCTACCGGCACGTGTTCTCCTTCGGGTACTCTCAAACATCTCCGTAATTGCGAGACGTGAAACACTGGATGTATATCTGACATTTCTTCCGGTAACTCCAGTCGGTATGCCACTGCTCCTACCTTCTTTAGAACTCGATACGGTCCAATGTACCGAGGGGCCAATTTTCCCTGTACCTGAAATCTCCGCGTTCCTCGGATAGGCGAGACCTTGAGATAAACAAAATCTCCTGGGTTGAAACCTATTTCTCGCCTTCTCTTGTCTGCGTAGCTCTTTTGTCGGGATTGAGCCGCTTTCAATTTCTCGCGGATTTCCGCTACTTTTTCCTCTGCCTCTTTTATGAGTGCGGGTCCAACTAGGGTACGTTCTCCAACTTCTGACCACATCAAAGGGGTTTTGCACTTCCTTCCATAGAGGGCTTCGAATGGCGACATGCCCAAGCTGGTTTGGTAACTATTATTGTACGAGAATTCTGCATAAGGTAGGCTCTGTTCCCAATCATTTCCATAGGTCAGGACGCATGCTCTCAGCATATCTTCCATAATCTGGTTCACCCTTTCGGTTTGGCCATCCGTCTGTGGGTGGTATGCGGAGCTAAAGTCTAGCTTAGTACCCATAGCTTTATGCAAGCTTTTCCAAAACCTGGACGTAAATTGGGTCCCTCTATCTGAGACAATTCTGCTAGGCACTCCATGTAACTTTACTATATTCTCCACATAAAGCTTTGCCAGCTTTTCTCCACCGTAAGTGGTTCGTACAGGTTTGAAATGAGCCGACTTAGTGAGTCGATCCACTATTACCCATATGGAATCGTGTCCTTTCTGTGTTCTGGGCAGTCCCACTACAAAGTCCATGCCTATCTCATCCCATTTCCAAACTGGAATGGGTAGGGGTTGCAATAATCCTGCCGGCTTTTGATGTTCGGCCTTGATCCTTTGGCAAGTATCACACTGCGCCACAAATCGCGCGATATCCGCTTTCATTCCATTCCACCAATATTTTTGTCTTATGTCCATATACATCTTAGTGGATCCTGGGTGGATGGAGTAGGCCGAGTCATGGGCTTCGTCCATGATTATCTGCCGGAAGTCTCCTTCCTGGGGCACACAAATCCTATTCTCGTACCACAACGTTCCCTTATCATCTACTCTGAAACCCGGTGCTTTGTTTTCTCCAGTTTGTTTGCGAATTTTTACTAACTCTTGATCCGAGCTTTGGGCTTCCCTAATCTTGTCCTCTAATGTTGATTGGACGTTTAACACATGGCCGGAAACTCGAGGAACAATGTGCACATTTAATCGTGCCATTTCCTCTCGCAGATGGTCATTCGTGGGCCCATAGGATTTCCGACTTAAGGCATCGGCTACCACGTTTGCCTTTCCGGGGTGATACTGAATCTCCAGATTATAGTCCTTGACCAACTCTAGCCATCTTCTCTGCCTTAAATTTA
Source organism: Panicum hallii (assembly GCF_002211085.1). Lineage (NCBI taxonomy): Eukaryota > Viridiplantae > Streptophyta > Magnoliopsida > Poales > Poaceae > Panicum > Panicum hallii. Next base: position 1,410,207 of record NC_038050.1, on the reverse strand, counting down.
AATCTGGCTGAGTAAAGATGTACTTTAGACTCTTGTGGTCAGTGTAAACCTCACACTTATTTCCGATCAGGTAGTGTCTCCAAATTTTAAGGGCATGCACTACGGCTGCTAGTTCCAAATCATGGGTCGGATAATTCTGCTCATGAGTCTTGAGTTGGCGGGAGGCATATGCAACGACCTTCCCGTCTTGCATCAGTACGCACCCTAATCCTTGTCGGGATGCGTCACAATAGATGACAAAGTCCCGATGAATATCCGGTAGGGTCAGCACTGGGGCGGTTGTCAGTCTTCGCTTCAATTCTTGAAAACTCCTTTCACAGGATTCTGTCCAAGCAAACTTTTTCTCTTTCTTAAGAAGTTCCGTCATGGGTCGAGCTATCTTAGAGAATCCCTCGATAAATCTCCGATAGTACCCGGCTAACCCAAGGAAGCTCCTGATTTCACTGACGTTAGTTGGCCGCTGCCAATTGGAAATGGCTTCGACCTTCTCTGGGTCTACTGCTACGCCTTCCGCAGTCAGAATGTGACCAAGAAAAGCTACTCTCTCCAGCCAGAATTCGCACTTGCTGAACTTGGCATATAACCTATGTGCCCTCAGCTTTTCCAATACTACCCGCAGATGTTGCTCATGTTCCTGAATACTCTTAGAGTAGATAAGTATGTCGTCGATAAAGACTACGACAAACTTATCCAGCTCGTCCATAAACACTTTGTTCATGAGGTTCATAAAGTAGGCAGGGGCATTGGTTAGTCCGAAGGACATTACGGTGAACTCAAACTGCCCGTAGCGGGTGACAAAAGCTGTTTTGGGGATGTCACTTTCTCTAATCTTGAGCTGGAAGTACCCTGACCTTAGATCGATCTTGGAAAAGTACTTGGCTCCTTTTAGCTGATCGAAAAGGTCATCAATCCTAGGGAGGGGGTACTTGTTCTTAATGGTAACTTCATTCAGTGCCCGGTAATCTACACACATCCTCATACTCCCATCTTTCTTTTTGACAAACAGGACTGGGGCTCCCCAAGGCGACGAGCTTGGTCTGATGAAACCAATCCGTTGCAGTTCTTCTAGTTGCTTCTTTAATTCCGTCAATTCCGAGGCCGCCATCCTATAGGGTCTCTTGGCTATAGGGGATGTTCCGGGGATGAGGTCTATGACGAACTCTATATCTCTTTCTGGCGGCATGCCAGGGAGTTCTTCGGGGAATACATCTGGGTATTCGCTTACCACCGGGACTCCTTCTAAAGGCTTAGCTTCCATGCTAAATACCATTGGATCAAACTTACTATCTCGGGTTCGGCAGATCACTCGTACTCCTTCGTGGTTTGTTAGGTGTACTACTTTGTCGGTGCAGCCTATGAGACCATTGTGTCGGCTTAACCAATCCATCCCAAGGATCACGTCTATTCCCCCAGGCTTAAGTACTACCAAGTCTGCTAGAAAGTCTACCCCACTTAAGTTGATCCTCACCCGTGAACAACCTAATTGGCAATTGATGTCGCCTCCAGGCGTCCGGGTCAATAGGGGTGTCTTTAGTAGTACCGTAGGTATTTTGTGTTTCTCCACATAGCTCGAGGATATAAACGAGTGTGATGCTCCAGAATCAAATAATACTGTCGCCAGAGCTGAGTTGACTAGGTACTCACCGAGCACTACGCCTTGGGCTTCTTGAGCCTCCTGCGCGTCGATGTGGTTGACGCGGGCTCGTCCAAATGACTGCTGCTTCCCCTGCTGGCTGCCATCGTTGTTGCGGACGGGCACTCGGTTGGCACCGGTCAGGGCTGGTCTGGGCCCATTCACTGTGTTGGAGAAGGCTGACGTGGCCGGCTTATTCTTGGTGTAGGGGCAATTGGCGATGAAGTGCCCCGTCTCACGGCAGTTGAAACAGGCCCTGACATTGTTGTTGTCGGGGGTGGTCTGACTTGCATTGCCTTGTGGGGCCCTCGAGGTATTCTGGCTTCTAGGCGGGGCCGGTGATCCTGTCACCTGGGACTGAGTTCTATACTGCATCGGGGCCTGGGTTCCTGGTGCAGTATAGCTGGAATTTCTCGGCTTCTGGAAACGGTCTTGTTGGCGAGCCTTACTTTCCAAGAACTTGCGTTTGTTGTCCTTTCTTTCTTCGGCCTTGGCCCTTTCCGTAAGGATGGCCTTGTTCATCAGAGTGTTGAAGTCAGGGTAGATCTGAGGGGTTACGTTTATGTGATGTTTAAGTTGTTTAATTCGTATATATATAAGGCAGAATCTACCTCCTGCCGGTACTCATATAAATAATCAGCACACAACAAACCAGCACACAACATCACAAACAACAAGCACAAACCATTTTATTACTGCAAGGGGGTGCAACTTAGGCTAAGGCTAGGTCTCGTACTACTCGTCTGGGATCAGGTACCACAACAAAAGTGGCTAGGGACACATTACTAGGGTGGCGCCGGTCATTTTACTCGCGGGGCAGGCCTTCTTCTGGGGCAGAGAGCGCGAGTGATCCTTTCTCGCCGTCCTCTGGGTCTCCATTGGTCGAGGGTTGCGCTGCAGCATCCCTTTCGACGGTGGCAGCAGAGCTTTCAGGGTTCCCGGGTGGGGCTTGTGTGTTTCCAAAAAGGGGTCCCCACCCTATGACGGGTGTCCCGAGTAAAACATGGTCTTCCCCTATCGCCGGGACTGGTGTCCCGCTTTGGGTCCAATCTTGCATACGTCGGTCTCGGGCCTGCCTGAGGCTCTCTTGGGCGACTGCTTCGCTACTGACTGCGGCTGCGGCTCTCGCCTCGGCATGGGCGGCTCGGATCTGCTGTATCCTCACCGCGAGCTCTGCTTGCTCGGCTCGACGGGTCTGCTCCCTCAGAAGGTTGGCTTGCTCATCAAAGAGTTGGTCCAGGGCGGCTAGGTAAGTAGCCACTTGGTACAGGGGTCCTTCTTCGTGGCGGCGTCGTTCCAGGTTTCTCATGCGTGCTTCCCAGGCTGGGGTCCTGATGGCCGGCGGGAAGAACTTCGCTGGCGTGGGGGCGAGGTGTTCTTCAAAAATCCGGCACAAATAACGGAGTGCTTTTCTGATGGCCAGGGGGTAGGTATCTTGGTGTCTAAATCCTGTGGCGGTCGCTCGCCAAGGCTGAATGTCGGGGTAGCGGTTGCTCCTGGCGATGACCAGGATCACCCTGCAGCGGAGGGTACCATGGTGCTCGTACTCTCGGCTGTAGTACCTTGGGCGCTCCGCAACGCCAAGGTCTTCCAGGGTGTTGATCAAAAGGCTGGGGAATCCAGGTGCAGCTTGGCAGTCGCCCTGGGTCCATCCTTCCTCAGCCATCTGAAACAGAAACAGGGTAAACAATCTGGTACAGGTGTAAAAGGGAGTAGATGATCTTTATTATTACAACAAGGGTGGTACAGTTTTCATGGATACGTGGTCATTAGGGTAGGGTTCTAGCTCGGGGTGCTAATCCTATCATGGGGATTCTTCCTCGGTCCTGATAGAGCGCTTCTTTATTGGAAGGAACCGATCCATCTCGTTTTCGGTCTGCGTACCCTTATCCCAATGGGTCTCCATGGGCTCTTCTTCTTCTTGTCCAAGCCCCCTCATTCGGGCAATCCAGGTGCGTCCTCGTCCCTCAGCGGGTGGGAAAAATCCCATAGGAGTCCGCTGAAGGTGGTGCCTGTAGAGCACACGCAGTCGTCGCAGGGTTTTACGAGCGGCCTTTCGATAGGTGTCGGGGAAGCGGAAACCAGTGGTGGAGATGAACCAAGGGTCCACATCAGGGTAGCGGGTGCTTTTCTCCACAAAAACCATCATGTCGCACCGAAGGGTGCTTCTGGCGATGTACTCGCGGTAGGCATACTCCGGTGGTTCCATAACCCCGACGCGTTCCAGGCTGAGCAATAGCAACTTAGGGAGGCCGGGCTCTGCGTGGCAGATTCCGCTAACCCATCCATTGCCAGCCATCTGGAACAAGGCAAAAGACCAGTGGTGAGTGTTTGTGCAGAAAGTTTCCAAATCGGGACAAATTCTAGGGCCTGAAAAGGGGTCTCGCTCCTAGGGTCACGTCCTACGGCCAGCCTACGGCTCTGATACCACCTGAAGCGTCCCCCCCATCAGGGAAGACTTAAAAGTGTCGATTTATCAGTCCCAGGAGGCTGATAACACTTTTATTACATCAGATGGTACATCACCGTACAACTCTACGCGGTAATGGGCAGTGAAGCGCCACTATCGCGAGGATTACAACCAGAACCCACACTACTACACTAGCTACGAACAAAGGATCATCAGAGTCTTGCGCCATGCGGAATCCAACAGTGGCCTCAACCACAGGCAAGACTGGGTGCAGGACGAAACCCTACTCGTTGTCTTCGGGGATGTAGTCTGGGTCTTCCACTGTAAAAGTAAGAGAGGGGTGAGTACAAACGTACTCAGCAAGTCCAATCACACCCACGGAGGGGGGGTAATACAGGAATTAATGCAAAGGGTAATCCAAGGATACGGTTAGGGTTTATTTGCGGAAAACTCAGTTATATGCAAGGGTTCATTTTGAAAACACTTTCAAAATAAGTTTTCCAATACCAAGGAGCACACGATGTTGATCCACACAGGATCCAAGTTTTAAACTGCTACCGGACTCCCCGTCCGCCGTAGCACACGGCACAACTGCCGGACACCTTCCAAACAACTCACACCAGCCCATCCATTCCCAGAGTGAAACACTAGTTATGTGACCACACCGTAACTTGCCCAATACCGTGGGCACGGCTATTCGAATAGATTTTAACTCTGCAGAGGTGTGCAACTTTACCCACAGGTGGGGTACCACAGCACGAACACCTTAGTGCCGGTGTAGATCCCAACAAAGCCATTACCCACCTTAGCTAGACCTGACTAGCCACCACGGGATCCATCAAGGGGTCATTCGACCTATCTCCGAGGTTTAACCGGGGCATAAGTCACACAGAGCTTATCCCTTCTCCTTGATCACCCGTTGCTCTCAGCTCTCCTGGTGGCTATCAGACCAACTAGTGGGATTTATGCTAAGCCGTTGCCCATACAACGGTCAAGTGGTTCGCACGACAAGAAGCTAGGTGAGATGTCACATCAACTCGGTCCTTAGGGGTGACAAGATGGATATCTCCCTTCCTCGCTCAACCACACAGGTACGAGCACACCAACGGCAATTCACACAGAAATGCCATCCATCCCGTCCGACTCGTTTCTCAAATCCACACTTTCCCCTTTCCCACACACACGCATTTTTCTTTATAAAATCAGGTATTCAAGGTATGGCTATCACGGCAAGGGTGGCTATCCTACCATGTTTTCAACACGCAAAACAATGCAATTTTATAAAACAGGCCACTGGGTTGTGTTTATAAAAAAAACTAGGGCAGAAACATGCATCAAAGGGCGGAATTGAACTTGCCATCGTCAAACCCTTGCGGAAAGTCCTGATCGGAGCACTGTCCTTCGGGTTCGGGGTCGCAGTACTGGTCCTCAGTTGCTTGGTTGCGGTCGGGAGCCTCGTCGTTCACTCCGTGCCCTACGACGCAAACAAATAGACACACAATCAAGCGAAAGAACTAAAAGCTTTTACCGATAGGCTTGAATCGGAAATAATTTGGTTACGGAGTTAGGGGCAATATCTCTGGGTGGTTTCTTAATGGCATAGCTAAAACTATACTAGAAGCGGAGTGGTAAAGTTTCGGATCAATCGGAGGTCATTTCGCACATAAAATGACGCGCTAAAGGCGGTTCCAGGGCTTAAATGGGGGTCCAGGGGCTCATTCGCGATTATATGAAAAGAGTAAGGGTCTATTCGCGAATCCTAGAATTTCCCTAGTCATGCTAAAAGGTTGTCAAGTATATCTGGATGTATGCATTGGAGGGTTCAAATCGAAATAACAAAACATGCGGGGTTTCATTTGTAAAAGGGAATGGACAGGGGTGCTCCTAGGGGGTTTTCTTTGGAAGAACAGGAAAGGGGGAGGGGGTTTTGGGCAAATGACCCCTTCTTCCACCTCTCCTCCCCGTGACTGAAACAGAGGAGGGGATGGGGGGCTCGGCGCCGGCCTATTCCGGCGGTCAAGGCCCCGGGCTGCTCGGGTGAGAGGGGGAAAAGAGGGAGGGGGGCGCGGGGAACCCATCCCCGGCCTCACCTTGGCTCGGGCTGCAGCTAGGGGGGCTGCCCACGGGAGCTTGCGGCGGCGGGCAGAGGTGCCCGTGGGGGCGGCGCTAGAGCGGTGGAGGCGGGGAGCCAGGTGGCGGGGCAGGGTGTGGGGGTGCCGAGGCGCGGGAGGGGGCATTTATAGGCGGCCGCGATGGGGGGAGCGGTGGAGACCGGTGGGGAGGGCCGGCGAGCGGCGCGGGGTGCTTTCAATGGCGCTCGGCCGCTTGCGGTTGTCGCGGAGCGGAGCACGGGCGGCGGGTGGACGGGACAGCTCGGCCAGTGGTGGGGACGGGGCGGCGCTGTGCGGCCAGGGCGACGACGCGCGCGACGGGGTGCGGCAGAGGGCAGCGTCGGGCGGCGCGGCCGACGACGGGCGGCGCGCACGCGTGCGCGGGCGGCGCGGCGAGCTGCGGGTCCGGGGCGAGGGCGTGGCGACGAGCGGCGCGGCGCGGGGCGCGGGGCACGCGGGGCGGGCGCGTGCACGCGGCGCGGCCGGGGCAGCGCGGGCGCGGCGCCCAAGGCCGGCGCACGGCCGTGCCGTGGTCGGGAGCAGGGGAGAAACAGGAAGGAAGGGAGGAGGAAGAAAAGGGAGGGAAGGGAAAAAAGAAAGAAAGGGAAAGGAAAGAAAGGAAAAGGGGAAAAAGAAATAAAGGGAAAGGAGGAAAAGAAAAAGAGAGAGAGGGAGGGGCCGGCGCCGGTCGCGGCGGTGACCGCGGCCGGTCGGCCACGCGGGGAAGCGTGCGGCGCGAGGGAAACGGCGAGGGGAAAAGAAAACGCGTCGGCGCCAATCGCGGCCGCAGCCGCGGCCGATCGGCCACGCGCGCGCGGGATTCGCTCGTTGCGCGAGAAAAGGATGGTGCCGGCGTTATTCGCGGCGGATGAACGCGCACAGGTGGCAGGCCTCCGAGCGGCGCGGGATAAGACGGCATAGGGTTTTAGTGTCGGTTATGAGGGTTAGGGCTAGGGTTTCGGCAACGAGTGGTTTTTAATCGGAACACTCTAGCGCGTGGTTTACTTGGGTAAATTTTCAGGGCGTTACAGTTTGTTTGTGGAACCTAGAGTATTGGGAAAACCTCAAGCTGAGACATAATCTTGATGTCATGCACATTGAGAAGAACATTTGTGAGAACTTGATTGGAACTGTACTCAATATACCAGGAAAGACAAAGGATACAATAAAAGCTAGGCTGGATTTAAAGGATTTGGGAGTCAAAAAAGAGCTGCACCTTGTAGATCATGGAAATTCATATAGAATGCCTCATGCTCGATACACCCTGCCAAAAGAACAAAAGGCTAGATTTATTTCCTTTTTACAAGATGTCAAGTTTCCAGATGGATATGCTTCGAATATCTCTAGATGTTTAAGTGGTGATGGAACAAAGTTGCACGGTCTGAAAAAACATGATTGCCATATTCTGTTACAAAGACTTTTAGCAGCTGGCTTGAGAGGACTAGTGGATCAAGACATTTATGAGGCTGTAGCTAATTTAGGAAAGTTTTTTAGAGAACTATGTAGCAAAACTGTTAACAAGGATGTGCTGATTGAAATGAGGAAAGAAATACCTATAATTCTTGTGAAGCTTGAGAGAATATTCCCAACAGCCTTTTTTGATGTTATGATCCACCTTGCTGTGCATTTACCTGATGAGGCATTGCTTCGAGGTCCTGTGCAATATGGGTGGATGTACCCAATCGAAAGGAAATTGTGTAGTCTGAAAAGATATGTGAGAAACAGAGCACGTCCAGAGGGTTCGATAGCTGAGGCATATGTTGCTGATGAATGCTTGACATTTTGCTCCAAGTACATGGATGATATTGAAACCAGGTTCAATCGGAAACCAAGAAATGTGGGATTTTCAAATGAAGATGACTATGATGTGGACGTATTCGGACATGGTGTCAATTTTACTTCTGCATATGAATACGTATATGACAATGACTATGATCAAATGGTGTGGTATGTGCTAAACAACTGCAGTGAAGTAGAGAAATATGTCAAGTACGTTGTGACTTCTATGCCTGTTATCATAATTTGTTAGTTTTATTTCTTATCATACATACCTGCAGTCCATCCATTTACCTATGTTGATATTCTCTTTTTTCTATATAGAATGTTCAAAGAGGAATTAGAGTCTCAAGATGTGCGTATAACTGTACAGCTGCTTCGACAACAATTTCAGAACTGGTTCCGGAGCCATGTTATTATTTTCTTTATGTTTTTAGTTTCCATTGTAACTGATATGTTTCAGAACTGCTTCTAACTGATTTGTTTTGCTTACAGGTGATGAGGATGCGCACTGCTGGAGTAGAAGAGATAGATGATGATCTATTTTCCTTAGCATGTGGACCAGATTTCAGAGTAAAGAAATACTCATCATGCATAGTCAATGGGGTTCGTTTTAACACTGTCGACCGCGAGAAGAATAAAAGGACACAAAACTGTGGGATAATGGCACAAGGCACATCTAATGTTGACTTTTATGGAGTGCTAAAGGAAATCATTCAGTTAGAGTACAATGGTGATGAGAGGTCAGTAGTGTTGTTTAAATGCGATTGGTTCAAGTTAGAAGGAAAGAGGACTAGAATGAAAAATGATGGATATTTTATGAGCATCAATATACAAAATCTGTGGTACAAGAATGATTCTTTAATTCTAGCCACTCAAGCTAGAAAGGTCTTCTATATACCAGATACAAAGTATGGTGAAAATTGGCAAATTGTCCAGACCTTCGACCATAGACATCTATACAATATTTCTGAAATTGAGGCACCTGCTTATCAAGATGATAATTGTTGCGAAGATGTGCGTATGCGGAAGGGAGTTTCAGATAGTGCATGTGAACAGCCTTCAACTGGAGGAGACGAGACAGAGGACAATGTATTTGATGCTGCTGAGTTTGCTAGTTTGGCAACCGAACAAACTACTGAAGTTTTAGGTGACAGTGAAGACGAAGTAGATGACACACTGATGGCATATTGTAGTGGAAGTGAAGCTGACCAAGATGTTGATAGTGATAATGATTAGTTCTCTTTGTGTTGTAACCACTGTGTTATCTTTATTTCTACTGTTGTAAGACCGACGCTCCGGTTGATTGTAAAATTGAACCATTAGTATTTTGTTTCGCAGCAGAACCTTGAACCATTTGTATTTGCATTTAAGCTATGTCAGTGTTTATATCAGCTCAATATATCAGTTCTTGAATAATTGAACCAGCTCTATATTTCAGTTTATACCACAATTGTTTGGACAGCAGATATATATTTCAGTTTATAGCGGAACTTTCAGTTAAGTTGCACTCAGTTGCCATTATAATTTCTCCTAATACATGATTCAATTGTCATCAGTTCTGGGAACAAAGACACACCCCATTTCAGTCCAGATTCAAGTTCTGGGAACAAATACCAACTGAACCATGGCAATGTATGCATGGTTCAAGGTTTCAGTTCCTACTACATGATACATGGTTCAAGGTTTCAGTTCCTACTACACATCATGCCTAATATAACTCCCAGAAAACAAGCAGCACAAGCCACAAGAACACAGCTTTTATCTACTACAAATGCTTTCTTCCCTATGTCTCTAATTTCCTGTTTCATCTCCAACACACATTGCTTCAACTGAATCACATCTTGTCTGAACCATTCCATGTCTTGGCTTCTATATGGCCTTGAATGTTCACACTCTGCTCCTAATCCACGCTCCAACATGGAACGATACTCAGCTTCTAACTTGAACATAGGGCAGCTCGTTGGGTCATCCTGGAAACCAAAAAACATATGAGCAGAATGAATTCATTGTAAAACCAAGCAATTTCATGTAATTGTTACCAAAATGAGTTGTTACCTTGACATTGTTTGGGCATTTGTAGAAAATTTTGCCTAAGGTTCCTATCTTCTTGCTTTCAATTCGAATAACTTGAAGGCCACATTCTTGGCAATGTATCAGGGGAAGCTCCTGCCAGCCCCTACCTTGACCACTGGACGTCGATGCTGCTCTAGACCCCCTCGACATGCTCTAGACGTGCATGCTGAGCTAGGATGGGGTCCGCGACAGAGCAGATGGGGATGGGGGCTGCGACGGCAGCAGATGCGGATGGGGACGGCGACAAAGCAGAGGGAGCAGCAGGGACAGGGGACGAGCAGGGGGATGGGGCGGTGACGGAAGCAGATGGGGATGGGGGCGGCGACGCCGGCGCTGGGAGGTGGCGACGGCGGGGCGGTGAGGGGGCGACGGTCAAATGGACCCAAAATTTCCATTTGCGCGCGCTCCGGCCAAAATTTCGAGGCCACGCGCCCGAAATTTTAACCCCCGCGGCCCAAATTTTTGGCTTACTATATATGACAAGCTCGGTTACTCCCCCATCCTCGCCATCCCCTACCACTAGCGCTTGTGCCGCCATCGTCGCCATCCTCTGGGGGCTGCAGCCGAGCTCCTACCATCCTCGACGCGCCGCCACCATCCTCACCATCCTCTGGAGGCGGCGGCCGAGCCAGGCGCCTACCATCCTCGCTGCTGCGCCGCCATCCTTGCCTTCCAACAACCGCCATCCTCGCCTTCCAACAACCGCAGGAATGAGGAAGGTTGCTGCCGGCAGACGCGTCAAAGGTTTTATCCTAATCCCCGATTTCCTACTGCATCGTGAATGTGGCTATGCCTGTATGCTTTACGTTATTCGTTCCCTCTCCCCAATGTTAGTTCCCGTCAGTACTCTAGCTAGGTTTTGGTAGTAGAGTTCGATCTAGCTTAATCCAATTTTGAAATGCTGAATGTAAGCTGGTAGCATCAACATGAACTCGTTTGCTCTGTGAAAATTAGGGTACTTCAGTTTACAGTGCTTCAGTTTTCTTTATAGTCTATGCATGTACTTCTATTTAAGTTACAGTGCTTCAATTTTTGTTATATTTCTGCAACCAGTAATTAGTTTCCCTCATTTCAGAAACAATAAATCCATATGAACTACAACGCCTCAGACTATGTATGAGGAACAAGGCACGGCTGGATGCACTAAACATACCTAGCACTGGGAACGAGTTCAACAATATTGTGGCTGCCTTGAAGAGCACAATGGCCTCAAAGAATAAAGTTGCTGGTGACTCTGAAACGGAGTATGATCCTGGAAATGATAGTACCGATGAAGGAGAACAATCTGATGATGAAGCCCAGGTTATAACTGTCCTAACAATTCTTAAAGCCTTACCATGTTTTTATTCTCTAATATGAATTAATTGTTTCCTTCTGTTTATTGTAGTCTGCTCCGACCAGAACTGCAAAGAAAACAAGCTTAAATGACATGAACCCTGCTGACATCTCTCCATGTCCTCCTACAAAAAGATTGAAGCAGACAAGACATTATCCTGCAGCTGCACATCAAACTACTAGAGTCACAAGGTCACAAAAGGCATCGGAACCTGGTGCGTACGTACACCCTACATCTATCCTTCCAGCTAGTGTTTTCACTCCACCACAATCACTTGCTAAGGGTGTCGACAGCACACAGAATACTGCTCAAGGTAAGATCAAACAAACTTGTTTCTACTGTTTCATTATTACCTTCACAAAGTGTGATCTTTTACTTCCTTCTATTTTTTAATAGATGCAACTCAGCAGCGAGATGATCAGGTCGCATTGCCAAATGAAGAACACACACAAGGTTATATCAAATATGATGCTTAATTTGTATTGTTTCTTTATTGCCTTCATTTACATAAAGTCTGAGCATTTACTGTCTTTATTTCTAGATGATGCCATTCCCCAGCAAGATGCTCAGGGTGCACATGATCAGTGTGTGCAGCATGATAATGAAGTACAGATTGAAGGCAAGTGACTCAACTATAATATCTTGCCAATGTTCTTTTCTTCGCAATTTTGCATCAATATCTAATTGCAAAATTATCTTTATACAGAGAGAGACAGATGCATAAGGGGAACAAATATGGGAAAGGGTCTCCAAAAGATAACTCGTTCTAGACGTGCCAAGTTGCCTTTGGTGATCAAGGAAGGAAAGACAAGGCCATCGGTGCCTCTTATTGCTGCAAAGTTTGCAACTGAGTCCAACATCTTAGTCAGAAACCATTTACCTGTGTTCCCACATTGGAAGGAATACAAGAAGTAAACTCAAGTTCTTGATCAATTCATGGGAGGTCTTAAAGTTAAGTACAGACTTCAAGCATCTCTGCTTGTTTCATTACTTGGTACTATTTCAATTTTGATAATGCTTATCATGCAACTTTGTATTCTTTGCTTGCAGTTAAAATTTGATATGGTCAAGAACGATGGTTCAGTTAAACATGCTTGTGGCCGTATGATGCAGTCTGCAATTCGCCAACAACGATACAGGTTAAAGAAGAAGTATTTTACACCGTTTCCACTCCATTTGGTTCCAAAGACTTCTCCTGTGAAATATCTAACTGATGCACAGTGGAATGCTCTTGTTGAACATTGGAAGAATCTGAGGCTGAACTTTTAATTCTCTGTGAATAAATATATGGGTATGGGATGCATTACTAACATCTCTTGGATGTAGGAAACTGCTGACAAGAACAAAATCAACTGTAGTCAAGTTAAGTTTCATGCAACTGGATCGCGCAGCTTTGAGGTGCACTTAGAAAACCTGGTACAATACACATCTCTATTTTCACCTCTTAGTTATTTCCTGTAATTTGAGGGAAGTATGTGAGTTTACATTTGTCTTTCCATATTGTCTTGTAGGGCGATAAGTACAAAGATGAGGAACCGAATGCATTTGATTTGTTCAAAGACTTCCACTACAGTAAGAAGAAAGGCTATGCACCTGCTGTCTAGTCTGCTATTGTAAGTATTATCACTCTTATTGCACTGTTTCTTTTTGTTGGTACTTGTATACCGTTAACAAATAACCTATTTAACTTTCTTGAACTTGTAGAATGAATTGGAGAACAAGCTTTTAGAATCTACAGATTCTCAAAATGAACAGCCTGCAGTGAACACTATAGTAGCTGAGTTCCTTGCTGAGAAAACCAAGAACAACCGATTTCTTCATAATGTGGGCTTGGCCAAAGTTTAGCGTACAGCAAAAGCTCAACAGCTTGAAGAACAGCTGGCGGCAGAGAAGAGTGCTAATGCTGAGCTACAATTGCTTGTCTCCAAACAAAAAGAACAACTTGATGTGCTGGCTATGAAGTTTCAGGAATCAGAACAAGCCAGGATCAATGACAAGGCTGAGACTGATAAAAAACTGGAGGTTCTTCTTAGTTGTCTTCAAAGTTCTTGAGAACATATTTCCTATGTTATCTATATGTTGTTGTGGGGCACTTTTGGACATGTTATGTTTGCACTAAACCATGTTTATTTTGTGTGGGGCACTTTTGGACAAGTGCTGTTGGGTTAACTGATGTATGAACCTACTTGTGATGTATGGACCTAATTTCTGCTGTTAGTGTATGGAGCTAATTTCTGCTTATGTCTTGTTAACTAATTGATCATTCTTTTTGCAAATATTAAGAATGACATTACTCAATTTAATAAAGGGGCCAAAAAAATTTTTTATGCCTTATTGAAATGGGCCTAAATGTTGGCCAGCCTCTACTTTCGTTATCCACGAAACAGGCCCATTACGAAAATTAAAGTGGGCTAAAGTTCGAGAAACAGAATAGGTTGGTCCAGTTCAAAAGCCAAAATAGGCCCAACATGATCCACTAAGATAGGGACCCACCATCCACGTGTCGCAGATTCACCACGTCGCTTGCAACCGGGCTGGAGCGAGCCGGGCCAAGTAGTGACGATAACGCAGCGTCATGGTTCTATTAGATTTATGACGCAAATGGTGCTGAACGTCACAATTTCAAATTGTGACGCGAGATACATGACGATACAAGTTTTCGTCATAAACAGCGACAATGACGGTTTTTAAGCATTCCGTGACACTTTTATTGTGTCATGGATCTAACGATCCCTTGTAGTGTCCCGCAAGGATTTGATGATGGCAAGTTCAATCCCGCCCTTTGATGCATGTTTCTGTCCTAGTGTTTACGAACGCAACCCGTTGGCCTGTTTTATAAAAATGCATGGTTTTGCTTAAGAAAACATGGTAGGATAGCCACTCTTGTTTTGTGATAACCACCCCTTGTTTTGTGATGACTATTCCTTGACCACCTGTGTTATAAATAAAAACGTGTGTGGGGGGGGGAGAGGTAAAATGTGGTTTTGAAAGATGAGTTAGATGAGATGGATGGTATTTCTGTGTGAATTGCCGTTGGTGTGCTCGTACCTGTGTGGTTGATCAAGGAAGGGAGATATCCATCTTGTCACCCCTAAGGACCGAGTTAATGTGTCATCTCACCTAGCTTCCTGTCGTGCAAACCACTTGACCGTTGTATGGGCAACGGCTTAGCATAAATCCCACTAGTTAGGCTGATAGCCATCAGGAGAGCTGAGAGCAACGGGTGATCAAAGGAGAAGGGATATGCTCTGTGTGACTTATACCCCGATTAAACCTCGGAGATAGGTCGAATGACCCCTTGATGGATCCCGTGGTGGCTAGTCAAATCTAGCTAAGGTGGGTAATGGCTTTGTTGGGATCTGCACCGACACTAAGGTGATCGTGCTGTGGTACCCCACCTGTGGGTAAAGTTGCACACCTCTACAGAGTTAAAATCTATTCGAATAGCCGTGCCCACGATATTGGGCAAGTTACGGTGTGGTCACATAACTAGTGTTTCCCTCTGGGAATGGTTGGACTAGTGTGGGTTGTTTGGAAGGTGTCCGGCAATTGTGCCGTGTGCTACGGCGGACGAGGAGTCCGGTAGCAGCTTAAAACTTGGATCCTGTGTGGCTCAACATCACGTGCTCCTTGGTACTTAAAAACTTATTTGAAACATATTTTTAAACGAACCTTTGCATATAACCGAGTTTTCCGCAAATGAACCCTAACCCTATCCTTGGACTGTCCTGTGTATTGATTTCTGTTATAACCCTCCGGTGGGTGTGATTGGACTTGTTGAGTACGTTCGTACTCACCCCACTCTTACTTTTTACAGCAGAAGATCCAGACTACCTCCCCGAAGACGTCGAGTAGGGTTTCGTCCTGCACCCAGTCTTGCCTGTGGTTAAGGCCACCGCTGGAGTTCCGCATGGCGCAAGACTCTGATGACCCTCTTTTCGTAGCTAGTGTAGTAGTGTGGGTTTTAGTTGTAATCCTCGCGATAGTGGCGCTTCACTGCCCATTACCGCGTAGAGTTGTACGGTGATGTACCATCTGATGTAATAAAAGTGTTATCAGCCTGCTGGGACTGATAAAGCATCACTTTTAAGTCTTCCCTGATGGGGGGACGCTTCAATAATTTATATTATGTACGCAGTCCCGTGACCCCGGATCTGATAATAATGATAATAATGATGCACGTACACGACACATCACAACAATAATTCGTCCTAATTTCAACAAAGACCTTGTGCACAAGTCCAAGCCTGAGCAGCAACGAATCACGGCATGATGCGAGTTCAGCTTGAATCAGACTCCAAAATGTAGGTTAAGGTTCTTAATTCGACCGATTATGATCAGTCTTCGGGAGGTGTTTTATCAAGAGAAGATAAATTTCTAATTTCCAGGAGGTGTTTTATCAAGAGAAGCTAAATTTCTAATTTCCACACATTTTGCCTGTGTTAAGGTGAATTATGTTCGGTGTTATTATAAGTTGCGCGTATGCTTTAGCTTATTTGGGTATATCTTGGGACCTGATCAAGTATGCATATGATATGGGTAAAACCCCTCCTAGAGTTCCTAAAGACGGTTCATGGTATGGGTCAATCGTATATGATATAATAAAGATGTGAGTTTTGTCTTTAAAAAAATAACCCGTCCTAATTTCAACAAATGCACGACACAAAAATCCCTAGTTTCGTTCACATTGGAGTAAAACAAGTCAGTAACCAATTCCTTGTCGATGATGCCCCCTCGGCTTAGTTTCGTGGCAGATGAACAACCTGATACCCCATGTTTGCATCGCGGTCGCATAACACAGACGCCAAGTGCCGACAAGACAGAAGGGCCCTGTGTCATGGAGTGAGGCGTGTGGGCTGGGCGGACCCTCCAAAGCCGAGCGAGCGTGAGCGCCACCGTCCAGCGAGGCCCTCCCAGCCTTGTTTCCCTAACCCCCTCTCCCCTCCCGTCTCCTCGGTCTCTCCGCCGCCCACCACCTCGCTCCCCTCCTCTCCCTTTATACGCCTCCGCGGCTCCGCCTCCGCCATCTCCCTGACTTCTTCTCCTCATTCACGGCATTGTCCCCCGCGCCAGGAGACAGCGGAGAGGAGAGAGATGGCGGCCGCGTCCTTCACCGCCGCCAAGTTCCTGGCGCCGGTGGCCGCGAGATCCGGCGGCGAGAGGGCGCCCCCGCTCCCCGCCGGCGCCTCGTCCTCCTCCTTCGCCAGGGCGCTGCGCCGCGGCGGGGCGCACCACCCGCGCCTGCACACCGCTCTCGCCGTCTCCTCCGACGTGCTCGCTGGGAACAAGGCCCCGCAGGCCGCGCCCGCGCATCCGGTGAGGAAATCCTCCTCTATTTTGCTCTCTCTTGCTTAAGGAAAAACGAACGATCCTGGGTGCTGCCACGGTGTAAAAATCCGATCTTGCGCGCTTTCCACAGTTTAATTGTGCTGCGTGATTGGATCTTGGGCGCCCTGTGAGTGTGAAATTCAGATGCGTTATGTGTCTTAAGTTTAACCACGGTTAGACTGATTTTATCATAGTGCATTTGTGGTCACAATTTGGGATGCACTATAACTGCTCAGGTTTCTTGATGCCTAGTTCTGACTTCAGAGCTATAAATCTCACCTCCCAACTTTGGAAATAGTAGTGCTTAAAAATGCTATCCTGGCCTCCTGAATCTCATGGTAGAGCTTTCCTGTGCTTTTATGATCTTAAGAATCATCCTATATTCTCAATCGAGCCCTTTGTTTAGTTGATAAAGTCAGTGATTAATGACTGAAATCAAAGTTTTCACCTGTTTGTTTTGAATAGACCCACTGTCTAGCTCTAGTGATGCTTGCGACTGAGGTGTCCGTCACTTGCAATTAGAACTGGACTGATACTGGCCCTGTTTGGCATAGCTTCTCAACCAGCTTCTGAACAACTTTAAGCTGTGGCATGGCCAAACACTAAACTTCTTCCCCGCTTCCCCCACCAGCGCTTCCGCCCCTCCTTCGCAAAACGCGCGTACCATCAGCAGCGGGTGCTGACCGGCTTCTACAGCTTATCCGCCTCCGCCCCCCGCGCCCTCCGCCCGCGGCCTCCCCCCCCCCCCCCCCCCCCGCGGCGCCGGCCCCCCGCGCCCTCCGCCCGCGGCCTCCGACCCCCGCGCGGCCTCCGCCCGCGCCGGCCTCCGCCCCCGGCGCCGGCCCCCCGCGGCGTCCGCCCGCGCCGGCATCCGCCCCCGGCACCGGTCGGGAGGCTGTCGGCGGCGGCGGCCCGCGCCGCGGCGAGCCAGGCCCAGAGGTGGGCCACGAGCCACGGCGAGCCAGGCCCAAGGGATGGCCATGGCTGCTGGCTGCCTCCCTTCGCTCTGCCCTCTGTTTTTGGTTTGCTTTGGCTCTCCCCGAGAGCTGGTGAGTGAGTGGACATGATCAAGTTTCAGCTGTGCCAAACAGGCCACAGACCAGCTGCTTGTTTAACCAGCTGCTTCTCTGGACAGCTAGCCACCAGTTGGCTTCTGTGCAAGTTTCAGCTGTGCCAAACAGGGCCACTATCTCCCCGTTTGGCATAGCTTCAGCTTCTCGTAAAACGGCTCCTGAAGCAGCTTCTCTGGTGAAGCAGCTTCGGTGAAGCTGGAGCTGTTTTCAAAATCATTTGGCGAAACGTGGGCCTGCGGGAGAAGGTGGGCGAAGCTATGATTTCCAGCTTCTCCTCTCCAGTGTAAGCTGGAAACAGCTTCACCATATGCTTCATGGATGAAGCTGCTGGAAAAATACCCCTTTGGCTCAGCTTCATGTGAAGCTCTTCAAGAAGCTGTGTCAAAGGGGCTCTATTTTGCAATATCTAGCTTCAATTGCTGCAACTAGCCACCTATAGTAGTGCTTAGATACGAGAAATATCTTATTTAGCTTTCTGTTGCTGCAAGTTTGTTCAAGTTGTTGTGCGGAATACTGTGTTCTGTTTTTAATTCAAGGTGCATCGTTTTTCCCAGGATGTGACACGGGAAGAGGCACTGGAGTTGTACGAGGACATGGTTCTTGGCCGTGTTTTTGAGGACATGTGCGCGCAAATGTACTACCGTGGCAAGATGTTTGGTTTCGTCCACCTCTACAATGGCCAGGAGGCTGTTTCCACTGGCTTTATCAAGCTTCTAAACCAGGCTGACTGTGTTGTTAGCACATATCGTGATCATGTCCATGCGCTGTCCAAGGGTGTCCCAGCCCGTTCTGTTATGGCTGAGCTCTTCGGCAAGGCCACCGGCTGCTGCCGTGGACAGGGTGGTTCCATGCACATGTTCTCTGCCCCCCATAACATCCTTGGAGGCTTTGCCTTCATCGGAGAGGGCATCCCCGTTGCCACTGGTGCTGCCTTTGCTGCTAAGTACCGCCATGAGGTGCTCAAGGAGTCAGGTCCCGATGGGCTTGATGTCACATTGGCTTTCTTTGGAGATGGTACCTGTAACAATGGGCAGTTCTTTGAGTGCCTGAACATGGCACAGCTTTGGAAGCTTCCTATCGTGTTTGTTGTGGAGAATAACCTGTGGGCAATTGGGATGTCACACCTTAGGGCTACATCAGACCCAGAGATTTGGAAGAAGGGACCAGCATTTGGAATGCCTGGGGTGCATGTTGATGGTATGGATGTCCTAAAGGTCAGGGAGGTTGCTAAGGAGGCAATTGAGAGGGCAAGGAGAGGTGAAGGACCAACCCTAGTGGAGTGTGAAACCTACCGGTTCCGAGGTCACTCCCTTGCAGACCCAGATGAGCTCAGGAAGCCTGGTAAGGGTTACTTTCCTTTTTCATTTTATTTCATTGTTGCTTCATTGGCGACAATTTCCGGTATCAACTAGGCTGATTGGAGAAATGGAGAATGAAATCAAGATTTTCAGCCATCAAAATTGTAGTAGTCTGGTTTAAGCGATTCATCTTGATCTGAGTTGAAGTCATATGCACTAGATTACAACTAGTATTAAAGCTCATGAAAATATAATATACCTTGCACTAGTGCTGTGATCTTGTTTTTGTGGCAATTTGACATCACAATTGAGTGGACCATGTAATATATTATAAGATTAAGAGCAGTATCAAACTCAATGCCTGAAAATTTAAAAGCGGTTATAATGTTAATAGTTCATGAAAAAAATGGTTAGAAATTTAGGTTTTTGTTGTGTCAGTGTGTATTGACTTAGTTAAGCTCCCTTTTTTTTTAGCACCATAGTCTATACTTAGGATTGGCAATGCTGATGTGGCTAGTAAGATAGTTTTGATGAAAACTAGTTAGATAAATCTTGTTTGAAGATATTCTGTGGTGCCAATTGAACTGGTGAATGAAACATTTCTCTCAGATTTTAGCTTCTTATCATCATCTCAGTCATCATATCTGATATGTCAACATCCTGATAGGTATGGTTAGGATGTCTTGTTGCCCACCTCATAGGTTTCTGGGACCAGTTGTCCTGTATTTTCCTTTTCCATTTCCAAAAGTCCACTTGAACTTTTGGAGCCATATGAGTGAAGGCATTCTTTTTTTTATCTCTAATGGGGTGCAATTTTTATCAATCCATTTGTTTTTATTTCGCTTCTTGTATTGATATTCATAAGAATCAATTGCCAAATGCAGGAAAAGTGTTTTGGTGAAACTTTATATTTTTTTGTGAAAGAGATGTCGGATATGTTTCTAATAAATACTTGGCTATGCATTCGATTCTTTTAAAAAAAATAATCTAATTGTAGATTCAAGGTTTCTAAGATTGGTGACTGTCAAAATTCCTTCACTTTTAGGGGTTTGTGATGATTTAACAAGTTTGGGTTAACTTGTACAGTGAACTGGATTGTTTTATGTAACAATTTGACCATGATTTTTTTTTTATCATGATTCATGTATGTAATATGTCAACTGAATTGTTCGGCGCACTGGCTCTGTCATTCACATCACTACAAATATCTGGTTTGAGCAATCGTTAAACTGACTCCATCACATTCTCTTTGCACAGATGAGAAAACCCACTATGCTGCAAGGGATCCCATTACAGCCTTGAAGAAGTACATCATTGAGCAGAACCTCGGAACTGAATCTGAGCTGAAGAGCATTGAGAAGAAGATCGACGACGTTGTTGAGGAGGCGGTTGAGTTTGCCGACGCAAGCCCACACCCTCCACGGAGCCAATTATTGGAGAATGTGTTTGCTGACCCCAAGGGCTTTGGTATTGGCCCCGATGGAAAGTATAGATGCGAGGATCCCAAGTTCACACAAGGCACGGCTCAAGTTTGAGCCTTCCTGGAAGATTGATCTGCTCTCTGTACCTCTGTTCTTCGGTTCTCTAGTCTTGTTGAACCCATGTCATGTTAAGGATGCTGTATGCATAAGGCAGTTAATTTTGGTTGATTCGTAGGCGTGTGTCCGATATTGCGGTGTAATTTATTCGAATGCTCAACTGATGTCCCAGCTTATGCCATGTGGTCTAGCTCGACTTGTTCAGGAACAGCTCATTGTCCACATATATGGGGAAGTATGTGAAACGGCCTGGAGAAAGTTATAGCGCTAGTTTGAGTCATTAGCTGCCCTGCTTGGAAAGCAATATTTGCAGTTCTATTAAAGAAACATATTACTGGTGTGTTTTCCATGTTTTGTTATTAATATAATAATAACAATAATCTTTATTCTCTGTTGGGAACTTTTTCACAACATTTTGGTTATTGAACCACCTCTTAGCTACTTGAGGTAAAAGTTCCAGAGGTGTCGCAATTGACGTGCCTGAAACTAGCAGAAACAGTGACCAGTGGTTTGAAGAATAAAAACGTCTTTGAGTGTTTTAAGTTTGAAGCAGGCATGGCTAGATGTCTTGTGTCTGGGGAATGTGGTCTCACTTAAAAGTTCTTTATTTACTTTATGTGCTCTGAGCTTGTTTAATAAAATCTAAGCAGGATTAGGTCGGTTTCTGAAAGCCAGTTCAAATGCAATAGGAAATACCGATGTGAAAAAAAAGGGTTGATATGGCGTGTTCTGTTAGCAGCAGGTAGTGGGGAAAGGAGAGGAGGAATCAAGGCCAGAAGAGTAGATTGGATTCGAGGAAGAACAGGCGAAAGGATTGCGCTCACGAGTTCAGACGCCGTTACAAGTTATTGCGCTCTCTGAGACTCTGACTCTGCCTGCTCTCCCCTCGATACATTCTACAATGCCACTCATGGGCCAACATTCACACGCGCTCACAGCCACACCCTCTGCTAACCCATTCCGACCCAAAATGCTCTTGGGTTCTCCCTCCTCGGCCTTGACAGCACGTTGGGCCCATTCGCATCTTCTGACATCGAGTTCTAGTTGACTGACAACCTGGTGCCCCCTGTTCTGCTGAACACCAACCGGTGCTGACATGTTCTTCCAAAGGGCCGGCAATCTCGTGCATCTCTTGACAGTAAAGCAAGCATCAGAGTCTGATTCCGGCAGCTCGTCCTTTCCATCTGCGCGACACGAGCCCTGCAAAAAGCTCGGGGTCTTGTCAATGGCGTCGCGGCGCAAGACACGACTTGGGTCTGGACTCTGGAGAGAAGGGTAAAACCATGTACAATGGAGGCAGGCACGGCTCGATGCGAATTCAACAAGGTAGTTGATGGTTGGTTGGTCGTTAGGGCAAAGCTACAGGCCTGCAACTAAGCTAAGACCTGACGCACGCACGCGTTGAACCCGATCGGTTTCCCTGTCGCTCGGCACCCGTACGGCCGATCCGTTGCTCACCGCAGCCTGACGCGACGACGCCGGACGGATCGGATGATACGCGTGCTCCGGTCCGCCTGTGTTTGACGGGGTCGCCGTTCCTTGGCAGCAGAACCGAAGGAGCTTCCTCTTCTGGTATCAGAAAAGGTCTGTCTGGTCGATGGGGTGGGTGGCGACTGGCGAGCCATACCCAACTCCTCCGTCAGGCAGCAAGAGACCTGAGACTGCTATCCCGTCGGTCAAGATCCATCGGTGTTGAGCCACAAGCAAGATGACGCACCTGCTCGATCGGTTTGGCATCGATCGTAGCAGTGCCATGGCAAACAGTCCAAACGCAAGCATGCGGCTGACCTGGCCTGGCCGGTGCGTGGACAATCTGACCCGGATCGGCAGGCATCGCGGCGGGTCCTTTCTTTCCTTCTCGTCACCCGAATCCGTGCGCTTTGTGCAGGGGAAGGAAGGGTCCAGGCAGTTAAGACGAACAGGAGGACGGCTTCGCCACGGCGCTCGCCGCAGCCGCAGCGGCAGCCAGGGATGACAGCCGCGCGCCGTGCCCCGTGACCGCGAGCACGAGGTGCGCGCCGTCCCCGTCGTACCGCACGCACCCGGCTGCCGGCCGGCAACCACTCCCCCCGCCCGGCCGGGCCGCTCGCAGGCATCCCCTCCTCGTCACGGGCGGTTCGCGCGGCCGTCACCCACGCTCCGTGCAGTGCTAGGCCTGCCGAACGCGACGGGGACGCCCTCGCCGCCGTCCACCCGAACGCCTCGAGCGAATTATTGGACGAAGAAACCAAATGGCGTGTCGATTGTGATGACCCAGCATGTCACTGTTCCTGACCATGATTGAGATCTCATCCGATGTGACCGTGAGTCGTGCGGCTGCGTCACCGCGCTCACCCATGTCAAAGCCCAAGCCAGAATTTCCATAAACGTGACAAGACTGTCCGCTGTGTTTCTGTGGTGTACGAGTAGTAGATGTATGCATGTATGATCGACGATGGATAGGATTATCTTTTCAGACTCCAACACACGTCTGCTTTTTTATATACTTTATATTATATATTTATATATAATAAAAGCAGCTTACAAAATCACCTGGAAGGAGACGAAGAGTACAAGCCAGGTCCCGAAGGTCACGCACACTTACAGCCTGCATTCGGTACAAGGAGAAAAGTGCTAGCCCAATCGCTGGATCTCCAAGATGGCGATGAAAACGCCGGTGACGTCGAGGATGTCGGGGTGGAAAGGGCCTCCTGCTTCAACGAGGTGAGGTTGAGGTGGGATTATCGTGACCACAAACAACAAGCATCTTCAGTGAGGTGAGTGAGGATGAATAATAGCACTGGGCGCTGGAGTGTAAATTAAAAGATCGGCACGGTGAGCACCATGGTGGCCGGCGATGAACTCGGAGGGCGTTGGCGTGGCTTATGAGGAGCAGCAGCGCGACTTGCTTGTTGGATAGCGAACAGTGCTGACGATGGTGGAGGCGCATCTGTCTCCAAGAATAGAAATTTGGGGACAAATGGCAGCGTAGGCGGTGGAGCACGTCTGCTTGGTGCAGGTAGGCGAAGAGTGAGAAGTAAGCTAGTAGCAGATTTGGCTGTGGATAGTGTCAGCGGTTGCCCGCAGCCGCGCTCCAGTGAGTTGAGAGGAGGCTTAATTAGCCAGCCGTGTGTTGGAGAGTGATTAGCGCGGGGCGTTGACTTGGATCTGCAGGAGCTAAGCTAGCTGCCGTTGTGTGCAAGACATGTGGAATCGAATTTCTGGTGAACACGTACTTGACGTTACTCACACGCGCACGCAGCCGTCCGTCTAGAATACAGTACTCGTAACCAGTGCTGCAAATAGACCACACCAATAGTTTATTAAGTACTCTTTGCTGACTGCCATTAGAGTAATGAGGCTGGGTCGTGCACGAAATCAGTTACCCCACATTCTGGTTTCCTGGAATCTGCAGATTCCAACGGGCCTTGCTCGAGAAATTCATTTGATTACTACTAGTCCAGTATAAAAAAAATTGATTGCCAGTCATGTCATAATCCGTTTAGTAGAGCCAAAAATCGTTATAGAGCCAAAAAAGGGAAGAAAAAAGAAGAAGAGAAAAGGCAGCATGCCAATGGCTGCTGCTGAGACAAGACGCCATGCACCGCGCATGTTTCCGTGCACGATCGATCGCCATCCACGCAAGCGATCAGCCCACAATTCCTGCG
This sequence comes from Panicum hallii, assembly GCF_002211085.1. Classification (NCBI taxonomy): domain Eukaryota; kingdom Viridiplantae; phylum Streptophyta; class Magnoliopsida; order Poales; family Poaceae; genus Panicum; species Panicum hallii. The sequence goes on along the minus strand of NC_038050.1, from coordinate 1,385,981 downwards.
GCAGCGTCCAGTGAAAGAAACCCATACCATACCCTCTGATCCACGACGTCGTGGGTCGTGCGTGCTCCTTGGGAATCCGCCGCGGTCGCAGTGCGATCCACTCCATTGCAGTCACAGCGCAGCGCAGGCGTGGACATGGACGCCATCATCCTCAGGCCTCAGCGCCTCCGCAGCCACGACCCACGGCTCCGGCGGCGGTGAGCGAGATGGAGGCTCCGGTGGCGGCGGAAGTCTCGGCCGTCCGCTCGCGCACCTTTGCTTTCGCCCACCCCGTGCCGCCACAACCGGACGGAGTGTTTGGGCGCGTGCGGCATCCGATTGTCAAAGCCAGATTCCGTTTGGTCCCTGCCTGTGTCCATCCGCACGCACCCCTGCTGCCATGCAACGCAATGCAAATACGATGACTTTGATACAATGTTTATGCTCGTTTCTTAGGGTCTAAAGTTTAAAAGTGTCACATCAAAAAAATCTTATCATTTAGAAGTATTAAATAAAGTCTAATTACAAAACTAATTGCAGAATCTCAGGGCTAATTCGTGAGACGAATCTAATGAGGTATATTAGTCCATGATTAGCGGATGATTACTGTATCATTACTGTGGTAAATTATGAATTAATTAGGCTCATTAAATTTGTCTCGCGAATTATCACTCATTTGTGCAAAAAGTTTTATAAACAGATTTTATTTAAATCTTCTAAATAGCAAGATTCTCTTTAATGTGACGGGTCTAAACTTTAGAGGGGAGGAAACGAACACACTTATAGTCCCAAGGATATGCAGTGCACAGGAAACAATAGGGTTTGGCACCAAAGACAATTGCATACAAATAAGATAGTACTGCTACGTTCCAGATGGGGTAGGGGAAAAAAAAGAGAGCTTGAAATGCCGACGGCTTGTGTGTTTTACAACCATATAAAATGAACAACCAAAATCCTATCTTTGGACATCCAGACAAGCCGCTTCATTTCTGCACAAATCCCACACTTACTGATGATCGTGATGGTAATGGTAAAAGAGGAGAGTCTATTCAGGTTGTCAGAAACTCAGGCTGTCAGCCACGCACGCGGATTTTGGAGAATCCAGAAAGGGCGGAGCGGGGGACGGCGAAGGCGCAGGCAGGCAGGAGCAGCGGGAGCTGAGAGGGGGTCAAACCCTGTCCCATCCAACGGTTCTTTCCCCTCTCCGTACGGTTTTCACGCACACAAGGATATCAGAGCTACACTATAGAACTGGAAAGGAAGGAGAAGTCATACCCATACTGTCAGGTCGTGGTTGGTGGACCCACTCAGACGTGCTACTTCACGCACCTATTCACACTTCTTGCGCTGCCCGAGTTGAGTGAAAACACGCCGTTATTTAAATGTATGTCCAAAAAAATCTGTCACATGACAATATGAACTCTAAGTGGCTGGTGTTTACTAAACAATGATTTGCTCACTCTTGAAAATTACCAAATTTTGTATTAACATGTGCTAGTTGTTTTCTCAATTTGTGAAATAATATTCCTCCATACATGGACAGCCACAACTATTTTTTTATGAACATAACGTTAGAATTTACACGAGTACAAAATACAAACCACAAGGTACAAAAGAGCCCGCGTCACTTTCCGATCAATCAAAAACCACATGATTGTTCATGTCAAACTCGATTTTCAATCCATCTGAAAACCGCCTTACAAAACTAACGAAAAAAAAATGACCCATTTGCAAGCAAAACGTCCATGGAAGCATAAAGCCGCCCACCCTCCCCTCCCACTCCAACCATCTCCCCTTGCCGCTCCTCCCCTCCCTCTCCTCCCCAGGCAGCGACCAGCGAGCGCAGCCAAAACGCCTCGTCTCCTCGCCGCCGCGCCACCCCTATTAATTCTCTCCTCCTCCTCTCCACGTCCTCCACACCGCGCATCGCATCGCAAGCTCCTCCTGCCCGTGCCACCGTACGCGTGCTTCGCTTCTTTCAGCTCCTGCGCCGAGGCAGAGCCGAGCCAGGCGGCGGGGAGCAGCAGGCAGCAGCCGAGGAAAGAGCCGGCGTGTCGGTGCCGCCAGCCATGTCCGTGAGCGTGGCGTCCGCGCCGGCGGGGAGGACGGCGGGCGTGGCGCCGTGGCCGTACCTGGAGTACATGGCGCGGTGGGAGCGGCAGGTCGAGAGGCGCCAGCTCTTCCTCCGGAGCTACCACTTCTCCCGCGACGCCGACGTCCCGCGCTCGCCGCGCGCGCGCGCCAGGCGCGTCGTCTGGGCGGGCCTGCGCCGCCTGCGCCGCGCCGCGGCCACGGGGCTCCGCCGCCTCCGCGCGCGCCTCCGCCTCTGCTTCGGCTGGGCCACGCGCCGCCGCTCCCGCCGCTCCAGCAACTTCCGCTACGGCCGCCTCTCCGGCGCCGGCAAGGCCCGGACGGCGGCCGCGTCCGTGTGCTTCTGGTAGTACACCGCCGAGCACAGGCAGAGCAGGATCAAGCTAGAAGCATTCTTTGCTTCGCTAGGTTGGCGTGGGAAACAAAACGAGAGAAGAAGCTTACTTAGACAAGAATTAGCCGCTGCATGTTAACTTCTACGCTGTGGAGTGCTTGCTGTTAATTAGTAGTTGCACCTAATTAGAGAGGATAAAGAGTGTCAATTAAGGGGATTAAGGGTGTTCATGTTTTTTTGTTCTTTGTTTTTTTTCCTTCATTTTTCATCGCCGCTCGCTCCTTGTCTAAATTATATTTTCCTCTCTACTTCTCTTTCTCTATCAATAAATTGTGTATTTTGCTCGAATAAGTTTCTTTGTACGAGTTCGTCTGTCTCATTTCTTACATTTGTGCATGACAATTTCAGAGACAGTTTCTCAGTAATGATGGTTGTTCTTGTGGCCCATGTACGCACAAGGCTTCTCATGGGGATGGCACCGAAAGCAAAATCACGCCCCTTTTAATTTCTACCCATGTACAAAAAATGAAATCTTTTTTTTTGAAAAACTGAAATCTTTGAGACCACCATTAGATTAGATTCTTCAATCATGCAGACAGGATGAGAGGAGAATGATGTCCTCTTTGCAGGGACCTAGAAAGACACAGTCCAATCCTCAGGTCTCAAAGCTGGTAGTTTTGATTTTTGAAGCAGGTGTGGTGAGGCGAGCCACGCTTCGTGTGCAGCTTTATTTCAAGTTGCGTGCGTGTCGCGGTCAAAAGACAGCGACCAGCAGCAGGCAGGCTGAGCAAAGAAGGAAGGATAAGCAGGGGAGGGGATTTGCATTGCCGATGGCCAACACGGCTGCTTGCCCACCTCTCCAAACTTTCACCGTGCCCCTTTCCATGATGCCCTTTTGCTTTCCCTCCTCCAGGAACAGTGAATTTCTTTTCAGATTGGGAACTCATCTGGTCTCCAACGTGCAAAAGCTCTGGGCTTGAATTGGCTGCCTCTGCCTGCACATTCATCTGTAAAAATCGATGGTTTTGTTCAGGAAATTGCAGTTGAAGCAAACTTTTAGCAGCCACTTGTCCAGTGACAAGGTTCAGTTCCAAGTGACAATGTCACAATGTTGCATCCACTTGTCAACTGAGAAATGAAGAGGAACCAGGACGTCTCGGCTGCTACCGTCCGATCCCCTGCACTGCATTTGCATATAGGGAGTGGCTTCATTCGTCAGTGTGATGGGTATCTTCAGTACATGTCTGAAGATTTCCCAGTGCCATCTTAAAGCTGCTTTATGGCATATACAGTTGTACTGTATTTCTGTACTGGAATTGAAGTAATGCAAGAACTAATGGGGAGCAATTGGGCAGCATCTGTATGAGCCCCACAACCACCAATAACACAGTACAGATCCTTGAATCATGTGCTTTAATCTAGTTTAACCGTGCATCTACCATGCTAGTAGTGCTCACTAGTAGTATGTTACTACCATTGCCGCCACTCCAGCGTCAGTGAGGCTCAGTTCCAGTCATGATCACAAGCTCATCATCATGATTGCCCTGGTCCGTACCTCATGATTAAAGAACAGATGCTGGATTAATCAGAGCTGGATCTGTGCAATATCAAAGCCGTAGCCGTCACTGCAGCGTCCCCTCCATGCTGCTGTGACTGATGTAAAGCCATGAGAGGGTGAGATGTTGAGCATAGCTGATGCCTGATTCTTCTGCATAGTGCTTAGGGCTAGTACTCCAATAGTTTCCTAATCAGTCTGATCTGCTTAATCTGAAACCATTATGGATGGCACGATGGTTTGATTCCTGGAATGAGGTACCGGGGGTCCAGAAGAACCTGACATTGACACTTGGCATCTTCTTTTGCCGTGTGTCAATCGTTGATAAATAGCCAATTGTTGATACTTGATAGAGAAATTAAGAAGGGTAGGGAGGGCAGGTGCCGTACCGTTATGTGCTTTGAAACGGTGAGGAGAAAAGCCAGTGACGACTGAACTGGTGCTCGTTGCCTGGGGTCCTGGAGTCTAGAAGGTGGTTGCAAAAGTAGTCAGGTTTGGAGAGCCAAACACAAAAGAGAGACGAAATTCAAATCCGAAAGCTAGGCTGGGAAACGAAAAGGCGGCCGGTTTGAAATGGCGAGCGCTGGAAGATACACTGGAGTGCCCCGCTTTTGGTTTTGGCGGAGCAGATTAGCGAGGTCTGCTCGCGGGTAACTTTTGGGTGAACTACTGCTTTACCAGATGCAACATCTAACATGTAATTAAAGCTGCTGCTGCTCTGTAGAATCAAGAAATGGGAAGGTTGTTCGTCGAAGACACAAGTGCCGCAGCGACGCCCTTTCTTCCATCTGCAGAACGCATCCAAGTTAAAGTAGTAATCATGTTAAAAAGAAAGGTTAAAGGAGTAACAAAGAGTAAAGACAGATGTTTCATGCGACCAGTGAAGCTAAGCCAGGAAATCTTCAGAGCTAAGCCAAGCAAAAAGAAAAGAATTACAGCTGCAAACCGTTTGCATTTTGTCCTACGAACACGTCAGGCTGACACCGAGCTGAGACGGCTGCTGTTCATCGATCCTCTCATCTGTATGTTAACCTGATAAGGCTTCACCTTCATGCATGGGAAAAAACAAGGGTTGATCAACGCAAGGGCGGTGGTGCATGGTGAGCAGGCAGTAGCAGCCAAGCAGGTGGCTAGCTGAGTCTCCGAGGCTAATCATAATGGGAGTTTCATATCCCTGTTTCCAAAAATACCACATCAGCTTGGGGTGAATGAAATACTATGATTTAATGGAGAGTTTTATTTCACTATTTCCAAAGCTAACCAGTGTAATTAAATACTAGTTGATCCAGTGTGGAGTATATTTGTAACCAGTGTAATTAAGTGTAATTAAATACGCATGGAATCTCCCATGAAACAACGGCGGTCACAGTAGTCGTTTCACGCCATTTCCAATGTTTTGTAAACGAGCTAGCAGAGTATCATAGGGATGAACTCTTCCCTCATTAAATCAGTGCCACATCATCAAAAATGCTGATGTGTCATGATAATTAATGGCATGAAACTTGCCATGAAACCTCACTGTGATTAGCCCTGAAATCCATCCGAGCTAGTGGCCCACATGTCAGTCAGTAATTACTGCTTGTTGGTGCAGGCCGGTAGGGAAAGAAACCGCGTAGGTAATCAAGCTCGCCGGACTGCTGCTGGACTCGGGCTTTCGTCGTGGCCGTGGCCGCGGGGTTGCCGTTGCTGCCGGCACCATGACATGGCCCGCATTTACTACCGCTGCATTTTCCAGCGAGCAACGCCAGAGCAGAGAATCAGAGATGTGTGTGGATTTCAGGGACCACATCGCATTAGATCCGGGTGCAGTCAAGACTCGAGACCGGAGCCGGAGGAGAGAGCGACGCTGTAGAGGCACCATCACGGATGTGGGATCCAGTCAACCAGCTGTGAGGGACTTGCGTGTCCTGGACGCGCCCAGCGCTGCCCTGACTTGACCGGCGGCGGTGGTCGGACGACCTCACTAGCTCGTTCAGGCCGTTCAGTTTTTTTTTTCTTTTTTTGAGAAATGAGGCCGTTCAGTTCAGCTGCTGGATTCTGCCCTGCCGCCCGCAATCCGGCAGGACGGGCTCAAGCCGTGGTGGGCCGGGCCACCTCTGACGTAAAGCACGACGGCTACTGGTGGGGAGCCCACACGCGCGTCCCTTGTTGGCGGCCCGTGGGCCCAGGGGGGCTTTGCTCTTCTCATCTTCTGCTGCCTCCTCGACCCGGGTAGCTCGTTATTGGGCCGTATCTTGAGAAGTGGGCTGCCCTGGCCGGGATGGGCCATCGGAAGGCCCCCAATCGGGGGAAATCCCCGCCGACCGCCCCAGGCCCAGGATCTGGATGGGCGCCGGATCGACGCGCTAATGGTAAGCAGCGCCGAGACTTCTTTGATGCTCAAGACTGACGCATCCGTCTCAATGAAATATTCAGACAGATTCTGAGATTCAGACATGGAACACATGTTACTCAGTCTGAATCTCGCTTGACGTTGACGAGCCCTTATTTCCACCCCTGTTTTTTCATGCCCATTCATTGTTCACTAACACTTGTTCAAGAAAGAACAGCTTCAGTTTTATCAACCGGCTGGCACATTCGATGCTACCTTAACCTATCAGACCTGTACACGTTTATCTGTATCTTTGTACCGTGTACGCTATGCTCTACTGTACTTCTTTTCCTGCCCTTTTTATCTGCGTGTATGTCTACTTACTAGCCACTGACGGCCTACTTAACCAGCAAGCTACTTTTAGCTAAGAGAGGCGTGCCACGCTAAACCCTCGCGTGCTGGGCTGCCGCGACTCCGACTCCGACTCCGCCGGCCGAGACGACGACGGGGACGGCACTGTTGTCGCAGCCCAGGAAATAAACACGCTCACAACTCACTGGAACACGGCGCAACAGCTCAAGGAGACAGCAATGGCGACGAACGCCCCGGCCGCAACAATGGCCTGTATGTTGGCGACTTTATTTCTCTAGCCTTGGCAAGTTACAACGATGGAGTTCACCAGCCTTTATAGACCTGGACGTCGTGTATACTGGAGCACTACCTCCATTCACCCACGATCCATGCAACTTGACGCTCACGGGCACGAGCTCTCCTCATGCGCACGACCTGACCAACATGCATGCCACGAACTCCTACACCACGATCCGCATACCTTGCTCAGCAACGTCCCCGCAAGCTGCTCACTCTGGACGTTGCGGCCTCTACTGTATGGATCAGCACTACGCGCAACATGCACTCCTAACCATCTACGACTCATTCACCTACCAGCAACAAACTTGCATGGCGTGTGGACTCTGGACTCTAACGCGCGCCTGGTGCAGACCTGCTGCAGCTCGACACACGCACCTACTCTGAACATGACCTTACACACACGCTAACACTCCCATGTCCAGATTATTGCTAACAGGCACGACGGCCTCCTCCTCGTCCTCCTCCTCCCCCGCGGGCCTGCTGCACGTGGGGTCGCTCCGCGGGTTGTACCGCTGCACGACCAGCGCGGACGCCGTCGTCGAGAACTCCGCCGTCGCCAGGTAGCTCCCCACGGGGCCCAGCTCCGGGCAGTGGCTCTTCTCCACCAGCGGCGTCGATGTCCGCGCCAACCGCCCGGTCACGACCAGGTTCTTCCCTTTCCCGAGCGCTTTGATGGCGGATGTCACTTCCTGGCGCTCCGTCGCCGTCACCTCCTCGTACCTGACGGAGCAGTCCCCAGACCTCTGCGTCCGGGTGACGTATCTCTGCAGGGCTTCCTCGTCCTTGGCGGGGCTACCGTCGGCGGCGTTGGGTTTGGCTGCCGATGCGATGAAGCGGGCGACGGTGAGCTCGATGCCGGGGTGCTCGCCCATGCGGGCGGCGTACGCGAGCGCCTCGCGGTCGTCGGGCCCGCCGAAGAAGAGGACGAGGACGGCGTAGGAGACGTCGGGCGCCGACACCTGCGCCGCGCCGCCGAGGACGCGATCCACGAGCACGGCGACCGAGCAGGGCGCGCTCCGGAGCACGCGCACGTTCGCCTGGTGGTACGCGCGGTCCACGGGCTCCATCGTGCCGTCGTGGCAGAGCATCTTGTGGAACGGCAGCACCACCAGCGCGGCGCGCTTGTTCAGCGCCGACGCCACGATGTCCTCGTGGATGGTGTTGAGGTCGGAGATGGCCGTCATCGGCTTCACCCGCACGGCGCTCAGCCGCTGGAACGCCTCGAACGCCACCACCACCTCCCCGCCGCCGTCGCGCCCGCGCCGGCTCGAGAAGGGCAGCCCGTTCTGGCGCGCGCGCTGCACCATGGAGATGGCCGATGACCGCTCCGAGAGCTCCACCAGGTGCATCGCGTACATGGTGAGCTTGCTCCGCCTCGTGCCGCGCGAGGCCTCCACCAGGTTGATCAGCGTCGGGATGCAGCGGCTGGCGTGGAAGCACGCGAGCACCCGCAGCTCGCTGTCGGCGTCGAGCCGCTCCACGGTCCGGTGCTTGTACGACGCGCCGCGCCGCGCCGGCGTGTACACCGCGGTCACCGCCGGGGTGGTTATGAAGGTGGTGATGAGTGCCATGAGCACGAGGATGGCGAACGACTCCTCGTTGAGCACCTTGCGGTCGCGCCCGATGTTGAGCACGATGAGCTCCACGAGCCCCTTGGTGTTCATCAGCAGGCCGAGCGCGAGCGCCTCGCGCGGCGGCACGCGCATCAGCAGCGACGCGAGCACCGTGCCGCCGATCTTGCCGGCGCAGGCCGTCGTGATCACGAGCACGAGGAAGCCCCACGACTTGGCCCCCGAGATGGTGGCCACGTTGGTCTTGAGCCCGCTCGACGCGAAGTACAGGGGCAGGAACAGAGACGCCACGAGGTCCTCCATCTTCTCGGTGAGCGCGTCGGCGTAGGCTCCTTCCTTTGGGATGAGGACGCCGATGACGAACCCACCGAACAGTGCGTGGATGCCGATGGCGTCTGTGGCCAAGCCGGCGGCGAGAACAATGACCACCGTCGAGCAGATGAACGACTCCTTTACAGGCTCGCCGGCGGGGGATCGGCGCGCCACGTAGACGAGCACCGGCCGCACGAGGAAGATGGCGGCGGCGACGAAGCCGACGGCGCAGAGGAGGACGTAGATGGACACGAACGGCGACCCGGAGCCTGACAGCGCGATAGCCAGCGCGAGCAGTATCCACGCGGTGATGTCGTTGACAGCCGCGGCCGACATGGCCATGCGGCCGAGGTCGGTGGTGAGGAGCTTGAGCTCGGCGAGGATGCGGGCGAGCACCGGGAACGCGGTGATGGAGAGCGCGACGCCCATGAAGACGATGAGCGGGCCGCGCGGTGCGTCGGGCGCGATGGCGGCGCGCAGCGCGAGGGAGGAGCCGACGCCGAACGCAAAGGGGAGGGAGATGCCGGCGACGGCGATGGCGAGCGCGCTGCGGCCCGTGCGGCGGAGCGAGGCCGGGTCGAGCTCGAGGCCGACGAGGAAGAGGAAGAAGAGCAGGCCGATGTTGGCGAGCGTGTCGAGCACGGTGAGGCTCTCCGGCGGGAAGACGTGGTTGAGGAAGACCTTGCTCCTGCCAAGCGCCGACGGGCCGAGGAGGATGCCGCCCTGCATCGCCATCGATTCATTGCAGCTGTGAGCACACACACTATCATTTGCTCCCACACTTCAAATCGAGCAGTAACAGGAGCATCATCAGTGGCACCAACATTCAGATTTGCATGCGTGGATTATAATAGCAAGACTCAGCATGAAGTAAGTGGTGCCACAGTTGCTGAAGAAAAATCATCTGCACTTCAAGCTGTTCTAGACTTCTGGAACAGCTTTCTGCGTGCATATGTAGGTCATGATTTTAATTATTACATAATGGAATTCATATTCAGTAGTTTTCTAAATCAAATTTATTATGCTGCCAAAAAGAAAAACATTTGCTGAACTATAGCTTCAATCCTGACTGGATTTTTGTCTGAAAAAAGTTTAAAAATATGAATAGGCTTGTCTACTGCATGCCACAAATGGTGTCCTGACTGAGCATGCATTTGGGTGACCCGCAGACGATCTGTGCAGGGGGTATTACGGTTCCAAAAGTAGGCAAAGGTAAAAGTAGAAGATGGCTAAACTGAGATTATTTCCTAGCAACTCGGAGTTATCGTGGGGCCCAAGCTTGACTGTTCTTTTCTAAAAATAAAAATTGATCATTTTTCAAATAAAGTTAGCTTAACTAGTTCAGTCACTGCACAGTTGCAGAATTTTTTTCGTGGTCTTCACAACACATTGCAATACTCCAGTCTCTATGCAACGTTATGAGCGTGCATGTGGAACGTAATGGACAAGTACTAGGAAATACAGTTATAAACCTGTGCTTGTGTTGAGAATGTGCAAATAAATCCTGTTGCGTACGTGTTCTCATTTTTTTTTCAAAGTTATCTTATCAAAATGACACGATCGAATTGCAAGCCAATTTATTTTTGTGGAACAAACACGTATACCATTTAATTACTCGGTTGCAATAATCATAACCCTGAAGAGGAATGGACAGGTAGATGATGAGCTTACGATGATCTCGGCGATGACGCGCGGCTGCCGGAGCGGGCGGAGCGCGACGGCGAGGCCGCGGGTGAGGACGAGGACGAGGCAGATCTGCAGGGTGATGAGAGGCAGCGCGAAGTGCAGCGGGCTGTCCCCCTGCCACGCCCCCTCCGACGTCGCCTTCATCGGCGCGGACAGCGCCGACGACGCCTCCTCCCCGCCGGCGGCGGCCACCATATATATCCCTCCTCTCCCTCTCCCTGCCAATGGCGAGTCCAAAGCGAGAGCTGAGGAATTTCAAACACAGACGCGCACCGCACGGTGGCCTCTGAGAAGAGGAGCCAAGCGCGGCAGCAAGCAAGGCGGGCCGGCCGGCAGGCCAAGATTGTCGGTGTGGTGAGAACGTACGCGCGCGAGGAAGAAGAAAGCAAGCTCGCGGGTGAGAGGGGGCCAGTGTTCAAATATAACCAACCAGTAACGCATTCAAGCGAGCGATGGGTGGATGGACTGTGCGTAAGCTTCGTTCGTGAATTCTCTCTCTCTCTCTCTCTCTCTCTCTCTCTCTCTCTCTCTCTCTCTCTCTCTCTCTCTCTCACACACACACACACACACACACACACACACACACACACACACACACAGAGACACCCCCGAGTACCTGACGGAGCGAGATATTCGTGGACAAATATAGCAGCGGCGCCCAGCCGGCCTGCCGTCTACGGGTGGAGCGAGGCTGCCTGTCTGTCTGTGTGGAGTGTGATCGATGGGCTCTTGTATCACCTCCTCTCCATCACTAGCTTGTTATTTATAGAGGACCTGAAAGGAACGTAGCTGTGAGCATGTCTATAAGCCTGTACATTCTAATAGCCATGCATGATACATGCACACTTCACCAATTTCTCTTTATTTTAGAATGGGCAGTATTATTGGCCACTATGGCACTATATGTGCGTCAGCAGATACGTCGCAGCCATGATAGACCATCAAAGATTTGTTCAGAATTGGCCTGTACAATTTGGAGTTGGTGATCTGAATTGAAGCCATGATAGACCATCCGTCCAAGATTCGTTCAGATGAAAAACATATTTCGCCTGAACCTTTTCGCAGGGGATTACTGAAGAAAAGAAGAAGACTGAATTGGATATATGAAGCCAGTACTTTTCCAGTGACACGAGATGATATCACAGTGCTCCAACAAGCATCTAGCAGGCACTACATCAGGGAACGAAAAAAAGGTTTTCTGATCTGCCGATCGTGCGTTAGGTATGGAACCATCACTTGCCATGGACAGTGCTATCGATCGATCACATAGTTGTACCAGAAGTAGCTGATGCATGCAGTAGTCATGGAGACAAGCAACAGTAGTACTGCATTATTGTTTTGCACTACCGGGCGGCTGGCTTGTGGGTGGGTAATTTGGACGTCCAGAATTCGTCCAGGTCATGCAGATTTTACAGTAGTGGAACCTGTTCCCGTTTCTAAAAAGTTTTGGAGAATTTGGCATGATGTCCAGATCGATCATCAACTGCTGCAGCGGAAATACGGGCAACAACACATCACATGTTGGGACTCAGAATCACTCTGTTGGAAATGCAGGCACAGACAGTATCATTGCATTTTCACTAGCTGCCTCTGCATTTCCACTAGTTTGCGAGGGACTCGTGTGTCCGCCGCCACCATACATTCGGCGCAACCTCATACGCACGCAAGCCTGTCGTCGGCGCGGCGAAGAAAGCTGCATGCGTTCGATGCATCTCGAATAATGCTGGCACCTCTAAGGCCGGCCGGTTTCAAGTTTCAACGCAAGGTCCAAACTTAGTGCTCGTATTTAGCTCCATCATGGTCGTGGGCGATCTTCATCCAACTTGCTTGCTCTCAGCCCGTCCACACACATTTTCCCCTTTGTTTGCCCTGAATTTTCTCAAAAGTTTTTTTAATTTTTTTTTCGCGCATGTCCACGCAGTGCTACTGTTCATGCAGCTTTTATGTTTGCGCAGCTGCGCTTAGCTGTTAATTTTGTTCCCTTTGCTTTTTCTTCACACCTTGGTGCTCGTTCCTGATCCACTTTATTAATTTCTCGAACAGTTGTCCTTCGGCCCAAACAAAATCTAACCCTTCCCCGAAAGGAAGGCCCAAGCAACAACGTTTCACCACAGATGACAGAACAAAATGGACGCCGAAGTAGTCCTCCGCAGCAGAAGCGCCTACCGGGCCCGGCCCACTTTGTCCTTAAACTTGCTCTGAATAATTCAACCACTGGGACAGCAGGCACAACTGCCGCGCCAACACAGGATGCCTGGTGGATTGCTTTGCTCCCCCTGCGGATGCTTGCTGATCACCTGGACCATTCAACCACTCAACTTGAATCAAACAATCTTGTGACCATCCCGATGACCGCTGCCTTTGAATGCAGATCGTTCAAGAAGTAGGCAGCCACTCAGCTCAGTTTGGAGAGATAGAGCCTGGAATCTGGACAGAAAAAAAAAACACTCAGACCCGAGACAGTTTTGTACGCTTCAGGAATCAGAAGAGAGCGCTCTGCATGCAATCGAGTCCCAGGTGGTAGAGTTCCCAGTCCAAGGGATGGATGGACGCATGGACAGATCCACAGGTCAGTGAGTCTACTGATCATGGCGCCACTCACTTTCAGTTTCAGATGTGTAAAAGGATAACGCCACGCACAGAACTGTTATGCCAAGAAAAAAAATCAGATTATCTGCACCTCTCGATCGACCGCCGCGTGCCTTTTGTCGGTGATGAATGATGACGTGATGTGCTCTAGATAGAACTGTTGCCGTCCATAGCAATAGCAGTCAGAAAAACGGACAGATCCTTCTGCTGGAAGATGGAACAGAGACTTCAAATGGCCCATGAAAACTACCCACCAGGCTCTAGTACTACACCTCTTTTTTAGCATCCAGTATAGATGTAATGGTACAGTACACATTGTCAGGACAAGTATGTTTTTTACCTGAAATCCCTGGCTTCTAGGACTACCTAGGTACACAGCTAAGTATTTTTTAACTGTATGTATGTGCAGTAAAATTTTCTACGGTCTAGACGCTGCTGGACGGAACAGCGAAGAAATTGATCTGAACAAAGAGATGAAACGAACCAAGAGGGCGTGTAACCGTGGCGTGTCACTGCTACTCCTACTCCTACCCGAGCTGCTGCCTACGTGCACCTTCCTTTGCGCACCCCGGCGCCGCCGCCTCCTCCGGCGAACCGCCTCGACGTCCTGCCCGTTGAGCTCCGCGAGCTGCCGGGAGTGGTTGCCGATGATTGTCGCGGCGCGTTGGTCCTCGGGGAGTATGATCTCGTACCCGTCCCTGAGCGTGTCCATCCCGGGGTCCAGCAGCTGCCAGAACGCGCCGCCGACGAGCGGCCCGCCGCCGGCGGCCGAGGCGTAGATGGAGTCGAGCACCTGGCCCAGGAAGCGGTCCCGCTGCGTCCGGTTGGCGACGCCGTCCCACAGGAACTTTCCGTACTCGGTGACGAGCAGCGGCTTGCCGAGATACAGCTCCGTGTCCCTGGCGTGCGAGCGCGTCCAGTTCCGGAAGAAGGCGAGCTGCGCGGCGGCGCCGGAGCCCCAGAGCCAAACGTCCGGGTAGAGGTGGATGGTGGCGAAGTCGACGCCGTGCGCGCGGTGGGTCTCGACGAAGTTGGTGCCGTAGTAGATGCCCCAGGGGTTGAGGTCCTTGCTCTCGTGCGCGCCGTCGCCGTAGAAGCCCTCCAGCCCCGCCGTCACCAGGTGGTCGCCGTCGATGGACTTCACGTACGGCGCCATCTCCTCCACCCAGGCCTGCAGCCACCACCCAGAATCGAATCAGATCAGAGAATCCTGTGGTCGGTCGATCGTGTGGCTCGCGATCGATTGATCGATAGATCGACATCGAGCGTTAATTGCGCCCGGCCGGGTTTTCTGGTTTTCAATCCAGGCGAGGACGGGTCGGCGCCCGGGCTACGTTGACAGCATGGTGATGATTCAGCGTGGTACACGAGCTAGAAGATTGATGGGGACGGACCATGGATGAATGGCCGGCGGAGGGTCGCCTACCTGCACCATGGCGCCGGTGGGGTCGGCGTCGCATCGCGGCTCGTTCATGAGCTCCCAGCCGAGGATGGTAGGGTCGTCCCTGTACGCGACGCCGGTCACGGTGTTCACCCGCGTCAGCACCGTCTGCATTCCATCCGTCCACCAGGAAAAGCTTCTTTCAGAGACGGAACCAACAAAAATGCTGAGATCTAGAGAGAGTGAGAGAGAGACCTTGACGTGGTTCTTGTAGTATCCCTTGACGACGGTGCTGTTGAAGAAGTCGTCGGCGGTGGCGAGGTGGTGGCCGGCCTCCCTGGCCCAGGCGACGTACTGGCGCTTGCCGCCGAAGTCGTGGAAGTTGTTGGTGAGGCAGAGGAGGAGGTAGATGCCGTGCCGCCTGGCTTCGGCGATCGCGAAGTCCAGCCCCTGCAGGCACAAGAAACCAATTCCATTTCATTTCATTCGCTAGCTGTTAGTCAGCTCGACACGCACGACGACAAGCCGTTGCTAGCTTTGTGCTTCTTGTGCATCGGTCCGCACGGCCGTCACCTGGAACATGGCCTCGTCGTAGACGCCTGGGGCCGACTGCAGCGGGGTGTCGCCGCCGTCGCTGAAGGCCCAGGTCCGCGCGAGGTTGAGCCCGTGCCCCGCCGCCTGCCGGAACGCGGCCACCACCTGGCCCCTCCGCGGCGGGTCCGACGCCACCAGCATCAGCCAGTACGCGTTGAACCCGCTGAAGTAGACCGTCTTGCCGCCGCCCACCACGAACTGCGTCCCGTCCACGCCCACCAGCCCGACGCCGGGAGTGGCGGCGGCGGCTGCGGAGGCGACCAGGCAGAGGAGGACGAGGAGGCTGGCCGCGAGGCCCCCTGGCCGTGACCTCGCCATTGCCTGCCTGCTGTATGCCCTCTCTGCAGGTAGCCCCGACCTCTACCAGTATATACCTGCCGTCGTTCAATGAGCACGCGTCGGTTTAACCGGCCGGGAAAGGGAAACCATGGCGCTCGCACGTCCGCCGCGAACTCGGGCGCCCGTGCGCGCGTATTAATAGAGCTCCGGCTCCCCCGGAAGGGAAGGGGAAGGTAGCAGAGAGCGAGCGAGAGAGCGCCGCAACAAGCTCATGCCTAGGAAGATGACGCGGCTCGATCGGTGTACGTGTGCAGCAATCTGGCCGGAGAGCGCCCGGCCAGCCAGCTCCCCCCGCAGCTAGGCTAGCGTGCCGTCCGTCCATGACGTGACACCTCCATTTGAATACCGGAACTGTAACCGCGAGCTCCGTCGTCGTGCCAGCCAGCTGCCGAGTTGCGTCCATGTACGCGAGGAAAGGAAAGGAAGGAGACCGTGTCATTGTTTGACTCCGACAGCAGCGAGCGCACGAGACGGGGAGCGAATCTTTGGAGCTTCCGAACGAGGCAGGCGGCGGCGGACTGGAATAATCTCCGGCCGGTGGTTCCGTGCCGAACGCATGGCGAGATGGGTCGTCCCGTCACGTAACCGTAAAAACTGCCGACGGAGGCAGGAGGAGCGGCCGCGCACGCTACTTGGCTGGCGGGGCGGGTCACGGGGAGATCGCCACGCCCGGGCAGGCGGTCCGGGTCCAGGTCCAGGGGCGCGCGCGCGCGCGAGCACACGGGAAGGGACGGCGGCCGGGTGGCATCTGTGGCCGGCGGGCACGACGCGCGCGCGCGATTGGGCGAGAGAACCGGTCGTCGTTGAGGAGGGAACTGCCGGGCCAATGGGACGCTCTCTGGCTGCCTCCTTGGGCGTTCCATTTGGATGGATCGCTCGTGTACGAGATGCGATGCGAGCACAGGCACAAGCCCACGATCACTGTGGCTCCGATTGGAATTACCACATCAATTCATCGTCCATGATTGTACCCGCACACTTATGCTGTCGTGCCAGACTCCTTTGCAGTGGGTTCAGTCAGCTTGCCACGCCGACGGCCGACACCACTGCACACCAGCATGAACTCCGTACGACGCATCTGCGCTCGCCCCCTCCGTACACGTACGTACCGGCCGGTCCTGCTAATTCTCGACTCCACCGGCAACAACAATACAACCCGTATGGCCGTTGGATCGATCTGCTGAAGAGCCTAGCCAAACCTGGGCACGGTACCGCAGCGGCGTATGCTGATGTGGCTTCAGACGTGGTAGCAGCTCATGGAGTCCCAAGCCAACTGAACCAAGCACACCTTAAAATTCAGACACGGAGCTTTCGTAGCTACTAAGCCACCTCTAGTATGATTGACTGATCCTTTTATTACCAGGCTGCTTCTGAACATTCTCGTCAACCAAGGGCTAGTCAATACACAATTTACCGTCGTACTCTGTACTGTAAATGTCATCGAAAACGACTGCTGCGATGTCACTGACCAACTGTAATTCTTCCTCTTTTTTTTTGTCCACGACACGACTCCGTTGAAGAATGAAGACTGAAAGTCAGAGAGGACGGAACGGTGAGCAGTAACATCCGTCGGACGGGCAGTAACTTCGGCAGCTTGTTGCTAACCCTTTTCTTTTCTTCAGAGGATGGCACTTGCCACCTTGTTTTAACTTTCCGAAAGCGAGCCGACAGGTCTGAGAGCCGCGGGAGCACTGTTTCTCCAAGTTTAACCATCTGGTTACGTTTCCTCCCTGGAGGATGTATGGTTGATAAAAGTGGATCGAATCAACAAGCTAAGCTTACTCTGCACGGAGCAACGAGAAAGTCCAACTAAAGCCGGGCGGAAAGTTACGGTGGCCGCACCGTCTGAATCTCATCGCTTTCGGCCTGCCGTCGGCAAATATCTTCGAAAACACCTCCTGGAAAGTGCCCCAAGATACATAGATAAATATTAAATAAGATACGCTCGATGTAGGCGAATTTGTACTATGTTTCGCAAAATAAATAAATAAATAAATACGCTACATATAATACGTGTATGTGCAGCTGCAAAGTAATTAACCAAGCCATCAGCCCCACCCCAAAGCATAAGCTCTGAGAAATGCCGACGATCCATTTGTATTCTGAAGCTTTGAGAGTGATTTGAGTCGGTTTCACGATTCAAAAGCGTCCTGCACTAGTAATGAAGATCCGAGAAGAAACTGAAATCGCAAAGAAAGCTAAAGGTGGAGGAGACCCTGATCGCGCTGTCGTTGTGAGGCTCGCGCACTGGGCAGCTGATCAGTCCAGTACCTCACCTCGCTGTAACTGGAAGCCTTTACTCACTCACTAAGGTGGTAATGACGTGTTACCATTCTCCAGAACTGTTCTGAACATTTCTTTCAGACCTCCGCATGCCATTCGTCCAGCAGGGTAAACCTTTCTCAGACACTAGCGCTCGCTAGTAGACGCATACGCAAGTGCCATCGCAGCCGTGGTGCCATTTGCCATGCCGGCCAGGAAGCACTACCTGATCCAGGCCAAGGATCGTGTCAATCTTGTGCACAAGTTTGACGCACGATCGACCGTGTCGCCACAGCCGTCGCGATCTCTCCCCTTGCCTGGACAGTTGGGCCTCTCGTGTCTGAGCACATGCTCCGGCCACTTCAGACCCGTCTCTCTCTCAACAACTCGGCCATTTTCCTCCTCCTTTTACTTCTAGAAAACCTTCTCTGGATGATGATGAACTGTCTAGTCGTGGAGGGATGAACACGGACTAGCCTCTGGACAAAATCGTAACGGTTACTTCTTTTATACGAACTCTAAACAAGTTGCAGGAAAGTACACAGTAAGCTAGCTGATGGCAGCAGCCTTACCTGTTGGGTTGAAGGACGGCAGGGTTCATCCAATCTAGGAGGAACACCAACCCACCAAGGAAACCCAAGATCAAACTGAATGAGACCACAAAAGTTTCATAAATCTACCGAATAAGACAGCACGAGCAAATTAAAAACGTCAATTGTATCCTTAACCTTAAATGAACTTGGCGGAAAATCGATTCCTTTCCAGCCTCACTTTTTTCCCCCCAAAACCATCTTTTCGATAATCTGACCAACAATGCGCGGAACCAAAGAAATCTTTGGCTCGTAAATCTCATAAATAAAACCGTAATAAAATTGATGTAAGTCTTTGTCGGATCTGAATTAGTTCAAATGCTGTAGATAAAAAATATATCTTTATCTTGCGAATAAATACTAGTCGATTATCAAGGGGTAGGATCAGTATTCAGTACACACACTCGCCAACCATACCAACTGTAGCGCAAAGAAAAATAATAATCCATGCAACAATTTCTCAGATCACCACGAGGCCTATATATTATTGCATTCCCTGTATATATATATATATCCCTTTCACGTGAGTAGCCAAGTAGGCGGCCATTACAAGCTAAGAAAGATACAGGCAGGCATGACAAATATGTTTTATAATAATACTCATCGACGACGTTATTAGTTGATGAAGAGCAGGGCAAATGGTAGTAGGAGCTCCAGTCGCACCAAACGCTTATATCGGTGGAGCGCTTCTGCCGCCTCGGTTGGGAGAGCTCGAGCCCTTTTACATGGCGCACAGGCGGAGCCACAAAACGTTGCTCCGGCTCCGCCCTCGCGCAGAGTGCTCCCAAACGGGGCCTAAAATGGGAGCAGATCGACGCTGTCATACACGTGGAACAGGTGACGCTGTGAGCAGTAGCCCAGGAGCGACTACTTGATTGTGGTTGTTCCAACATGAGGCCTAGCAGACGCTCTGCAGCATCACATCGCGTCACATTACGAGTCGACTTGATAATACCAGTATAGGTTGCTGTTATTCTGCTCCTGCAACTGGCTTATCAGTGTATTCTTCTTCATTGCACTTATTTCTAAGTTGATTCGGATCCAAAGGATCAGTGTTTCACATATCACAGTATCATGCATGAATGTGGTGTGGACCAGAGAGCGCGACCGGTGGGGGATCCATATTATCATGTTGAGAGAAGCTTTTGAATCATTGAATGCAAGATTGGTACAAGAAATCTGATGCGATCCAAGTCTGGCCAAGTGTGCACTCTGCAGAACAAGGCGGTGACTACAACCTCTGTTCAACATACAGGGGGTGAAAAGGGAAGATTACATGTGATCATGGACATATGAACAAACATTTGGGGTAAACATTCAGAACTCAAGCCCGTGCTCTCTAGCAGCATCAGCTAGAGCTTTTATGCGACCGTGGTAGAGAAAACCACCTCGGTCGAAGACAACTTTGGTAATTCCTTTCTCCAGGCAAGACTTGGCAATCACTTCACCAATCTTTTGTGCTACTTCCTGCAAACCAAATATCAAACGTCTGTCAAAGACAAACCCCAACGAATAACTGCAAATGCATATTTCAGCCTATGTACAGTACAGGCCACTGTGATCTTGCTGCCAACACGCTGTCCCAAAATCTCATTGATTCTTAAGAAAGGATAGAAATTGAACCTAGGACTTGACTGTGTTGATTAAATGACCATGACTGTTTTTTTTTTGTGTGTGTATATATATAAATACTGCAGTGCCACATATGCATTGTCTGTTCACCTCTTCTACTCTGGTACACTGTTTTACTTTCACAGCAACAAGGGTTTGGCCAACCGTAGGACAACACAGACATAAGACCATGTCTGTTCTTGTGAAGAAATAGGGAATGCATCTATGTAATCTCAAACTATGTAATCTGAAATCGTAATGCCATTTCAGTACCAAATAGAGTATATACATTTATTTGGGTCATAGATAATTAATTGCACATTAAATTCCTAGTCCTTAATGGACAAATGTATCATCTGGTTTTCAACGATGCTACAAGCCTACAAGTGCAAGGAGTATGCATTTTCACTAAAGTACCCTTCCCCATATCAAGCAACAAATGGAACAAACAAGCACCAAAAAAGAATGCATTAGGCAATGAGCACTAAACCCTTTGTTACAGTCTTTGGAATGGTATTGACATTTCAGCCAAGATCAGAGTTCTCAAGCAAAATAAAAGGTACTGATAACTTACAATCGTTGGTCCAGCGGAGTATTCCAATTCCTTGGAGAGAGATTTGTGCATGGTTGAAGCTGAAGCTAAAGTGCATTGCTTTGTATCATCAATGACTTGAGCGTACAAATGCTTGTTTGAGCGGAAAACACTCAGTCTCGGCCTCTCCGTGGTGCCATTCACCTGGAAAGAAGTGTGTAAGACTGACAAGTGACAACTACGATAGATTCCTGAAACTACAGGAAAACTCGTGTAGTTGCATTCAATTCGTGAACTCTATAGCTGATAGATTCTTAGGCTACAGCTCTAATTGAAGCATTTCATCGAACAGGTCGGAACCACGGCATTGCCCCCACCCACCACTCGCCTAATCGAATGCAGAGTGAAAACGTCCTCACCAGAATTCGTGCACATTGGCGTCCACATTCCTAAGGAGAAAGGAGGAGCACGAGGCTAAATTGGCTCTCGTGCAGATTTCTTACCTTCTTCCGGATGCGGACATGGCGGGCGATGCGGTCGTCCTGGGGCGTGGGCACCTTGACCTTGGCGACGACGGACAGCGCCGCGCGCCGCGCCGGCGTGGGAGAGGGCGCGGGGACGGAAGGTAAGGGGACGCGGAGGCTTCCGGACAAGGACGCCGCGAAGGAGTGGGCGCCGGCGAGCGCCGGCGAGGCGAGCATGGCTCACTTGTGCGACGCGGCTCTTCACTTGCCCTCTGTCTCCCGCACAACGGCGTCTTTGGTTACGGCCTTATCCTATCCGCTGTGCAGTGTTTAAAAGCTTGACAAAATTACAAAAGGACCCCTTAGTTTTTAGTTATTTACTATAACAGAACAAAATTAAAAAGATGCATATTTGCGAGGAAAGAAAGATACATTTCCTATAACTTTATTTGATTACAACAACACTGAAACCCCCAAAAAATTAATATTCTAAACGATCGTAGTCTCTTTTTTTCAGGGTACTAAAATTATATATGAGCAAAATTAGGCCTGAAGAAAAAAAAACTACCCGGAGGGTCCTGGGGGAAACACAGAAGCTAAAGCTACCCAGCATGGCCCAAACGCAACTGAAATAAACGAAGGTCCGACATGTTGAAAGAAAACAAGAATTAAAAGCGGCACTATATTTTGTTTTCTAAAAAAAGAAAAAGCACTGTATCGTAAAGGGAACACGAACTTCTGAAGTTTCATATTAGAGTACTGTCACTTATATTAGTTTATTCCGAGGTACGGTACAAACGTGGTACATAGAGAATGGTACACCGAGAATGCGAATAGCATCTGCAGAATTACTGCATATGCATGTTCAGCAACTTCAGCTCACACTGCTCCAACTGATACAGCTCCATTAATAGTTGGAACTATAATTGCAATGTCTTCATCAATGAAGCTAGGACGCATCTTCTGCATCCACTATCCAAACTCACACTAAGGGGTGTTTGGTTTCCTAAAGTTTATTTTAAGTCATGTCATATCGAATGTTTCAATACTAATTAGAAAGATTAAGTATAAACTAATTATAAAACTAACTGCATAAACCTAGAGTTTATTCACGAGATAAATCTATTAAACCTAACTAATCCATAATTAGCATATGTTTACTGTAACATCACATGGACTAATCACGGACTAATTAGATTTAATAAATTCGTCTCGCGAATAAGCCTAGGATTATAAAATTTATTTTTTTATTAATCTATATTTAATACTCCTAATTAGCATCTAAACATCCAATGTGACGAGGCTTAAAATAAACCTCTAACGAACCAAACACCCTAAGTACTCCATGATGGATGACCCACAGGGTGACGCACTCAAGCAACCACTGCAGTTCCGACAGAGCTGGAAGCAAGAATAACTTCAGATTCCGACCGATCCTGACCATCCCATATCTCGGGCAAAGCTTCCTTCATGTTATGAATGTTCTCCAGAGCACGGTCAGCCCCGGGAACAAGTGTCGACCTGCCAACCTGCAAAATTCAGAAAGTTTTGTAATTAGGTTTTTCCCTTCGAACATGAATGATGGTTAATGTGGAATCTGGACCATGTACACGTCTTACAATCACAGTATGGAAGCCTGCAGCCTTTCCTGAAGCTATGTTCCGAGTGCTGTCGTCAAAAAATATCTGAAAAATATATAGGAGGTAAGTTTCACTGTGGTATTCCTTGCTTCTTGTTTGAACGTGTTCTTGGTCTTGTTTCAGAGAGGATAATTCTTACTGTCTTCTTGGGATCAATATTTGCAATCCGAATTGCAGCTTCCATGGCTTCAATGGAGGGCTTGCAGAGGATGGGCGATTTGGGTCTGAACCCATCAGATTCATTCAGATCAACCAAGCCGGCAGATGTTTCATCCTTGAACACCATGCACCTCTGGGACTCACTTAAACCATTGCAAGGATTCAGTGTCTCAAAGCATATCACACCATCAAAGCAACCCTGTAAACCCAGCCTGTGCAGAGCCTCCTCTGCGTGAGCTTTGTCAGAGTTTGTGAATACCTGAGGCAACCAAATTTAGGTTGGTAAAATTCTCTCATAATCATTTTTTCAAGCATGCCATTTCAGAGTACAACAAGAAAATAGAAAAACTGGTGACTTCTCATACTATTTTTCTCTGTGGAATCGAAACTAGGAGGGTCCTCAAAACAGGGTCAGGCCTCAGATTGTGATATGGTAAGGTACCATGAACATTTGCATGAAACTCATCATTGTCAAACTCGTAGCCTAATGCCTGCAGAGAATTGCGGTGGTGTGATTTCAAGGGGGAAGGAAATCTAGGACAGGTCATTGTAATTTGTAAATACTCAATGAACTAACGAATTATGAGTTGTTACCTTAAGGCCAGCCATTGTGGTGCCATATTCCTTGTACAAGTCCAGGCACATTTCAGCAATTTGGCTTTCTTCAATTAGCAGATGGTGCCGCATGTAATCTGGTGGCCAAAATTTCAAAATTGCAGGCTCTTCAACATTTGTGGAGAATAAATGCTTCATAAAGCATGAAGCCATGAAAAATGATTAGTGTCTTCACTCACCTTGTATATTTTTGCGACAAGATAGATTGATGCCAACGCTGAAGGGATACAAAGTATCATCTAGATCTGAAAATGAAACAGAAAACACATTTATTTAATTCTGAAACAAAATGAAAAAATAAATGCAGCAACAATCTCTGTATTTTTTTTTGAAGCAAGGAACTTACCAAACAGCAAGCACTCGTACTTTGGTCCTTCAAGAATTGCTTCCATCCTCAATAGTCAAAAGCTGCAAAGAAGTTTGCTACACTTTTCAGGGAAAATTGGAAAAATAATAACTATTCGCATTATATGACCCTAAGGAGATAAATTCAAGCAGATTCTGTACCATGCCAGATAAAACAAAAACGACACGTGAAGCAAGTAGGTCCTTGCAGGTTCAAAAAAAAAGAAAACATCTCACATGGCATTATTGATCGCAGCTCACCATTGTTACTACCCAAGAAACAGAATATTCTGATATTACCTAAATATTAAGGCTACATCAATCTTCTTGCACGTAACTTCACTTCATCAACTCCTATGGTTATGTTTTTCAGATGGAACTCCTATATTTCTTCCCGAGTTACTGAGTCAATTAATTATAGTATAACACTTGTTTTATTGGCATTAAACACATCCATTAAATCCACCACAGTTTCACAAAATTGAGTAATAAGTAACTGCACTTTCACCTATAAAAACCAGTTGTTCCTACAGATCCTAGATCAGTAAGCTATTCCCATCCGCTACCTGTTTGCATAATACACAACCACCACCACCACCAAACTGTGAAGAAATGGCCAAGCTTGCCATCCTCACAACCCTCCTTGCTGTGGCCATGGCCATCATTTTGTCCGTGCATGGCGCCCGCACTCTTGAGAGAGTGGATCAAGTGACCATCTTGGAGGTTTCATCGGTGGCAAAGCCTCCCTCGTCCACATCATTGGAAGTTGCGGCCCTCATCCCTTTTGATGGTCCATTTGAAGAAGCGGCGGATGGCCCGATCGCAGTGGGGTACCATACAACTGATTGCACACATAGGATACCTGTTTTCATCCCTTAAAATGGCCCGTTTGAAGAAGCAGTGGGTGGCCCGATCGCAGCAGGGTACCATGCAACCGATTGCACCCGTAAGACACCGTTTTTCAGGCCCTAAGCGACACAGCTTATCATAGTGATGTTATCACGTGTAGTGGGTACAGGCAACTATCATTGCTAAGTTTGTGCCAATTATGTAAACGATCTTAACATTAAGCATGAATAATGGGACGTGATACTGTTAAATTTACTTGTCGTGGATGTGGATAGAAGAATAAGAAGTACAATAGTACGAATCATTTAGGAAAGGACATCGCTTCTTCGCACATGAATGTCATGTTAGATTCAGCATAGCTTCAACGGTTAAACCAACAAAAAGCATCCATAGGCTACGTAAATATAGCAAGTTGAATCCAAATGCAACATATCGAACCTCTCACCACCATTGCAGCTAGGACACTGATTCAATTTTGTCAAAAGAGGAAAAGGGATATCAAATTCATTGATTAGAAGGAATCCACTTCATTATTTTCCTTTTACTATTTTTTTTATATTCAAGACCCGTAAAATGGTGCTTAGACATTACCAAAAGGGAAATTAGTGATGTTCCTTGTGGGCAGTTTGAACAGCAAAAGGAAAAGATCATCCATGCATGTGGATTTTAGATCCTTCTATCAACTTTATTGGATGTATTTCTAATAAATAGTAGTGTGCGATGAAACGATGAGGAGCTCAAGGACAAGACACATAGTCATCTAACACCAATGCAGATATGGATCCTGCACCCTGCTGGCTGGCTGAAGAGTGAAGATTAGTCTGTGCAGGGGAATATCAGCTCAGCTATGAAGCAGTTGGTGTTGTCTGCAGGAGTGAAGATGGTCACATTCTAGATGCAGGTGCACTGGTTTTCCATGGGCTGGCGTGCTTTATAGATGCAATCATGCAACTTTGAAGTTACTTCTCAAATTAACACTAGGAGTTGATGAAGGTACAGGTGTACAGCTCAGTTCATGATCACCAAAGAATGCCAACTCTAGTAATTTAGGTTATTAGCAGGGATAAGGTGAAAGGCATTTCAAAAAGTGGAACTGTAGAAGGATAAAATAACAGAGGAAAACAGAACAGTGGATAATGAGGTTACCTCCAAAATGCCAAGGATTGACGGCTTTTGAAGCAGGCGGTTCTGGTGCTCTACTTATAGCAGCCCAAGGTTCTCCACATGCAGAACAGATGTGCAGCAGCCTTAGTAGATTGATGGCATGAGATTCAGCATTTGAACCCGAAAGCCAATTCATCTGTAGCTTTCCATCAGGGGAAGGGTGCTTCTTTCCTTTCAAAGAAGAAAGCAGGAGCAGTGTTCAAGCTTGGAGGCCCCGCATATCCTCAGAAGTCAGAACAGCATGGCACGTTCCTACAAAAGTGGCATGAGAATATATTGCAACAATTGAAAGGATCAAAGAATATTACAGCATCTTCCTTAAATATCCTGGAATTTGGCATAGTTGAGGAATAGGTCCACTTGGAAGTACTTGATGCCATTCCAAGTCCTGTTGTTTATCAAGCAGCCTCTGTTGAAAGTCAGGGGATGGGAGAGAATAAGAATAATAAAAAAGTATGGTAAATTGGATACTTCCATGAATCCAAGTTAGCATATCCATCTTGCATAGTTTGTGCAGTCCAATAATAACTCAATTGGAACAACCAACGTCAGAGGAATGTTCCAATCTTCTCGTAGAGCGGGTACTTTTCAACTCCTTGGCTATTATGAGCATTTCATACTACTGTACAACCTCTACGGATAATAAAAAAATAATTTACAATTTGAATAAATTTAGATAATGAAATAATTACACAATTCATACAACGCAATCACTTTAGTCAAGCAACTTCTGCAGGTTTCTCCTCTCGGCATAGGCGGAAAGAAACACCTTACCAATATCTCAGGATATAACCAAAAGGTGGTCAAATCCTTGAAGACCAGCAAAGAAAGATTAAGTGGTGTAGTGGCAATCAGCATGAGAGGTGAGAAGATGAACTGCAGCAGTTCACCAGCTAGGTTACAGTACAAAAGATTACAATAGTACCATGCGAGTAACATATTTTAAGTGGGCTTCCATTCTTCATGAGCTGCAGTTACAGCTTCAACCAATCAGCTCGTGTAAACCAGAGCAGCTACATATTTAGAGGGAAGAGAAAGAAGAGAAAGCATAAGGTCTTCCATGGAATCCTGATTGCATGTCCAGCATAAATGGTTTTGAGCTAGCATATCTGAAGCCAGAGCTTGAACTCTTGCACACTTGTGGAGCAGACCTGATCTTCAGACCTTGTCCTGGAGAGCCTAGTATGCATGTGGGTTCCTGTTATTCAGTTGCATATGAATGAGTTAGAAATGGATTAGTGTTGCATCCTTTCTCGGTTTTCAGAATTTTACAAAACTGACTAAAAAATTCAAATCACAGCGAGCGTTAGAGAACACAAGCAATGCAGTAGCTCAACTAGTCCACGCCACACAAGGTGCTTACCAGTAGCATGGAATATAGGATGGAAGAGAGATGAGAAGATGTGTGTTTTACTGGAGAACTCTCTAAATTCAAATTTTAACTCAGTAAAAAAAACATTGAAGATACTCGATCAAAAAATAAATTGTCTATTGCAAGGGCGGATACTTTTTAAGAGACAACAGCAATGCATTATAGTGTCACAGTATGTATTAAGTGAACTCTGGTAAATCAAAGTTACACAATGATATGCACATCATGTCCTTGCGCAATACCAATGTGAATCGGTGGCTAAGGCAAAGGAAAGACGAGCAAATGATGAAGATTAAAGTCATGTTGTTTAAGATCTGCACCTTCTCAGTATGAGATCCCGGTAAGCTAGCAACTGGTGTCAAAAGCTTCAATCTGACCCGAACAGAAAAATAGCATGTCAGATGTGCATGAATGATTCTCCATGAGATAATAGGCAGATTGCAGCTCACCTTTCTGGGGAATATTTGTCCCTTGCAACAGTAATCTTTTCTACCGCCTAATGAATTCCAAGGAATCGATCATTTGGTGTTAGGAAAATTAAACAAGAATTTAGGAGTGAAATAAAAAAATGGCACATGCCTTTGCTACCCTATCAGGACTGAAACTGTTTTCGGTTGACAAGAAATCCATAAGGCCCTGAACACAGAAAGAAAAGCACTCTTAGCTTGTGAAACAATAGGAGCAGTGTAGTGCGGTCTATCAATGAAAACCTGTGAGTCAGGTGAGGTCCACATGAAATCTGGAATTCCTGTACAAACATTAGGTTGTTTAAACAATGTCCGAACTTCCTGGTAAGGCCAGTCTTCTGGAACACTGAATCTACAGAAGAGAAAAGAACATGCACATTCAGATCCAGCATTTCAAGACTATTAAGGTAATAATGATAAATAAGGAAAACCATGCAAGCAGAACCAATTCATGAGTCCCTCCTACATGCATTTTTTTCATTTCTTATGTATAAACAATGTACAAAAGAAGCTAAAAATAATAACAAATTAACAGCTGTGCATTACAATCATGGATCCTTGACATAATTTTTTTAAGATATAATGGAGCACTCCAGGCAGTCATCAAGGGCTGGTCAAACTGAAAATCAAACAATTCTCAGACATAAATAAAATCTGCAGCCACTTGAGGCAGCTATGGCTGTTTCAAACTGCACACTTTCTCCATAGTTGCACCATGCTACTGAAGACAAATTTCGTCTTCATTGGTCTCTGAAGTGTGTCTATAAATAGATGCAGCAGAAACACCAGAAGGTGGGTGCAAGAGCGGCACCCCAACAGCAGTAGCCAAGCCAGTAGGTAGTACTAGAGAATAGCAGCACAAGAAAGAATGGTGACATAAGAATGGCATGACCACATAATGAGTTAATGACGTGATGCCTCCTAGCAGAAGCACATAGCACAAACAGCATGGTGAAGCAAAAGGAGAGTGCAGCATGGCACGAGAAGCTGTGTAGAGCACAGAGTGGGTGGTATGGTCATAGAGGCAACAGGGGACATGTTGGTGGTGTAATATGAAAAACACCAGGTGTGCAGGGTATAACACAAAACATAATAAAAATTGGATTTCTTCTCACGTTCTTATTATTTGAAAAATTGCGACTTACAAAAAAAAAATCAACAATCCAAATAATCTGCAACTCCATTAACACTCACAACGCACACATAGTTTTAGGCATGTGTAACATCCCATTGCACAGGTTGTCATTTCATGGAATTCAGAAAATGTGTACTTTTCTGGCAACACAACTCACCAGAGAGGATTTGAGCAAGCACGTGACTGCATATGTAAATAGGACAATGACTATCTCATCAAAACATACCTCGTCTGTTTAAGATTTTGCACAACTTCTTCTATGCAACCATGCTGTCGAATGAGTTTCAGGGCTCTTTGCCCCCCAATACCTATGAAGAGAAGAATATGACATTTAATGAGTTGCCATGAATGTTGTCAGTTTGAAGATTGCTCAAGATTGTAGATTACATAAGGCACCAAACTATCCAGCCTAGAGCAAAAGTACTCTGAAATCGAGCTTCAAGTGACATCAATTCAGGATCTAGTCAACAGAAGGAAAATACAGAAAAGATAATTGAACCTAAAACCTAGGGCATCTGGCTTCCACAGTTTCTGATGCTTTTTTCCGGATAAGTTTTTGCTGCTAAATTTGGGACAGAGTACATGTCAAAGCCCCCATGAACTGAGCTGATAAGCAACTAGAGCAACTAATCAAGGGAACCAACTTTAAAATTTTCAGAGTGGTACAATCTCTTCAGTGAAGCTTGAATTATTGAATCATACTATAGGCTTAATCTAATACATACTGTATGAAAACATAGAATGGGGTAAAACACCTTTAATATTCTCACAGTAATCACATCCACTAAGGATACACAAGTCAATGAACTGATCCATTGTGAGTCCAAGTTCTTCCAAAACCTGGAAAATCATAAAGAATCACCAAGATACTCAAAAGAATAAAAGAACATAAAGAAAATATGCGTGAAGCTACCTTTGACACTTCAAATTCTGTCACAAGAGATTTCTTATAACCAAGATCAGTTAAGTGACGAAGAAACCTTCGAGCACCAAAAGTCAGAGAGTCCATGTCTTCTGAAGCTACAGCTAGACCTGGCATTCACAGCTCAGAATGAAAATGAAATTCAGTTATGCTAAAATATAGGGTTTCGTAAAGTTATTGACTTGGTATACCTGGTGATTTTCACAAAGAGCTGCACACTGTGCTTCAGCCTCACCTGGTGCCTGCAGAAGTGGTCGGCAAAACTTAAATATTCATTACCTATAACAGTACACCACAAAGGCCAGGTAACATGCTTGCATCATTGCCATCAAATCATAGTACAGCATGTAGCCTAGACAGAAGAACCGCGCCCCATAAGACAACCAAATATAAGTTTTTCTCTGTAGTGATAGCATCTATATCACATGGGGGCAGCTACTGATTGCCAAAGATATTCACATGTGCAATGTGCATCAGTGGCCCATTTGTTCTAGTTAAAGCCCAACCTTAACAGAAAAATAAGCTTAGATCAATACCAAACAGACATCTTATTTTCAAGCTAAATCTATACCTATTTCTAAAGCACGTAACGTTTCCACCTAAATTTTTGGTTTGGTCCGCTTTGTATCATTGACAGGTGGGCCTTAGTCCATCCCGTATGCGAGTCGGACCAGCCCTCCGTCCACGACTCGATCACGTAGATCCCTACAAATTAACGCACGGGCAACTATACGTATCCGATACCTATACCAACTTTGCCCGTAGCAACGCACGGGCATATTTGCCTAGTCATCTATAAGTTAGACTAGTGCATTCTTTAAGTTCAAGAGATTCTCAATATTCTACTGACCCTCCGTGGCACTGGAAGAACACATTAATCTGTAGTTGGTCTATGCAGAAAAGCAAAGAAAAACAAACTTAACCAACAGCTGGACAAAAGTAATAATGGTACCTCAACAACAGGGACACCCATCAATCTTAACAGTCTCTTACAATCATCATTGTGCTTTTTTGTGACCTGGAAATGGAAGGCATAAATTACAGTACATGCTCAGAACCACTCCACAGTTTGATAAAAATTCTTACTAGCACTCCTCAAACTGCTTTAAACTGTTTTCTTGAAGAAACATGACATGTCGATGTGAGACTAGAAGGCTGCTCCATCTGATATAAATTCAAGGACACTCTTCAAACAAAAACTCTTTATTGTGTATTTCCTAAAACAGGGCAATCATTACCTTGACAGTTCTTTTGCTAAATTTTTCAACTGAGTCCTCATCCCCAATCTGTAATGCAAGTGCCACTTCAGAAATCCAGCAAAACAATGAGAAAGATAAGCATAGACAGCAAGGAAGCTCCAGAACTATGTTGAAGAGCAACTGACCTCAATAGCTCTATTAAGATCTTTTGTAGCATCATCCCTCTTTAAGGACCTAAATAATAGTGAACATTGCAAAAGCCTGTAAAAACGAGATCCAACCAAGGAGGAACGACGTGGTTTTTCATTAAGAAGAAACTAGGCACCCAAAATCTTGATTGGAAAAGCATGTGTCGAGATTTAATAGTGATGAGTGAAGATGAGCAAAGAAAAAAATTGTCGCATACCTTTTTGCAAGCTCCTTTTTCTTCATTTCAGGTGGCTCGCCATCAAAAACAAAACTAGCATAAAAGCTCAGCAGAGTCAGCAAAAGTAAGCTAACTGCAAAGAATTGACAAGGACCACAGGAATGCATGAAGCTTACACAGGCTTTATCCCTGCTTCTAGCATTCTTACTGTCCGGTTCAACATACCCTGCAGATGACTACAAAGTTTACGGAGATAAAAATGTCAAATAAGCTGAACTGATAATGAGCAGACCATAGGCAGGGCAAGCTATATTTCTTGCCTCGTGATTTCACCAGACTCATTGGTCAGAAGCTCTGACCCTTTCCTTCCAACCACAATCTGCAGAAATTGACAACACATTTGATATGAATCGCATGACCAAAAGTTAGATACACAAATGCCTGCACATGCTAATAGCATTGGATTTAGAGAGAACAAAAGTGGGGAGTAGTTTTGTAAATTGAAATTCTGGCAACGGTATTAACCTCTGCAACTGAAGAATCAGTGTTTGTACGCATTCAAAAAATACAGCAGATGTCAAATGTACCAGAACGTAGCCGCTCTCAAAAAATTTTGGATATCGTGCCATCGAGCTCCCACACATAACCCCAATGAACCGACACAGTGCATGAATTTCCTAACAGATTGCGGTACCCACAACAGCAACATCCGCAGACATCGCCCGTACTATCGCACATTCGCACCAAGTTCGAAACCAGGAAAACTCCCCAAGTCACATCATCGGAGAAATCCAACCCGACTGCTACAAATCCGTAGCGAGTAGCGCCGTACCCAAACGCGACGACGACTCGCGAGGAAACTGAAGCGAAGGGGCCGAATAAATAGAGGGGGCGGGCGCGACGGCTCACGAGGAACTGGTAGATGCTGAGGCTGGCGTCGACGGCGATGACGCGGCCGCGGTAGTTCTCCACCCGCCGCTGCACCGCGGCCCCCGGCGCGTGCTCCGCCAGCAGCTTCGTCAAGCCCTATAGCGCGCCACGAACATAGAGAGGCTGTTACATCGAGAGCCCGAAGGCGAAAGTGGAGCAGTGAACCGCCAGACTTCTGGAGGCGGGTACCTTGATTCCCATGGCGGCGGTGACCGGCGGCGAGGAAGGCGAACCAAAACGCCGCCGGGCAGCGGCGAATCCCCCCACTCGTAGTTTCCCGCCTCGAGAGCCGGGAGAGCAGTGGAAGAAGTCAGGAAGAGGATAGAACTAGCTAGTGTCTTGGGCTATGGGCTATGCTTTTCTTTGCTTTCTGAGAGGAGGAAGAAATAGAAGTTGTTGGGCTGTGCTGCTACGGCCTTTTCAATGGGCTTCCATCTTTCGTTTCTGATTTCTGGCCCATCTACGTATAACCTCTTCTTCTTTCTTTTCCATTTTGCGAAAAAACCTCTTTCCATTTTTATAACAGAAACCTCCTCCTTTTTTTGAATGATATATAATTTTTTTATAGCATGTGTGATAAGCTGACTCTCACACCTTCTGCATTTGCAGTTCTGTGAAGAACTAAAAGATGGCTTGTCCATTGGCCGTAATGTGCTCGTGTGTTGCATGGCTGTCAGTTCCAACATTAGCCATAGGTGATTCTTAGGTCAATGTAGAGATGTTAATGTGAAAGCAAAACCGTCTGCCTAAGCTCGTGCAAGAATATGTGCTTGCAGCGAGTATAGATCCTTAAGCTAGCCCTGCTGGGGGATTGCATGGAGACGGAGATAAGGCTAGCGCCACGAGCTGCACGGAACCGATTAGTGGTGGTAGGTGCCGTGCCGTGCCGTTTATGCGTGGCGACTGGCGATTGTGTATTTTGTAACGGATCGTGTAGCGCGCGACCTCAATCACTTGACCTCTTTTTTGTGCGTCGCTTTTGCGTGTGATCGTGTCGGATCGCATCACATGCCCCTCTGGCCCTTCCCTATTCCCATTCCATTCCATTCTTTTGAACGAACGGCACACAATGTGTGCGTTTTTATTGATATAGTAGAAAAATACAAAACTATATTTCTGAAAGGTTATAATCAGATGAAATAAAGAGAAATTAAAAAAAATAAGTAACAATCGGTGGATCGGATTGAGCATCGACACCGCACCACACAGACAACCCTAGAAGGTTGGATGGAAATTAAAGATCCCCCCTCCCCCGGAATCAAAGTAATTTGCTCTTCGATTTTTTTAGAAAAAATATCACTGGCGAGATCGAATTAGCATATTGCCTATGGTCGAATTAGCATCGTACAGCATTGCATTCCTAATTTCGTACAGTCAGCTGGCCCCAATAGACGGGATGCTTGTTACTTCATGGTACGGTAGCTGTTTAGTTGCACCGACGACGGAAAAGATGGAGCCACTCACTCTAGTTTATG
Source organism: Panicum hallii (assembly GCF_002211085.1). Lineage (NCBI taxonomy): Eukaryota > Viridiplantae > Streptophyta > Magnoliopsida > Poales > Poaceae > Panicum > Panicum hallii. The sequence goes on along the minus strand of NC_038050.1, from coordinate 1,352,490 downwards.
GCAAGTGTGAACGCATCAGACGACCAGACGCCAGAGGTTAGAGACGACCATTAACTAACGATGGGTGGAGCGAAGTTTACACGAGTTTGTGTGGATCACGTGCACGCGTTGCGAAGCTTCTGCAGTTCTTGCGGGGAGAGAAGCTCACAGGTCAGTCGCAGCAAAAGCGCCCGTGATCAGAGAGCATACGCCACGGTCGTGTACTCGTGAACCGGGTCCACCGCCGTCCACGCCTCGCCGCCTGCGCCGTAGCGGCGACAGCTCGGAGGCCCCGGACCACGGAGGATGCGGTCCAAGGTCCACCACCGTCGCGTCACCGGGCGACCCCACCATTTCCCCTTTCCGCTTTCCATCCGCACAAAGGCCGCTCCGCGGGCCCCACTTATTTCCGGGCCCACGTGTAAGGGACCCGGCCCTTCCCATATTTATACGCCAAGCAGGGGTCGCAGGCCACCCACGCCCAGACGGCAGGCAGACCCAAGCCGAGACGCATCTCTTCCTTCTCCGTCGGCCGAGCGGCATCCGCATCTGTGCTGTGCCCCTCGAAAGTTGCGGGAAATCTCGGTCGGCTTCGCTCCCGCCCCCCCCCCCCGCCATGGAGGAAGCCAAGGGTACGTCTGGCGCATGGTTCATGCTGGTTTGCTGTGCTACGTTCCGCGAGTGTGATTTCTTCCGGTTCTTGTGTTAAGGAGGAATTCGGGATCCAGGAAGTGTGGAAATCTTGGGTTATGAGCTGAGGTGTGCTGGTGTTTTCGCTGAGCGTTGGGAGGTTTGGTCTTTGGTGGGAGAATTGTGGATTCCGGGTTTCTGGTTCAGGATGTGTCGTGATTATAGCAGCAAGTTGCAAAATTGGTGTTTGATGCGCGATGGGCCGGGACTTGGTTTTAACTGGAGATACTTCGTAGTGACAAGAGTAGATTTTGAGGTATTGCAGTGGAAGGAGCAGAATTTTGAGTGGTTCTGCGGGCTTTGTAGTATAATTGGGGCATTCCTTCTTCTGTTCAGGCAGTACTCTGTTCGTCGGGGGCTCAATTCTGCTTTTCTTGTCACACGATTCATGCTCAGAGCCTTAGACTAAAACTTGCGTCCTTTCCATTCACTAGAGTCAGCGCAAATGCTTCATCTTGTAATTTCTGTGTAACCGTGTTGTATATTCATTCCTAGCAGACTACCGTGCAGGTAAATGCGAAAAGAGGGCTCTACATTTGCCAATTTATGAATTGCAGTACTGGTAATGCAGCATAGTTTTTTTGCATGGGACTATCTATATGAAAAGTTGTGTACATATACACTGTTTGGCACCTAAGCTAGCAGGAACTGCCTTGCTGGCTTGATCTTCTCCCTTTCTGCTACAACTATACAATCAACCTGGTAATTGTTCAGTGTCTATCTGCCAGCAATTAACGCCGTGCTAAAAAAAAATCTATGCACACCACTTTCCTTCATCGCCTTGGTGTGTAATAATATTTCATCATTCTTAAATAGTATTAACTGTTTGTGACGGCTGGATAGTATACTCTAGCTAGGAATCTTTCTTCTTTTTGGACTACACTAAATCTTAGTTAACTTACATGGTTCATATATCATCTTTCTCACTTTATTGTAGTTGTGGAGTCCAAGGACGGAACAATCTCAGTTGCTTCCGCATTTGCTGGTCATCAGGAAGGTAACATTGTAGTTTCCTCATCCAGTATACTCTCTACTCTCTGTTCTCTATTCCCTGCTGCATGGCATGGCACTCAAAACGAATAAGATCTATGCGTTCAATTTAGCATTGTCAGAAACTAGCTGCTTACTTGAGCTTTGATGCATCAAACAGCTGTACAAGACAGAGACCACAAATTTTTATCAAAGGCGGTTGAAGAAGCATACCGAGGAGTTGATTGTGGAGATGGAGGGCCGTTTGGTGCAGTTGTTGTCCGCAATGATGAAGTAGTAGTTAGTTGCCATAACATGGTTTTGAACCACACCGATCCAACCGCGCATGCTGAAGTAACTGCAATAAGAGAGGTAGGGTGCTCTAACTCAGGCCTCAAAATCCAAACATGTGGACCTTTTTTTAAAAAAGATAAATATGTGAATTGTGACCTTCCAATTGGACTCCCCATCTATGCTTTTGGTGTTAGTATCACGTTGTGCTTGTATAAGTTAAAAGCTGCATTCACCTGTTTACTGATGTGGGATGAATCTGGTGTTAGTACCACGTTGTGCTTGTATAAGCTACATTCACCTGTTTACTGATGTGGGATGAATCTGGTATTCTGGTGTTAGTATCACGTTGTGCTTATATAAGCTACATTCACCTGTTTACTGATGTGCGATGAATCATATTCCATTATAAACATGCATACATTAAGTTTAGTGGACTCAAATTTAGTGGAAGTAGTTAAAGCAAAACTAATCAATAGCTGAAATTTGTGTAGATTCCTGTGAAAAGTTACAAAAGTGATAGGCCAAAGGCTAGTTCATAAAATGGTTTTTCTTTTTCTTTTCACAATTGATTGTATGGACAATTAGATGTATAACAGATGTTTTCAAGATCAGTGGATAAAAAATTACGGTGTCAGGTCTGCCTGACTTTTGTGACTTAGTGACTATATGATGCTTTCACAGTGTGTGTTTCGTTGTACATTAGTCTCTTTGTATTGCTTGGCTAATTGGATATCCATCTCACATAACAAATGTTTCTTCTTTATGCTAGGCTTGCAAAAAGCTTGGAAAAATTGAGCTGTCCGATTGTGAAATTTATGCATCCTGTGAACCATGCCCAATGTGTTTTGGTGCTGTTCATCTTTCCCGGATTAAGGTCTGTTTCATATCTTATTCTTCATATGATAGAATAAATAGTTTAATACTAATTAACAATCTTGTCCCATGCTATACTGCAGAGGCTGGTGTATGGAGCCAAGGCTGAAGCTGCTATTGCCATTGGGTTCGATGATTTCATTGCTGATGCTCTCAGAGGAACTGGGTACTACCAGAAGGCCAACATGGAGATAAAGAAGGCAGATGGAAATGGAGCCTTGATTGCGGAACAAGTCTTTGAGAAGACTAAAGAGAAGTTCCAGATGTACTGATAAATTCTTGGTTGATTTAACATTCCGATAGGCCTCTGATGCTAAATGAATAATGCAAGTTTCGGTATCATGTCAATTGTGGGCCTTTATACTGTCAATTTGAATATATTTGATTTCTCGTCGTGCTTCTATGTCTGACAAACAAGAACGGTGTCATTCTTTGTCCTTGTTCAGTGAGCAGTTCATTCTTACTTCAACTGATTGCATTCTTACTGTATAGATTTTACTTGAGTCATTTTATTGGGCACATTGCCGTTCCCATAGAAATGAACACTGGAACTTTGACAATCTTAAAGGAGTTCCCTCAAAATTGTTAGCCACCTTGCTCTTGGAATTTTCTTTGGCTTCTGGAATACTTTTTTTCTAAGCTTTTCTCTAGTATTTACAATAGTGCATTACTTGCCATTGTTTGCTACTAAATGTACATGCAGGGCTTCTTGGCCTTAAGTTGGTCATACTGGAAGAAGATTATTTTTCTTGTCTTCTTAATCCATGTTATTTTCTTGTCTTTTTAATCTATTTCTGAAATCGTGAAATAGTTTTGCCTTTATGTTTGCAACAAGGCTCTGGAACATACAGACCACGTTCACATATAAAATGTAAACAAATCTGGCAAGGTACACCAATCAAGCAAAGCCACTTTGCAGAAACAGCAAGCACATCTCTACTTATTCCAAACTGAAGCCAACTTATCTTGCGCCTGCGCATATATATTGCTGAAGAACTGAACACCATCGTAGCAAAATGGTGCGTGTCCAATTGCTTCTAAGTTGTTCGCACTATTCTGGATATATGTAACACTCACCAGTTACATAGTAGCCCACACACAAAGCAATGCCAGTTTTGAGTCAAATGCAATCACTATAACATAGCACTGATCGATTAAGTGGCGAGTTGCCATAACAAAAATAACCAAACATAGACACTAATCAGTTCCATATTTATTTTTATACGAGCTACTATCTGCATCAAGGGCTCCTGCATGGCAGCATCTGTTTCACCGCTACTCAGATTAGACCCCTTCTGGCTTGTCAACAAACTTGCACTCGTATTCTCAGGCAAAATCCGCTTGTTCAGCTTCACTTGTCTTCAGCTGCCTATGATACTCTGGCTTCCTTGACAAAGGAGCTCAACAGTCTTCTTTGTGCCTTATCCCGAATTCCACAGGCCCATACAATCTCTTTGTAGATTGCCAGGCATGAATTCTCAAAGAACTTGCCTTCCAAACTAGGCGCCACAGCCAACAATTTTGATAGCTCGTCATCTGAAAACATTTTCTGAAAGAAAAAAATTGCTTTGGCCCATTAGTTGCATGACATGTTTCCGTCAAATGAACAACAAGAAGCTAAGAATGCACTTGCTGCGCATTTTGTTTACCTCAGATTCGCATTTTTCTTTAGGATAAACTATCTTCGAGAGCAGCAACTTTTAGAGGATCCCAACCTTTAGCGTTAATGTCAGAAACATTGGCAGCAGCTTGCAAGGATCCAGCATGTTTGTTCACACACCAGTCACGTTCATAGAAGGCGTGTGCCATCTCAATAATACATCTGTTAACCTGCATACAAGGAGCATTGCTTCAGCACTAATAGCAGGAGTTTGGAAGGATGACTCACCTTCCGGACTGCAGGGCCAGGGCACGCATTACTCTCATCGGTGTAAATCAAAATGTTACCTAGCATAACCAACCTGCAGGAAAGTCCCATGTACTAAGGTACAGAATTCATAGTCCAAAACAGGTTGAAAGCCTAAAAGCAATCACAAAAGTCATGGAAATACTCACAGCAGGATTATATATAAAATTGGTTGTAGAAGTTGTAATGGTAAGTATTTTTACTTAAAATATTTTCTGATGGAACAAAGTCGATTAAGAAAATTCAACCATACATGAAATACTGACTAGTCCCTATAATATTATAATGCGCATACCAATCTAGGGTCACTGCACAGCAGGGTTGACTTTTTAATTTCAGAAATTACAGAGAGGTATCTAGTTCATGCCTAAAAATACAGTAACAAAGCACTGAAATAGAAAAGGTATTAACCTATTAGGAGACAAACTACCCGAACAATATGAGTACCAACGCACCATCTAAATCACTCAGAAAGTGACAATACGGAAAAACATTGTTGCTCTTGCTGCTCCTGCTGCTATGACTCTGACAAAATAAAGAGCACATCAACAAGCACACTCCTGAGACTTAGTTCACCAGTTTATAAGAAAACAAGAGGCCTCAACAATCTAGGACGGGGAAGCATGCTCACCTAGCGCGGTGGCTGCATCCACGGAGCGGAAGGGAGGACGGACATGTGGCATCTCATCCCAGCGACGTGATGTCCTGATGAATGCTGCTGAAGCAAAAGCAACACAAGCAGTATTACAGCATAAGTAATCCTGAAAGAAGACTAATTTGTACTGCTTGTGTTACATAGAGTGGCCATACTGAAAGAGGATTAATTTCTTGAGTTTTTTTTTTGTAATTTATGTTAAAAACCATAAGTTCTGCAGATCACATTCACATATCGAAAATGGGAACCAAACAGGCAAGATACAGTCATCTCGACAGCTATATACAAAGAAGCAAGCGGCACTCTAAGCACAAATAATTTCAAGAATCAGATATACATGACTAATAGGACTCATCCCATGAAGCAAGCCCCTTTGCAACAATACCAAGGGACATCTCTACCTACACTAAAATAAAGTGAACTTCATTAAAGGATTTAGCAACCGGCTGGTGCTCAACGTATCTCTTGGTTCCTGCCCATGTATTGCTGAAGAACTGCTGCCATCGTAGCAATCAGATGTCTGTCTACAATTGCTTCTGAGCTGTTCACATGATTCTGGGATCACAGAGTTTGAATACCCTTCAATAAGTGAACAATTCCATGGATGTGCAGATTGGACACTGAGGGAAACATTGGACAGGCAAATGTTGCTGAAGTTGTCCCCATGAATGCCTTCCAGTATACCAGCTACACCAACGTTGACGCCAACAACATCCTTGATTGTAATATTGCTTATCATGGGGAGAGCATTCCTGTCATATTTATCATCAGGATGTTCACCAAAGTTTCCACTGATCCTGATGGCGATTGAAACGTTATCCATGCTCACATCTGCTATGTACACATTCTTCACGTACCCTCCACGCCCTGGAGCTGTCTTGATTCTGATCCCTTGCAGGGAGTTGACGACGCGGAGGCCTTCCGCTCGGACTTCTGATATGCCACCCGACATCTCACTTCCGAAGGCAATCCCTGCACCACCCCTTGTCTCTCCTGTGATGTTGCTTATGCTGATATTGGAGCTTGGATGGGCAAATGAAATGCCATACTCATCCCACCCGCTTTTAATGGCAATAACATCATCACCATTTTTGACATAACAATGATTGATGCAGACATTTGTCGACGAGTCTGGATGGTTTGGAAATGTTTATTAGTATGTAGGAGCAAATATTATAAATGGCGTTGCATTGCCAACATAAGTCAAAAACAAAAGATATTTCGCATCAACCTCTTAGCTACTGGTTTATAATAAGTTTGGAGGAGTCGGATAAATTTGAATTTCAGGCTTAGATATCAGGTTTAAATTCTAATGCATATAGAAACTACCAGCCATATCTTATGATTTACGGTTATGTTATCTACTATCCATAGCACTACGTGACAGCAATCTGAAGACCAAAAGTATGATATCACTTCACAAAAGAATTGGGTTGGGTGCATATATTCAGAAGTCTCGTGTGTATATAAATGAGAGCATGAAGGAAATCACCCCCCACCCCCCCCAAAAAAAAAAAGGGGAACAGTAAAAAGGCTGTTTGGCAAACATAAGTTTCCTAGTGCGGAACTAAACAGGGAGAAGGAGAAAACATGTGAAACATTAATAACAGGATAAGGTTAGACATAAGTGCCATATTACCTGGATCAATGCCGTCAGTGTTTGGTGAATTCAAAGGCGCTAGGATTGTGACATGCTGGACAAGCACTTGGCTGTTTATTTAGCAAAAGCACTCCAGATAATATATTTGTATTGTGAATGAATTCTTATGTTTTAATAGAAAGCAAGTGGCTATCTAGAAAACCAACCTGCAGTATACAGGGTGGATATTCCAAAACGGCGAGTTCTTGAAGGTTAGATTAGATATGACAACATTAGTAGAGTACATCAACTCAACAAGATGTGGCCTAGTATAATTCAGCGTGTGGTTGTGGAACCAGCCCCACCAAATAGCTCCTTGACCATCAATGGTACCATTAGCACCTGTTCAAGAGCACCAACATTTAGACTACAGGAAAACTAACTAAATAATATCTGAAGAAGACGGGTAACGAAACTTCAGTAATTACTAACCAGTTATAATTACGTCTGTCAGATATGATCCAAAAATCAAACTCTGGTGCCTTTTTCCAGGAAGCTCTCTACCTCGCCCATAGGATGGAAGAGGATCAACAACTGGCCAATCAGATGAATCCTGATGAATCCAATGACTAACCGTTATAGTGAAAGTATATTCAGCAATAAAGTTGGTATCCAATGGGGAACAAAAGGTTCCTAAGCTTTTAAGGAAACTGATCTTTTTAGCACCTAATAAGAAAGATAACATATGCGGTTGGCTTTCTATTGTTCCCTAGGCAAAAGTTAGATCACAATAAGATTCAGCAATAAGTTTGTCTTGTTCATGTGCATATCTTAATAAACATAAGACTCAAACAAAATCTGAAAGTCATCTTACCAGTGATCCAATTATCACTGCATCTTTGTCCAGTGACAAAGTGAGGTGGCTGATAAGACCAAAACTCCCTGTCAGCCATTTTCCTGCAGGCACGAAGAGCTGTGCACCACCCTTGTCCGCAAAAGAATTGAGATAGAAGATTGCATTCCGGAATGCTTTTGTATTGAGAGTCACACCATCCCCAATAGCGCCAAATTCAGTTATTGTGACACTGTGAGGTCGATATACATTAGGCGACATTTCTTTGCAGTAAATGCCGGATACAGTGGACCATTGAGTCTTAACCATGGTTGTGAAAACCAGAAGGACTTGAAGTAACTAGCAGAAACTCAAGAAAAAAAATCAGTAGCCATCGTGCAAATCCTAGTGCTAATAATTAGCACAAACAGATAACATGAAGAAATTTTCATCTGTGAACACACATAGTAGTGCAAATTGACCAGAATTATGCATTTGAAAACAAAATTCTGCTTAAAAAAATCCCCTTGCCTGCCGCTACGCCAAAGCACGAAAGGAAAGTCCCGGCCCGCACTCACACGGGTAACAGCGCCCCCGTGTAAGGGTGGGGCAGGGGTTCGAAGGTTTTCTCGGCCTGAGTGAGAGGTCTTCTCTTATTCAATGCTCAAGGGTTTCTTCCCCCCGCGGGCCGAGTTTTTTTTTTAGAATGCTCCAAGAAGCTGAACAGGGCCACCTCATTTATGGTAGCTTAGCTTTCTCTCATATTATGTATTGACATATATTCTCCCAGCAACTGCCTCAGAAATATACTAGGCAATCTGAAATGTTAGCTCAATGCCAGGAAAATACATTCATTGAAGTTGCTTTGTGCAATGGTGGATCAAGGTGAGACTAGGGATGATAGGAGCTTCCACTGCAGCATTTTGTCAAGTATTCAGAACATGATCCCAATTTTGCAAAACAACATTTCAATCAAATGACAAGGAAAGCAGTAGGAACATGAGCCTCCAAATGTTGAGATTAACGCAGCATGACAATGCCACCAAATGTCGAGCAGGAATGCAGGATCGATCTATCACGATACCACTCCCTTAGGCCATTTGGCATTTGGCAATGCACGAAAAATGAAAATCGAAACAACAAAGACGCGTATAGCTCTTGGATGATGCCACACAGGGTCACCGGCATTTGGCAAGAGCAGAAATGGCAATGGTGTTGTTGGACTACCGGCCTCACTCAACTCTCAAACTCCCGCAACGGCATCTATCCTTTCTGCCCCCAGAGATGAAGGAACCAGCACGAGAGTAAACAGTAGGAATGGGCACTCACAGATGCAGATCTCCTCATCTTCCCCGGCGAGATCTTTGCTCCTCGTCCGGAATCCCGGAGCCCCTCGTCACTGCCTGCTCCCCCACCCGTCTTAACTCCGGTCAAGACAAGAGACGGGCGCGCCTTTAATGCGGCACGCCGCCGTGCCTGTGGACCGCCTGTGAGAACCGCAACAACCAGCGAGACCCCATCAGGAAAGTGAGAGGCGCGCAGACAGTGGGGCGTACCGGACGGAGCCACCCACCAGGACAAGCCGCCAGACTGGGATCAACGACGCCGTCTCCTCTCCTCTCCTCTCCTCTCGTCCCGGGAGAGAGTGAGAGAGGAGGGCGGAAGAGGAGGCGAGCAGCCGGGGAGTGACAGTGAGTGAGTGAGTGACGGTGGGAGTGGGAGCAGAGTCGAGTGCAGGGGAAAAGGAGGGCAGGGACCCAATCATGCCACGGTGTGCAGTGCAGGGGCGGCGTGGGCGGCTGGCTCCATTGGGGCCGGGGTGTGCCCCATCGCGGCAGCCCTGCACTTGGACGGTGATGCCGTGATGGTGGTGGTGGTGGCGGAGGAGGACGACCGGAGGGCAGCAGAGCGGAGCCTCCCGGCCGGGTCAAAGCAGCGAGCCGATCCGAACAGGGCGGGGAAGCCCTTTATATCGCGGCCGGCCTCGCGGGGCGGGGCAGGGGCAGGTGTGTTCAGCAGCCGGGACGCCGGGAGGGAGCCGGAGGAGACGAGGAGCCCCTCTGACTGTCGGGGCCCACAATGCTGCTGCCGCAGCCAGGCCTTCTGGGCCCCGGGCGTTAGCTTGTGCCGGGCGCGGCCCAACGGGCTGGCCGGGAGGCGCGGGGCCCCATAGCAGCGGCAAGGCAGTGTGCCTTGCCCCCGCCTCCTTTCGGGGGCGGCCGCGTCACCTCGCTGCTCCTCAACCGGCGCCAGGGCCAGCCAAAACAACTGCCGAATCGCTGACGCTGCGTGGCTCAGCCAGCTTTGGTTTGGGTGGTTGGTTTGGTTTGGTCATCCATCCAAGGAATCTTCTCCTTCGGATTCCAACGGCACCAGCGTCCAAAACGGCTGGCCGCGAATATGGGGCGGCGGCATCCGGTGTGCTTGCTCGCTCGTCTCCATTATCTTTTTTTGATCGGGTCTTAGAAGCACTCACTAATCAGCTCCCTGTCTGCCTGATTACTTAACGGCTCGATCCTTGGAAACTTTCAGGCCAAACAAACTGTTCTTTGCAAGTTATTCTTGTTAACTACCTCGCAAGCTTCCTTTTGACAGCTGATAATTGGTGTGTGTCAATCATTCGTGACAGTGTCAGTGTCTGGTCAGTGTCTCTGCTGCTGCCGCCGTGGAGCGTAGCTGCCTTCTCTGACCCTCGAGGGCATGGCAACGAGCATTCTCAGCTAACAGGATTCGACACTAATAATTAAGATCGCTGCCGTGCGCGTCCACATGCTAATTCTGACCTGCTTCGTATGCAATGTGCAGTAGCGTATCTATACACGCCCGCGAATGGAGTAGAACGTTCAGAAAAGAAGAAAATGATGGCAGATACGGGTAGCACAGCCTGCAATTTAATTGACTGTTTTTTCACGAAAATACAAGGAGAAGGACAAAAAAAATACAGGTAGAACTTTGTCTAGTGCGTTTGTATGGACATGCTGCATCGCTGCAGGCTACCTAGCTCACTCACGCAGAAACAGTGAATGATTCATGGGTCTTGCCACCCCTTCTTGGCATTCCAACCGCTGCCGTCCGGCACCCGTGTCGTCTCACATCGCAAAGGCAGGCGAAAGCAGATCGATGCCGGTCTCTGTGATCCTCCGATTTCCAAGCCGCTGCCTGTCAGCCAGGCTCCAAAAGGCGCTCGTCTGACTGCCCAAGTGTTTGAACATGCCGTTACTTGCCTGGCAAATGCATTCCTGCCTGCATCTAGCCAAAGGCTCTGAAACTTTTGCCATTGGAAGCGGCACCAGCAGCAGCAGCAGGGGCCCAGGGCGAGCGCACGCGGACGTGTGAGGCAGGCAGAGCCAGCCTTGCCGGCCGGACGATTATAATTAAGCTGCGCATTGGCCATTATGCTAACAGCGGGGTCCTTCTCCTGTCAGTGTACTACAAAGTACTGATGGTGATCAATCGGCATTAACGCATGCAGCAGCAAATTAAGTACCAGTAGCCTTAAAGGTAAAGAGTTGTTAATACTACAGCGAGGTTGGCACTTTTGTTAATGATGGAGATCAACAGTTAGAGAGAGAGGGAGAACTTTTATCATGTACCAGAAGAATTGTTGTTAGTGTTGCTTGTGACCTACCCTGCAAAACTACACAGCAGCAGACAAAGAGGTAGGCTCCACGGATTAACCAGCATGATTGCATGCATCTAGAAGTAATTCGAAAGATTAGGAGAAGGGCAATGATTGAAATGTCTGCTGGTGCGTGCATGGACGATGCAACTGGTGGCCGATCGTGTGACATGGATCCACCCTTCCTTGTGGATGAGGCAATGGCACATGAAACTTGGATTCAGAATTTCAGATCTTGCCAAGAACGCTCGTCAAGTTTGGATTTTGTTCGGCAGGTATGGATGCCGGCAGGCAGACAGCAACCCACGCACTGAGAGGGGGGCGTTGGGTTTCAGATGAGGAAGAAGGGTTCAGCACCCCTGCATTCAGATCTGAGAAAGAATCCAATGCAACCTGCAAGGAATGCTGTAGCCTGTTGCCCTGCCCAATTAGTAGGTCTTGCTCTTTTTCTCAGGCGTCTTTGTCCTTCTGCATATGTGAGTATTAACTAGCGTGTCTTGTTCCTGCACTGAATCGGTTGAATTGAATCCCCTCTCTTCAGCACTGGCGAATGCTACGGCCAAAGCAACGCTGCATCTGCAATTATCTGCATGCATTTCCAATGCTCACCAATGATTCTGAATCCCTGATGCTAGGAGCTATCCTACTGCTGCAGGATCAGGGGTCACCTGCAATCCTGCATGTTCCCCAGCAGCTGCATGTGTTCAGCAAGATGTGAAGCACGGATTTCTTTTTTTAGGGGTCTACGGCCAGCCAAACGCCAGCTGAACATTTATATTGATATGTGATGTTGTACATACATGATTTACAGCAAGGGAGTAAAAAGAGAAGGTTTTGTATAAACTATGTTACATCAATTGTGTTACATGAAGCACTGATTTCTGACCCCAATTCAGCCCAAATGACATGATCCAAAGTTCTAAACGGGCCCTAAAAGAAGAATACAGCATGGCCAATCAGCTCATCTGTTTCAGTCAAGATGATTAAAAAAAATAAATCGCTCTCGAGCTAGACTGATGAGATCTGCCTGTGCGGCTGTGCCGGGGCATCTGGAAGAACAGAGCAGAGCAGAACACACGTGAAGAAATGTCACAGGGATGGGGGTCAAAGTTACTGAACGTTGTACTGGGAACGGCTTGCGTGTGTTGCGAGGAAATGGCAAAGACGTACTCTGCCTGCAGGTCACCAGATTTGCTATTCTCGCCGTGGTGCCGTGTCTCTTTTTTTTTCTTTTTTCATTTTGAAAAGAACGTGGCGCTGTGTCCGCCCAGCTGCTGTCAATGTACACTCCTGTCTCCTGGCACATGGATGGTCGCCCATGAACCGTGGAGATGGAGTTACGGCATCCTCTGCCCCCTCTCTCCGGTGAGGACTGTTCGAGCTGAAATGGTTGGAATCGGGATCACACAGTACCATCCAATTACACCTTGACCGGATCACTGAATGCCTCTGCCCCGGGTTTGCTGGGGGGAGAAAGAAGAACAACTCTGGAGGTCTGGAACATGGGAGGCGGTTCTGCAGGCCTGCGAAACGGGTAAGGTCCGTGCGCTCTGCCTCGGATTCATGCAGTCTCTGGCTGCTGGAAAGAGCAGTGGCCAGTGGGTGTCTCACATTTCCCGTGCCTTTCTGCACAGGCAGGCGACTTGTGAGCAGCAACGCCACTTTAGTCTTTAGAATGTGATGAATCTGAGATCCTGTACATACGTAGTCCACGCTGGCCTATTGCCATGTTAGTAGCCAAAAGTTCTGCTAGCAACGAGTACTTATAGCATTATATAAAAAAAGAATCAGTTACATTTGGTAACTGTGTTTCATATATGTTTTCGTTTTACACGAAAAAACATTTCAAATTCTCAATAGTTTTCTACTTTTCTGTAGGTTGAATTCCAATGCAAAAAATTAAAAATACGACGTCGATCTCAAAATTTCCTAGCGTTTTGTTGCACACAATCGGGGCAATGGGCTAGTATTCAAATCCTGGGTTACATGGGCCATTACTTGAGGCCCAGGAGGCTACAGAATTGGCCTCCTAGTGCACGCCAGAGCCGACCCCACACGTCATCCTCCCCCGCCGTTCCCACCCCAATTCTCCAAGGTGCGGCCACCCACCACACGAGTACCAGCCTCGCCGGCGCGCGCTAAAACCCTAACCCCTCCGCGCCTCCGCCTCCTCTCCGCCACGCGACCGCCCCCACCACCCGCGAGGAGAACGAAGGCCGGGGTCGAGATGGGGCGAGACAAGACCCGGCGTCTCTCCGGCAGCCGCCATCTCCGGCAGCGGCTGGTGCTGGCGACACTCACCTCCACCGGCGTCACCATCGATGACATTCGCTCCGGGGACGCCGCGCCGGGGCTCCGCCCGTACGAGGTCTCCCTCCTACGCCTCCTGGACAAGATCTCCGACCGCCACACCATCGACCTCAACGAGACAGGCATGGCCTTGCTCCCGCGGCCGCCTTACGGTTTTGTTAAGGGGTGCCGGTGCTTACGGGCCTGTGGTGCTTGTATGTGCTTGCAGGAACGAAGCTGAAGTACATGCCGGGGGTGATTCAAGGGGGCAAGGGCCTTGAGCACGACTGCGGGGTGCACCGGGGGATCGGCTACTTCCTCGAGCCGCTGATACTGCTCGGCCTCTTCGCGAAGGCGCCCATATCGATTCGGCTCAAAGGTGAGGCTTCGCTTGTTTGTGCTACTGCTTTACGAATGGAGTGCTCTTAAGGAATTTGGTTACGAAGGGAAATTTCTTTCCGGATGAATTTCTTCGTGGTTGCAGCTCATGTGAATGGAAGTTTCTGGGTTGGGATTTCGTTAAATTAGTCGAATTGATTGGTTATGGATAATAAAGTTGTCAGGGTGTTGGTTGTGTTACTCGTGCTAATTCTTTTTGGCACTTGGGGATGACCCTGCTTAATGCCGTCAATCATAAAACAAAAAACTAGCCAGTACCATTGTACGAAACATCATGAGTTATCTTTTGCTAAAAGATGGCTACACCTTCTATTATTTCAAAGTCTGAATTTGGTGCCCTGATTTTAGGAATCACTAATGATACAAAGGACCCTTCTGTGGATACTTTCCGGATGACAACCTTGCATATGCTCAAGCATTTTGGTGTTCCTTTGGAGGGTTTGGAGCTAAAGATTGATAGCCGAGGATCTCCTCCCCTTGGTGGTGGTGAAGTGTTTCTCCGAGTTCCCAATATAAATAGCACACTAACGGTGCGTTTCATTTTGATTTCTCATTGATTATATGTCAATGTTGCTGAAATTGACATCTGATGCTAATTACCTTCACAGGCAGCAAACTGGGTTGATGAAGGTATGGTGAAGAGGATAAGGGGTGTTTCATTCTCTACTAGAGTATCTCCACAGATTGAAAGCCGCATTATCTATGCTGCACGTGGAATCTTCAATCGCTTCATTCCTGATGTTCATATATTCACTGATCATAGATCTGGTGCTTCTGGTGGGAGGTATGTTTCCAATCCGTTAGAATGTTGCTAACTGCACTCTTTCAGTCTTTCCTGTTATCTCTTGTGACTCAGCAATTTGCCAGTTCTTTTTAACTTCTGTTCAACATGTGGCAGGTCACCAGGCTATGGTGTATCATTAGTTGCTGAGACCACAACAGGCTGCCTGCTCTCCGTAGATGCCACCGTGAGTTATCCTAGTGTTGATGAAATAAATGATGAATCTGAGAAGCCAGAGCTGATGTCTCCAGAGGATCTTGGTGTTCAAGCTGCATCAATGCTACTAGAAGAGGTGGCTCAAGGAGGGGTTGTTGACTCTACACATCAGGTCTAGGTTTTTATACAAGCTTTCTCACTGCTCCAACATTTAATCAAGCTATGCGTCTCTGATAATTTTCATCTCATTATGCGCACACTTCTGTTATGCTTGATGATCGCCCAATATTTTTTTTATGTGGTCAATGAAGCTTAGACAGGGTTATGCAGCATTTATTTGTTCTTGTGGCCGGTTTATGTTTAGCAAAGCAGACCATCTGCTCAAGTTCTATATAGCCTGTAGATAACTGGATATAGAAAACGTACTTGAACAATCTACTGTGTTTTACAAATTGATGTCCTCTCTTGAACTGACAGTGCTGTACATTTTTATCTGAGGTCATGTCTACCTGTCTTTATGCCTTTGCTTATCATGGTCATTTTTCATGCATGAGTAATTTGCAGAAGTTTTTGTTTAGTGACGTTACATTTCTTTTGTAAATACTTGCAGGGCCTCCTATTTATCCTGTGTGCTTTATGCCCAGCCGATGTATCAAAGGTTCGTGTTGGACAGTTGACTCCACACGGTATAGAAACACTCCGAAACATCAGGGATTTTCTTAACGTCATGTTTGTTATCAAGCCTGATCCCAATTCGAACACCATTACTTTAAAATGTGTCGGTGCGGGAGTGAAGAATATTGCTCGGAAGAGTTCATAAGCAACAGGATTATTAATCTCGTCAAGGATTGAGGACACAGCAAGAGACTACCATGAGATCCTGTTTGTAGCTGCAAAACAGCAAGGAGTTTCCTTAGCTACTCCTGCTGAATTTTGTTCTGAGGTGCATGATATATCCTATTCTCTGATGTCATTTTGATATATCAGCTAGTGGTATTAGAATGGTTTTTTTTTCTGATGCGCGGGCAACATATTTCTGTATCGCATTGCTTTATCCAGCATCTATTTTTCAGTTTTTACTTGCCGAGACCTGCTGACACATACTAATGAAAACTATGCAAACGTCTGGAGGCAAAATGTTTGTCTTAGCATCCGCATTTGGTTTGATCCTCAAGGCACGCTGGCGCTGTCAGGTTTCCAGCGTCCTGTGGCCCTGTGGGTTGGAACAGATAGCGTCGAGGGAGAATGTTATAAACTATAGACATTTGCTAAACCTTGCCTAAGGCATGTAATATTATTAGCCGTCTCCTAAGGCATGGAGAAGGACTCTTAAGCTCACCTACTCAATGTATGGCGAAGCATCATCCAGATTCAGGTTCAGGTTCAGCTCAGCCCAGCTCTAGCAGAGCTTAGGAACGAGACGTGTTGGGTCCCAGAAATCAGAAGCTTTTTTGGGTGGACAGTCTCTCAAGACAAAGCTTAGCTGACTTTGTCAGGTATACGCAGGAACAGCATAGTTACAGGCAACTCCTTGTCTGATCAAAAGGTCCATTGGTCAATGTGTAGTGCCATGGACATGATGAAGCAAGAAAAGCATCAAGCGAGATCGATCATAATCATGCACCACACCAATCATGGTCCATAGAGAAGGAACTCTATGCTGTATGTTCACCTACAACATGTACGGCCAAGCATCATTCAGATTCAGATTCAGCTCGGCCCATGTACAAACACGCAAAACATCTAGTCTTCTCCCCTATGAATTCACTCGTCTGTACAGTGTACACAACTGGAAAAACAACAGCACGGGGAACTGTTTCAGCATGCACAAGAAGGCAAGGCTACACTTTCTCCTTGACGAGTGCAAAGGTGACCATCCAGATGAGGCAGAGGACCCAGCCGCAGGACAGGGACGCCGAGCCGGCGGTCAAGCCCGTCGGGTTGTCGGAGCCGTACATGGAGTTCCCGCCGGGGTTGTTGGCGTTCAGCACCGTCGAGCCGGATCCCCCGCCCACGCTCCCTGTCCACCCCGGGCTGTAACCACCGGGCACGGCGCCCGACATCCCTGGGGTGTAACCGGTGGGCGCGGTGCCTGTCGCTCCCGGACTGTAACCGGCGCCGAAACTGCACAGAACTCAGATCTCAGAACTCAGAACATGTCTCTGGCTCATTGCACACTGCATCCATGGCATGCGTGGCATGATTGTGAATTTGTGATGATGGCAGAAAGAAATTGAGTTCGCACTTACCCTGCTGATGTCTGGTACATGCAAGTTCCTGAACCTGCAATAAGATTCACAAATAAAAGATAGTGTTAGATATGCTAGTAATTTCAAGAGTTTTTAGTGATTGCAAAGCATGAAAAACTCACTTGGGTTGACGTTGACGAGCATGCCGGCGCCTCCAAAGTCGCAGCTCGTCGGCGACGGGTTCCTCTGGAAGTAGCTGTTGAAAGCGTAGGAGGCGTGCGCCTGCAGGGTGTTGGGGTTGTAGCAGGCGCCCATGGGCTGGATGGCCGAGCAGTCGGCTTGGCCGATGCCGCACGCGTAGTCGATCCCGTTCTGCAGCTCGAGGTCCGTCAGCCCCGTCTTGGCGACGCACCACGTCTGCCCCGCCACGGTGGGCGCGCCCGGCTGCACCGTGCCGGGCATTGTCGCCGGCGGCTGGTACACCGGCGTCGTCGGCATGCCACCCGCGCCCGCGCCGCCGCCCTGCTGCGGCGGGTACGGGTACGTGGTCACCGGGTTGGTGACCGGCGACGTGCCCGGGAACTGCGTCGGCGTCGTTGCCGGGTTCGACACGGGGGCTGTGGGGTTGGTGACCGGGCCCGGCATGGTCGGCGCAGTGACCGGGCTGGCGAAGGGGGTGGGAACCGTTGCTGGCGGCATCGTCGTCGGGACCGGCATGGTGACCGGCGTCGTCGGTTCGGGGTACAGCGGCGGGAGGTTGGGGTTCGTCGAGAACCCGTTGCCCGGGTTGGTCGACGGCACCGTCACGAAGCCGGGGGACATCGGATTCGACACCGGGTTCGTGGCGGGCACGGTCACCGGGTTGGTTACGGGCATCGTCGCCGGGTTGGTGACCGGCGAGAACTCGTCGTGCGCCGTGGCTCTTGCCTCGCCGAGCTCGCGCCGAGGAGACGACACGTCCACCAGAACACCCAACAATCTCTTCTCTCGATTGATCTCGCCGACCAGATTGGCCATTGCCTCCGCGCTTGGAGCCGCACGACTCTTCAGGTGGAGCACAACGCCGGCGTCGGCGCTCAACAGAGCGACGACCTCTTGGATCTCCGCATCCAGGGCAAGCTCACTGTTTGCTTCTGCCTCTATTTCCAGCTGAATAAACGAGCCTGACCTCCTGACAAACTCCCTGACCTTTCCCCACTGCTTCTTCTGGGCACGATTCTTGGCCATGATCCGTAGAGAAGATTGCAAGAGCTCCGGCGAGACCTTGACACTCTTCCCCAATCCGACGGCGCCGAGATAAGCGTGAATTGACTGTAAGGTGCGGCGCAGCGCGCCGAGCTGCCTCTCGTTGGCCATGACGATGATGTTGCTGACGTTGAGGTGCCGATCGGGATCAAGAACTTCATTAACAAATGAGCCGGCAAGATGCTCTGGCCTGCATGGCTTCCGTCTGCACTCAAACGGCTTTAAGAAGAGGTAGGCGTGCTGCTTCTCAGTGACCACGACTCTGAACTCAGTGATCACCGAGCTGGACAGTATCTTGACCTTTGTTGAATCATACGATAATTCCACAAATGCTCCTGAAAGGGGAAAAAAGAATTTGCATCAATGGAACAGCATTATGCTGATCAGTAGCTGCATAAGTTGCGGACAGATACAAGCTTTATAATAAAGGAAACATTCAGAAAGAAAAAGAGATACTGACCTGAACAGCTGATTGTCTCAAGGAGGATGCAACAGAAGAAGAATGTGAGAGCTAGAGGGCAAGTAGCAGCCATTGAAGAAGTGAGAGATCTTGGCAAGGGTGTGGTTGAGCTGAGCGGCCTCTGATGAGGGGAATGAGCTGGAGATGGCCAAATGGACAGTGGGGAAGGGAGGGTAGGAGAAAGGAGCAATGCGATTTAAGTACCAAGGGAGCAAAGGTTGTGTGTCACAAAGTGGAAAGCATTAGCAATAGGGCCAAAGTGGCAAAGAGGATAACAATTGTATTAGATATGCAAGGCATGCTCCTTTTTCACTTTGGAACAGGCAAAACAACAAGCAGTACAGTGCATACATCCTTTTCCATGCAGAGAAAATCTCTGGAGTTAGAGCACTGCACCAATCTGTGTGCAATTTTTTTCCCTGCGTTCATCTTATTCGGAGCTTGGTCATTTTGCTTTAGCTGTAGAAGCACTCTGAGTGCTCTCTACGTATTTAAGGTGCAAAAGATTTGCATTTTGTTATTGATCTGCACTGATGAAAATACAGCGGCATCCTATTCTGCTGCCTCATGAGACTTGTTTCTGAAGGCTGAGAGCCTGAGACGCCATTCTTTTTTCGGTATTCAGAAGAAAAGCATGCACATACAAGGTGTTGAGTGTGAATTAACTGCACATGAGCTTCACCTACAATCACATTTTGTTTCATTTTTTCTTTTCTTTTCTCTTTGTGGACAAAAAGCTTCGGTTCATAGTAAAGCGGCTTTCTCTGACCACCATTACATATGGCCCTGCACAACAGCTCAAGTTTTCCATTGATCCGCGTAGGCCATGAATTGCTGCACAACATGATCCCACTGTCACAGATAGTCTTCTTATTGTCTGACAGGGTTTTGCCCAGTCATTAGACTTGCCTTTTTAGAAAAGAAAAAAAAACTGTACTATGAAAACATTGGGGCATGGAGCTTTTGGACCAACTGGGGCAGTGGGCAGCAAGCATGCCCTCCAAAAGGCTGCCCTTGGTTGCTCATGCCATGTGCGTTTCAAAGATCCTTGTCAGGGCTCTGGAACCATTTGGGTGAAGGGGCAAGTATGTGAGCAGCTCGCTGCAGAATCCTTAGCTATGTTGCTATCACAGGCATTCAAATGGTTACAGTGCAGGACGATGCTGACATGGTGGCATGGCTTACCCTTGAAGGGTGAGACAATGGGAATCTGCACATGTCACAGGAGAATATATTCCGGTACTTCGTCGTCCCTATAAAAGCCAGCAGGAATTACTAGTTTTTTGCTAGTTTATATATGCTATTATCTCCATCTGAAGACACATGAACTTAAATCTTTAGCATGTTTTAAAAAGAACTAATCTTTATCATAGTGGAGAAAAATCTGGGAAAAGTTAAACTGTATGATTGGTTCAGTGAGGCATCAATTTGAGGAGGAAAACGGGCCAGGTTTGCAGGGCCTGGCTTGCTTTGCCTGCACCATCATTGGCCAGGAGGAAAAGATCGAAAAGGCAGAGACGAAGAGAAAGGATCGCAGCGAGAGGGATCCATCGGTTTCAGGCTGGTGTGTCTGGAATTGATACATCATGTAGCATCTTTTGCCTCATTTGACTGCCATCTCATAGATCACTCTTGACCCGAGCTGGAGCTATCTTCTTGCTCCTCTTCTTTCTACAAAGGTCAGATAAGAGGTTGATATGCTCCTTTTAGTAGTCGCAAGTAGCAATGCAATGTCAAGAGTCAAGTGTAAAGAATGTCATCCGAGCCCAATGGCCACACCAGAGGACAGCACTCACACTCCACGGCAGAATAGGTAGTCTATGACTATTTTCCACAGCGAAAACACCGTAATTTTTTCTTGATTGAACAAAACAAAATGACTCTTATCGTGCTACCGTGACACGCTTTCCAATTCGATTTCCGTAAGTTTCTAAGACTATTGACCCAAATAGGCCATGAATAGTATCTGCTGCATTTTGTAAATGTTCAACAAAGGAGGTGATGCGGTTTGCGTGGATGCTTTTTGGCAAGGGAAAACAATGGCGCTTTAGCCGCCTTTAGTTTTAACGACCATTCGGTGCGTATGAACAAGTTGAAGCAGATTAAAGCTGGATCCGACTAATCGTAATTAAATCCATCGTGGGCATCTGCTTTATGTATCTTGTCGATCGCCCTCCATCGATCTGATCGTATATGTCTGTGTATAAACAAATACTTGCACAATACGGGCACGCACGCGAAATGCGAGCATAGATTTGCAGTCCTTAACCCCCCTGATGTTTCTCCGAAACTTGGCCAATTTTTTGTGCTGATATTGCTGAGATAAGCTGATGTTATCTATGCGTAATTCTTCAGTAAATCCAAAGCAGGCAACCAATGATCGGTGCATGCAAATATAATTTGATATGACCCTGCCCTACTGCATTCTGTCGATCGAGGGGGTAGCTGCTGCCTGCTGCTGACTTGTGCATGCAAGGATAAAGCAGGATAGATTGGCTCGATGATCTGATAAAGCAGGCTGCAGCTAGGGGTTGATCTCTTTGCTTAGCAGCTAAGGCCGGGCGCAAGTGTACGCTTGCTGGGCCATGGCGGTTGATTAAACAACGGCGAGCCGACGGCGGGCTGGCGGCCATGCAGCGGGAAAGGCACACGTCGATCCGACTCGGATCCTTCGCTCGCTCTCGCGGCAAAGGCGGCTGATGGCGGCTGCGGCGATCCGCTTTGTTTGTTTATCTGCACGCACGCTGCAGCACGAGCGCGACAGGAAGGAGGGATCGGATCGGATCGGATCGGATCGTCGGAACATTCGCCGACGACTCGCTCGCTCGACAGCCAGGGAATCGAAGGGGAAAGCAGAAAGCTGGGACCGGGAGGTCACGTGAGGGGAGCGACGTGCTCCTGCGTGCGTGCCTCGTGCGCGCACGGGCGGAGATGCCGCCGCGGCTTCCATGCCGGCAGCCGGCTGCTCACTATGCTCTTCGTCAGCGTGCGTGCCATTGATGGCTCTGCGGCTAGTCTGCACCGCGTGCTCGATGCTGCGGTCGCAGATGCGCCCGCGCAGTAAGCCTGATCTGGAAATTCTATAGATTAAACTCAAAGCAGGGGGTTTTATAAAATGTCGGTCCATAATTTTATATAAACCCCCTATTTCGGATCGCAATTAATAGTTGTGATCCAATTTAGGGTGTTTTATGTATAATGCCGGCTCAGAAATTTACACTAACCCCATGTTTTGGATTAACCGCGATCCGACATTTTGCATAAAAGCCCTCTTACATAAACAAGAAGCCTGTCTGAGAATTATGTTATGAAAGATCACAGTGCATTCTTAGGTGAAGTGAAGATCCCAGCACGAGAGGCGACCGTGATCACCTACCTAGTTCTTCAGGAGTTTTGGCATCGATCGAAGCTCCAAAGTTTCAGGTTGTTTCTGAAGCACTCGGCTCGATCCGCAGCGCAGGCAGGAACAGGCCAGGCAGATGGGCTCAATGTTGATGATGGGCAAATGAAAAAAAAATCAGGGGCAAGGGCGATACAACAGGCCTAGTCAGGCCTCCGTCGCAATTGGGTCCCCCACTGTGGAGGTGCTGGCGCTCAGGGAAGGGCTGGCACTTAACCGGGTACGGATCGCAAGTGACTGCGCTAATGCAGTACGGGGCAGGCAGGCAGCACATCAAGTGTCTATGGCCAGATCGTCAAGGAACTTAAGGGAGATGCAACGGCCTTTCAGAGGATGGAGATCGTCCATGAACGGAGGAAAGCAAACTCTGAGGCTCATACATTGCCAAGAAGCATGCTTTTCAGCTCCACTGACCGGTATGTTTGGTTTTTTATTTGTCTGAAGGCGTTTGTACTTCCGAAAAATTTTAATATTTGACACTGAATACACATACGCGTTTTAACATCCAATTCGCAAAGCTTTCGAAATATAATTTCCCACATGCAAATTCTTTCGATTCAAGGGTTTTCATCCCCTTTTTCTCGATTTCTCTGATTTTTCTTTTCATTTTCATTTTACAGGGTACCTAATCCGACGATTTTGCCCCTGACCGAATCGATTCTAATCGATTGGATCAAATCGATCCAGCCGGTCTCGTCCTGTGATACTCCTCTTCTTCCCGTCTCTCTCATCTCGCCCTGTTCCCCTCGCGGCCTCCTCACTAGAAGCCCCGATGCCATCCTCTCCTAGCCGTCGAGATCTTCTCGGCATCCCGCATCGCCGTGCTCGTCGGGAGCCTGCTCACCGTTCGCCTCCAATATTTGATATATGCCTGTGCGTTAAACTATTGTACGCGAATGGCATATATCTATTTATCTATCTATGTATCTATCTATCTCCTCTCCTTGGTCCGGACGAATGGACGGGTCGTCCATGTAAAAAAAAATCCTGCTATCTTCTTCGATCTAGTGGGGGCACGGGTCGCGTTCAATTCTATCGTGGCATGTGTTGGTTGGTGCCGCTGAAATGAATCGGCGCGCGTACCGCACTGGGGATTAAAAGTCCACAAGAACGACGATGGACCGTCGTCCCAAGCTATATGCTAGATCGCTAGCAAGGAGAGCGACTAAACAACGGAAGGGACCATCAGCTGCTGCTGCTGCTGCTCTGCTCTCTACGACTCTACGTCGACGTTGAGTCATCGGCCGGCTGGCGGCTGGTCGCCAAGTTCGCCACCGCGCAGATGCTCATCGGCGGTCGAGACCGCCGGCACTCATCTGTCGCCCTCCGATCCCCGGCATCTGCGTGCTCGCGTCTGTCGTTGGTGTTGGGCCATCATGTACCCACGCATTGCGTTTGCGTGGTCCAGCTCCGACGACACCCGAGACCACGGCCGTCGTCCTAGCTAGCTTCTCCCGTAAGGAAAATAACCACCGGCCGGCCGGCAACGGAGACCGTGCACTGAGGCCACATGCAACTCCCCTTCCTCCAGCTAAGCTTACTCATCTCTCTCCACAAATTTAGTCGTCATACGTCCTGCTGCGTTTGTCGTACTTGCTGAACCCGTCTAGCTATCATACGAGGACTGCAGCGACGCATACCACCGCCAGCCAATCATACGACGAATGATGATGATCTGACGTGATTCGACACGCGGAGTGAGCACGCAGCAGGATGCAGCAGTAGCAGAGAGCAATCATCCGGTCGCCGTGGCGTCGGACAGAGACACTGGAATCACGGATCTCCCCCAACTTTTTTTTTCAAGAAACAAAAGAAAGGACTCTCGACGTGATTAATAAGCGTGCAATCATGTGATGAGAATTAGGAGGAGGAAGAGCAAGAGCAAGGGCTTTTTTCCCCGTGGAGATACACCGGCCAAGTGCCAGGCGTTGTGTCCTGTCCTGTTGTGCTGTACTATGCAACGGCGGCTAATGGCTTCTTCGATTGCATTGGGAGCTGTGGCCCATTGCAGAGAAGAAGAGCACTGAAGGGCGTGTGGGCCACGGGCGCATGGACCCATAACTCGCTGTAGTCAGCAACGGGACACGCCGATCGACGAGGACCGTCTGGCTGATCAGTGTTACTCCCGACAACACCCAGATACTCCTCGGGAAAGTTGCTCAGACGAAGCAACGGCACAGAAATCCATGGCGCTCAATCTAGTGCCCAGCCCAGGTGCTGCTTGGTTCAGTTCCACTCCAAACTACGATCAGCGTTAATCTTTTCTCTGAAGAAAACAAAAATTGGCTTGAGACCCAGATTTCTGGAAAAAAAAAAGTCGATGGTCAGCAGGTATTCAAAGTCTGACCACTTGTCCATCACTCGGTTTCGAACAGACGCAACATGCTTGAGCCCTTGAGCGGGACACCGTAGACTTGACGCTCGTGCACATTGACCGAGAAAGCGTGTCCCTCAACTACTACTGTATATTCATTCATTCGCAGTGAATGATGGACCGTCAGGAGTCTAGAAGGATACTCCTAGCATGTCCTCATCATACGACGATGGGGAATCATTGTTCTGACGACCGCACTTTTCCTCTAAGAAAAGAGATTATTCTTTCTACCAGGTCGTTAGACGCAAATACTCCTAAAACTTATGTAAACTTGATCAGACATATAAACACTCCAGTTCAGAGTGTGCACAGTCCCTGCCATGCTAGATAAAGACAACCCAAATTATGCCCTTAAGTGCGAACCAGGAGGACGAGGCGGTAGTTGGTAAGCTGGTTAACCTATGTTACTTATGGCAATAACGGCGCGCGCGCGCCAGCGACATGTGGTGCTTGTAGTCAACCGCTTGTCATCGTACTAATATAATCACCGTCCGTCGCAGCATGCATTATTATCTATATAATCTTGAGGCCACAGTGGGATTCTTATTAGCAACTACACAGCTGGTGCGGCTCCCTGATTGTGGCAACCATGATAGCTATCGCCACAAAGGGTGAGTCCATTGATCGGGTCGGCTAAGGTGAATTTGCTACCTATAAGCCGTGTGGTACAGTTGGTGGCCTGATGGCACACGAGTAGCCATGTCGAAATGACCGTGGAAGGGAGCTTGTGCTATGGACACACATGGAGCGTGCACCGCCAATAATAGACTGTTCTTTATACATGTACTTATCTTACCTTGCTATGAAACAGAGAGTAGGTACACGTATATATATGGAGTATTTTCCACGGGAAAAAATATACTTGGCACAATTTTGCCTATGCTTTGGTGCCACATGGAGTTGTTTAGAAGCGCTACATGGCAGGAAGCTTATGGCAAATACGGTGCTGTAATCATGATGTTTAGATCTATTTGGAAGTCATTCAATACAGGATAAAAAAGGATATCTAATTTTTCCATGGTAAGAAGTTGCAGCCTCGAGGTTCCAAGAGCGAAGAGTATACATCATATAATGACAGAGGTGAGAGGCACGCAATAATGAGAGATGTGTGGAAGCAGTTTGTGATAATGACAACAAGGTGCTTTTCTACATTCCTTAGCTATGTGTCAAGAGTTACATTACAAATCATGTCTTTATCAAGACAATGAACTTTTACAAGTTAATTTGAGATAGGTATACGAGTGCGCATTCTGTGGTAACAAAGATGATTAAATTATTAATTTTTCATGCTCTTTTCTATGTGCATGCTCCTTACTAGCTTCGCAAAAAAGAGTTACTGCACACGTATTAATACGGTAATTAAATGTTATATTTTCTTTGACTTTATATGCCACATATATGTTGTGAACTTGTGACATCATGTAACCCTTTAGATCGTTACAACTACTCACCATACAAATGTCGTATATAATTTAATGCCTCCGGTCATCATCTTATCTCATACGTCTACAGTTGGACGCTTCGCTTCTCTTACTTGTTTCAAAATACGCAACTTGAAAATTGCTCCCACACGTACCTTCTAACCTCTAAGATCTATGGTACAATTTGACCTCTAGGATCTATGGTACAATTTGACATAACGGATCCTCTGGTCATTACAACATAATTGATTCTCTTATCGTTTGGTACAGTTTGACAAAATAGATCCTCTGGTCTTACTGGTTCAAACTAAACGGTATTTAGAGTCCATTCTTACTCAAAATCTCAAAATACTTTCTGACCTGTAAGATCCTATCAAGTACAATCTTGACATATTAGATCCTATGATCATTGCATCAAACCTTTGCAAAAGCTGGCTAACCACACTAATTTCCCTTTTGCTCGGTGCCAATTGTCGTGTAGCCGCTGGGGGTGCGGCGTGCAATTTGTGGCGGCTCTATTTCTACTAGGCCACCCCGCTACGAGTCCCCATCTATCATCTCCCCACTCACACATGCCACCCCGTCTCTGCCTTTCTGCTCTTTCCCCTCCACCCCTGCTCCCCACCTCGAGTCCATTGCTGCCTTCCCACCAAACTCCCCCCACCGAATTCCCCAGTCTCCCGCCGGATTCGCCCAGTTCGTCAGCTCCGGAGCTCGATTCGTCCCCGAAGCTGCGGCCTGGGCTGCCAATTTGCTCGGTTTGGTGTCTTGTTGATTCGCGTCAGTATTTTTTTTCACTGGAATATTTCGGTGATTCGCGCCGTATGAGCTCGGATTGGCGGTGGTGTTTCTGATTCTCGCTTGCCGGAGTTGGAGGCGTGAGGGCATGTGGGTTTCTCTGGTGTGGATCCGGGGCTGCGTGGGCGTCACGTTCGTCGATTTCCAGAGCGGGAGGGGAGCCGACTAGATCTCTCGGCTCCTGAGGTTGCTGCTCTCCTTCAAAGAGTCCAAGAGGCTAGCTGCGATCGGAGGTTCATCTAGGGTTTTGGCAGGTGAGCGGACATGGAGGCCGCCAGGCTCGGCGCGCAGAGCAGCCACTTGTACGGCAGCGGGCTGGGTGAGCTTGACCTGAACAGGCGTGAGAACAGGGTGTTTGGCTGGGACCTCAACGACTGGAACTGGGACAGTGAGCGCTTTGTTGCCACGCCGGTGCCAACTGCCGCGGCGAATGGCTCAGGATTGAACAGCTCGCCATCATCATCCGAGGAAGCCGAGGCAGAGGTGGCTAGGAATGGTGGCCATAGAGGCGACACTGATAAGAGGAAAAGGGTGGTGGTAATTGATGATGATGACAGGGAGGATCAGGACATGATTGTGAACGGTGGCAGGTCGCTGAGCTTGAGAATTGGGGGTAGTGCTGTTGGTGTTGGAGTGATGGAGAGCAGTGATGTAAACGAGGATGATAGAAATGGAAAGAAGATCAGGGTGCAAGGGGGCAGCTCAAATGGGCCGGCATGCCAGGTTGAGGGCTGTGGGGCTGATCTGACTGCAGCTAAGGACTACCACCGCCGGCACAAGGTCTGCGAGATGCATGCTAAGGCCAGCACCGCTGTTGTCGGTAACACTGTCCAGAGGTTCTGCCAGCAATGTAGTAGGTTAGTTTTATGGTTCCGCTGCTATACATGTAATTATTTGTTCATAGTTGAATGAATGTAGAGTATCACATGCAAGCTATATTTAGCGCAGCCAGACACAGATTTTAGACGTGCAAACTCTGACCATGATGTTGTTTTCCAACCGGTGATATTTGAGAATCACCATAATCTGTCAGCTGTAGAAGAAAATAAATGAGAAGTCACATTTATCACTTTTAGACTGAAATGGCAATATTTAAGTCAAAATTGTTTGCAAGGAAACTTCTACTATAAATTTTAGAGATCAGAACATTCACCAAGTGGTTAAATAGTTTAATGATTGGAACTTCGGTTCTTAAGTAATGCGTTTGTGTCACTGTATACTTAAAATAATATTTACCATTTTATCCCCAAGTTCTCTGTAATTATTATACATGTTCTTGTGTAGATTTCACCTTCTCCAAGAATTCGATGAAGGGAAGCGAAGTTGCCGGCGACGTTTAGCAGGCCACAATAGACGGAGGAGGAAAACCCGCCCTGATATCGCAATTGGTGGGACTGCTTCAATTGAGGACAAAGTCAGCAATTATCTATTGTTGAGCCTTATTGGAATTTGTGCTAATTTGAACTGTAAGTTTGCTGACTTGCTATACCACATAAGCAGTTTCCTATTCTACATATGAAGGTTCTGATACTTGTATAATTTATTTGCTCTTTAGTCTTATGAAGTTGTGTTAGTAACGTTTTAATGGAATTTTCTTGTTATAGATTTAGGACAAGATTAGTGATCATATTCTGTTTTTCAAGAGTATATGAGTTCTTGTTAGATTTGACATGTTGATGGAAATTCAATAGTTTTAGGCCATAAGCGTGTTACATGGTATTATATGTGTTGGAAGTTCCATATATTGGTTTATTTAATGTTTATTTTCTTGGATTGTTCATAGTAAGTTCCTCCAGCAGCTACGTGGTAGAATATCATATTGAGCAATTTAGCATCTTACACCTGACAGAATCTGCAAGCTGTGCGACCTTAAATTATTTCTATTTACTGCTATTCTTGTTGCCTGTGAAAGCTCATTTCCAAGATAATTAACGCACCCAAACTGCACTCTTATCAGCATAGTTAGTAGCCTGCCGAGCAACTCATATGGTCATATTCAGGAAGATACATGACTCTTAGAATTGTACTTGCAGCTGACAGTGTTCAGGATTCAAACAGCCAGGAGCTGCTATCCACTCTTTTGAAGAACCTAGGGTCTGTTGCCAAATCACTGGAGCCAAAAGAACTTTGTAAACTGCTGGAGGCATATCAAAGCCTGCAAAATGGATCAAATGCTGGAACCTCTGGAACAGCTAATGCTGCAGAAGAGGCTGCGGGGCCATCTAACTCTAAGTTGCCTTTCGTGAATGGTAGTCATCGTGGACAGGCATCATCATCTGTTGTGCCAGTACAATCAAACGCTACCGTGGTGGTAACTCCAGGTATGATGTAGAACCATTGGTCCATTGTTAAACCTTCAGAAATTGTTTTCTGATTAACAATTTCAGCTTAAATTTCTTCTCTGCCTGCACAGAGCCTGCATCATGCAAGCTTAAGGATTTTGATCTGAATGACACTTGCAACGATATGGAAGGCTTTGAGGATGGGCAAGAAGGTTCACCTACACCTGCTTTTAAGGCCGCTGATTCTCCTAATTGTGCATCATGGATGCAGCAAGATTCTACTCAAAGTCCACCACAAACTAGTGGCAATTCAGATTCAACATCAACACAATCATTGTCAAGCTCAAATGGAGATGCTCAGGTTTGTCTTTTATTCCTTGCAACAGCTTCATAAAAAGAATGCTAAAGGGTAGATTGTGAGTTCTTGTACGACGTATCGATCTGTATAGTAGTAGTTTTATATATTGATGAAACATATTTTGACTTACTGCAAATCTTTAATGGGAAATTGATAACTCACTAGTTGCCAATATGCTATTGGAATAGTCGATAGTATATATACATGCACATCCAACTGTTAGCAGGAATCAACTTTCTTAGGTGGCGAATATTCAAGGTTGGAATTTGAATTGGACAGAGAATTTCAATGCACATTTATGAGGGAGTTAGATGTCAAATACATTTGGTTTATGCAGGACTAGTTGGGAATCCGTGCTTGGCTTTAGGGAGTTAATGACTCCTGCCTTCACTCTTTCAGCCTTCTGAGTTTTAGACCTACCTGATTTTTTTTTTATACCCTTGCTAGAAGGTCTGACTGCTGTCAAGAACTAAAGCAGAAAAGATCTGCTATTGTGAAATTTGATGGAACTGTGCACAAACAAGTCTTCAACCCCCAAGATCCAAATCTAGAAGTGTAAAAAAATTAAGTTTCTCTTCAAAATACATTAATCAGATAGGCAATCTTCATTGCATCTCCTCTGTACAGAAATGCAGGAGAGCTGCGTATCATTGCATTAAGAGAGAAGGGAAAAGGCCAAAATGGCCATACAAAACACCCCCCCCCCCCCCCCCACCACCACACACACACCCAAAAAGGTCTAACATGAATTGGACAGTCTTCCGACATCTATGGAAACTTATGCATGGAGAGAATTCATGTTAAGAGCCATAATCTTGGGTAGCACTCACATATACACCAAGATACTAGTTTTACCATAGTATTTCGTAATGGATTTGCACCACCTAACTATGCTTAGGTGCCCTCTTTTTTCTTGTGAAACTCCTGATTCTTATTATTCTGCTTGCAGTGCCGGACTGATAAGATTGTATTCAAGCTTTTCAACAAAGTTCCAAGTGATTTACCTCCAGTTTTGCGGTCACAGGTAAATTATGCATTCTCTCAGCATAGGGCAAGAAAATATATCCTGAACCTAACACTTAAACCCTAAATTTTCAGATTCTTGGTTGGTTGTCAAGTAGCCCTACCGATATAGAGAGCTATATTAGACCTGGCTGCATTATTCTAACAGTATATCTTCGGCTAGTTGAGTCTGCATGGAGAGAGGTATGCTTCTATTCTTAATTTTTCTCATGTCAAAATAGTGCCCCTTTTTTGTTTGGTTATTAACGGCCTTTTCTGCAGCTTTCTGATAATATGAGCCTGCACCTGGATAAGCTTTTGAATAGCTCCAATGGCGACTTTTGGGCATCAGGCTTGGTGTTTGTGATTGTTCGACGACAGTTAGCTTTTATGCACAATGGTGAGCCAATCCCATGCGCTTAGCACTTGTACAATTATGCTGATGTTCAAGTTTTATTCTGTATTCATTGTGTAGGAAATTTGTTAATTATCACGCTCATTCTTTCATCTTGCTGCAGGTCAAATTATGTTGGACAGACCACTGGCACCCAGTTCTCACCAATACTGCAAGATCTTACGTGTCAGACCAGTTGCTGCACCTTATTCTGCAACAATAAATTTCAGAGTAGAAGGCTTTAACCTACTCAGTACTTCCTCAAGGTACTTCATCATCTTAAATTTAGATTAATTTATTCATGAAGTAGTTTAATCCTTGATGTTTCGTTCAGCTTATTCTATATTTAGCTACCATCTGCTCATGTTTGCAGGGTAATTTGTTCATACGAAGGACGTTGTATATTCCAGGAAGACACAGATACTGTAGCAGACGATGCTGAATACAAGGATAGGGACATCGAATGCCTCAGTTTTTGTTGTTCCATCCCTGGTACAAGGGGAAGAGGATTTATAGAGGTACAGATTGTTATATAGCTTTTCTTATGCTATGGCGATTCCAGTTCTCTTATGAAACTTTGAATTCCCCCTGAATATCACCTTTAATGTCAGGTCGAAGATAGTGGATTTAGCAATGGCTTCTTCCCCTTTATAATTGCTGAGAAGGATGTATGCTCTGAGGTTTCTGAGCTGGAGAGCATATTTGAGTCCTCCAGTAATGAGCATGCAGTTGTTGATGATAATGCCAGGGACCAATCCTTGGAGTTTCTAAATGAGTTGGGTTGGCTTCTTCATAGAGTGAACAGAATGTCTAAACAGGATGAAACTGATACACCTCTATCTGCTTTTAACATGTGGAGATTCAGGAAACTTGGTATATTTGCCATGGAGCGGGAGTGGTGTGCTGTGGTCGAAATGCTGTTAGATTTCTTATTTATTGGCCTTGTTGATGTGGGATCCCGATCTCCAGAAGAGATGGTGCTTTCAGAAAATTTGTTGCACGCTGCTGTCCGAACGAAGTCTGTTAAAATGGTTAGGTTTCTGCTGAGATACAAACCGAATAAAAACTCAAAGGGAACTGCACAGACATACCTATTCAGACCTGATGCTCTGGGCCCGTTAACAATTACCCCCCTTCATATAGCAGCTGCCACTAGTGATGCTGAGGATGTGTTGGATGCGCTGACAGATGATCCTGGACTGGTATTCTCTTTTCTAGTTCTTGGAACTTTACCTCCTTTTTTTTCCCCACCAACTCAAGTTGACCTAACTTTATTAACTTACAACAGGAGATCCGTAGAAACCTGTAGATTATCGTTCTTTTGATCTTTTAACTAAAGCAGACATATACACTTAAATTAAACTGTGAAGTGATAAAGATGTGAATTATGAGAAGTCACATTTATTTTTAGCCTATTAATAGAGTCTGTTATGACTTCCTTTCAGGTTGGAATTAGTGCGTGGAGTAATGCACGGGACGAAACAGGCTTTACCCCAGAAGACTATGCTCGGCAGAGAGGCAATGATGCTTACCTGAATCTTGTCCGCAAGAAGATTGATAAGCATGTTGGCAAAGGCCATGTTGTCCTCGGTGTTCCAAGCAGTATGTGCTCTGTAATACCTGATGGTGCTAAGCCTGGTGATGTTAGCCTCGAGATCTGCACGCCAATGTCTGCATCAGTACCACGTTGCCTCCTCTGCACCCAACAAGCGCGGGTGTATCCAAATTCTGGGGCAAGGACCTTCCTTTACCGGCCAGCAATGCTGACGGTGATGGGAGTTGCCGTGGTTTGTGTCTGTGTGGGCATACTTCTTCACACCTTTCCCAGGGTTTATGCCGCACCCACATTCAGATGGGAGTTGCTGGAGCGTGGACCCATGTAGAAGTTTTAGGATGGAATAAGCCTAGCTGCTGTTTGTAAGTTGAGAGCTTTAGTGTGGTGGCTAAGATCAAAGGAACATAATTACCGTGTGAAGAAGTTCCTTTGTATTTAAAGTAGTATCCTGTCGCTGCTGTAAGCTTACACATCGTCAATATCAACTATATTTACAACCTAACATGCTTTGATTCCATTAATCCATTTTTTGTATTGTAGAACTCATTCTTTTGCGGAGCTTTTGTGAACCATCAGAATAAAACGTGTTCTTGTTTGTATATATGTTGACATTTTGTCCTTATATGTTTACATGTTGAGAACTGATAATATTGGCTCTTGGAATGAGTTCGAAACTCTCAAAATCTGTATTTGTGGAAACGATATTTTACAATTCAAGTTCCTGCATTTTCGTGGGGGGCTGAAACACACGCACTTCCTATTCAGCCAATCAAGATGTACACTTTGCGATTAGTAGACGGTTCTCCGGTGAAATGTTTGATGGAACATAGCTTACAAGATCTGCAACTAGACCCTTATGTCTAAGCCATAACAGCCTCCCGGTATCAATGATGTCTTTACACATGAATCCCAAAGAGGCCCTCTCCCCTGTCGGTATACTTCGGATTATCTTCTCAATTCCGATGTTCTCCGGATCAGGCTTCTCTGGTTCTCTGCACCGTAGTCCAACACACACAAAAAAGTCATCAAATACATTATACATATCAAGCTTGCAATGCACTGTCTTGTAGCCAAAATTCCAGAGTGTGGATTATGGGAGTAATTTAAATGTTGACTGAAATAAACTTCAGATAACCAGGAAAGATGCATAGACGAGACTAAAGGTTGGAACAGAATATCTCTAAGGACAATAGAAAATGCAGACAAGACCCAAGGGATAATTATGCTTAATGATTCCCAACCTGATTTCAGAAGACGTGTCTTCAACTTCCACATAGGAATCTGGGGAGCTGTGATCACCATCCACAGCCCAGCTGCTAAACCATGTCATGGCATGGAACTCTTCCTCTGTAATACTTAGTCCTGAGAGGAAAGATTTATCTGCAGCAATAAGGAAAAAAATTAATTGGCAAGCAGTTTAAGAAAACAAATTACTTGGCAAGCAGTCTAAACAGATTTGGTATAATTTTCAAGAAACAGCAAACTTTTATGTAAATGAGGTGAAAGTGAAAGACACATCCCATTTTCTTTTTTTTGAAATGCTTAGCAATCTTAGAAAAGAAAATTACTCGCGTAA
Source organism: Panicum hallii (assembly GCF_002211085.1). Classification (NCBI taxonomy): domain Eukaryota; kingdom Viridiplantae; phylum Streptophyta; class Magnoliopsida; order Poales; family Poaceae; genus Panicum; species Panicum hallii. The sequence goes on along the minus strand of NC_038050.1, from coordinate 1,318,415 downwards.
TGCTTCCACTGACAAAGATGGTGGCAGCAGGTAGCTAGAGCAAGGCCGTGAAGATTTCGTTTGCCATGGACCCTTTCTTCTGTTTGGTCATATTGTTCAGGGAGACAGCAAGTCATGGTCATATCTGACAATGGAGACAAGTTTTCTTAGATAAACTTTTCTCAACACAAAACGAATGCATGAATTTCAAATACTTGGACAACCTGTTGCGGGTCCACAGAGATGTTTTCCAATTGCTAGATACTTAAGTCCCCTCAATGCCTCTATTCCCTGCAGGTTCAAATCCTCAACTGCATTGTGTTTATGTTCCTTATCAGTGATTATATTTGTTTAAGAAAGTACGACCATAAATGATCAAATGAACCAGGTCAGTTACACACAAAAAAAGATTCAGTTACGAAGGTACTTCCAAACCACTCGAAATTCATTATGTTCGGTATCCAATAAATACAGAAAAGAAAGAGAAACCTTACTATCAATTCTCAAACGCTTCAAGGTAACACCTTCGTTTTGACGCAAGCTTCGATCAGCCTAGAAATTTTAGGTGGTTAAAAAAACTTATCTTGGCAAAATTAGATTTAGCATAACAGTAAGCTGCTAAGATGTTAAAAAAAATCACAATACAATCAAGCTTGCTCTAAAAATAATATATTATCCAAAATGTTAGAAATGACTCCAATTAACTGCAGCGGCATTAAATTCAGACAAGAATAACAAGTTAAAATCACAAATTCACATCACTAGAAACAACCCACAACATGACACAACTACATTACACTAGTACAAAAATCAATGTTTTTAAAGAAGGTACACAAGTCAATGTGTCTTAACATTCAATTGCAAAATACAGCCTACATTGAGCATAATAAAACTACAAGAATTCAAGAGGTTGCAAAACCTGACATGTCACTTTGCAAAAATTAGAGACAAAATATTGATTATTGAGCCTAACTATGATGGAAAGTCTCAGCCTTGTAAAAGCTAAGCTGCATTTTGGAAAATAGAGTAACCAACAGCAGCCACTAATACAGATCAAGTGGATCTTATCTCGAAAACATAATAATTTGTTTAGATTTACGGACCTTAAGCTTGTAGGACCGTCTCTCAACCAGGAACACGTTCCTAATCCCATAACAGTCCACCAGCACCTGAGTCAAGTACCCTCTTCCAGCTCCAAATTCCACAACCGCCTGAGCACTTGCTGCCACATTCTCCCCAGCGACCACCTCAGTGCTACCCTTGCGCAGCAAGTCAAATTCCTCCATGTTCCCAACAATGGACGCCTGCTGCGCGACATGCTTCTCTTGGTATGGCACCTTCCTGTAATCGAATCCACCATCAGAAATCACTTCCCAATAGCAGAATGAGCCTTACACTCCCAAAATGGTGAATTCCCCCACCTATCGACCTGCCCACCCATCCATTTGTCGCAAGCACTGGTGATCAGATACGACTCGCGCATGGCCACGGCGGCGGCCGCGTGCACCGATCGGATCTTACCAAGCAGACCCCGGAACTCATCCTCCGTAAGCCTGTAGACGGCTGCACGCTTCTCCGCCGACGTGATGCCGCGGCCGGCCTCGGCTCCGCCGGAGTTGATGCCCTTGGAGTAGTACGGCTGCGCGGCGAGCGCGGCGACCTGCTTCTTCAGGGGACACTTTCCGACGTGCGCCTCCAGATTCTCCTCGAGCACCGTGCTGCGTGTGAGAAGAGAATGCGGGGGTTAGCGGCGGTGCTGGAGCCAATCCAAATAGTGGGGTGGTGGTGGGGCTTACTGGGAGGGGTCGACGGGGCACGGGACGCGGCTGCCGGCGCCAGAGGCGGACTCGGGTAGGTGGTTTCCGCAGTACCTGAGGAGCAGGATGGACCAGGGTCAGGGTTCAAGGGTTAGACTGAGGAGCGAAGAAGCTTAGTCGGAGTAGCTTACTGCGAGGACGGGAGGGAGGAGTTGGCGCAGTGGCGGCGCTTGCTTGGGAGCCAGAAGTGGCAACGGCCTGGAGGAGGAGGCGGTGGCGGTGAGCGCTTTCCGTTCGCCGGAGTACGGCCCATCTCTGACGGCGGCGGCGGCGGCGGCGAGAGGGAGACGGCGAGAGGAACGAAACAGTGGCGCCGGAGGTTGGGTCAGGTTAGAAACGGGAAGTCTGCGCAGAGACATAGTGACCGTACGATCCAATAGTAACGGTTCAGATTAGCCCGAGGGGTAGAGTGGTGCTGCCACTTTTACACTTGAGCCCTTAGTATTTATAAAGTTCACCGAAACGAACCCCGATTTGGATCGCGATTGATAATCGCGATCCAAATCTGGTTGCGCGGATACCGTGCGATCGAACATTAGCGGGCCAGATGAGCGCAACGGAAAAGGGCGAGCGGGTATTTTGACACATAGAACCTTACTGTATCCGAGACTCTTCAAATGGACTTCAATTTGGATCGCGATTAATAATCGCGAACCGAATTTGGTCCTACGGTGACCGTTCGATCAACTACATAGGGTCCAGATCGAGACCGACCTCAGAGCCCTTGGTGCGTTTTAGCAGAAAAGCCCCTTTACGTATCTGCAGCCCAGCCACATGGTCATCCCCTTCCTCGCGATCGCGAGTCCCACCGCCGGCCCGCCTCCGCCGCCTCTGCTGGAGGCCTGACCGAAGAGAGAGCAACTCCGGATTTGCGCCGCCTCTCGAGTGCGTTGAGCACGGGGGAGGCTTTCATTCTCTCGACTCTCGAGGGGGGAGGCCGGCCACGCGCGATGGCCTCGTCCCGGCCCGGCCGGCGACTGGCAGCCAAAGCTTGGAACTTGATGCGCTTGAAGTAGCCAGTCTGATTTTTCTTTTCAGGCCATTCTCGCACAAAACTAACAAAGAACAACCTCGAGCCTTAAGCTTTGGTGGCTGCTTATCTGTTCAGGATTTTCCACAGCACAGAATGCGACAATTCAGTTATTCAGAGTGAGTGATTCAGCTGAATATATAGCAGCAATGCGTCATCTGGGGGCTCTTGGGCATATTCAGACGTTCGTTGAGCTGCACTGAACTTGACTGCATTAGTAGGATCGATTGGTGCTTTACCAGCTCGTTGACGATGCCGGGTGACAACAGATGGCGAACTATATAGGCTCTGCACAAAGCGATTGATCACTCTCAGCAGCCTCTCCTCTCCTCTTCCCGTCAAGCAGGAGCAGGCGCTGCCCTCGAAACTCTGGTCTTCCGTTCCTGCTTGGACAAGATCTCGGGGTTGCGGAGATGGCTCCCTTAAACTAATCTCTCTGCCTGTCAAGTGTCAAACGGCAGTGATTACGATTTGCAAGCACAACGACTAGATGCCGAATCACTTTTAGAGCTTTGCCAGATGCACGTGCCCCTCTGGCTGACTTTGATCATGGCCTCATGTGTGCGCTGACCGACAGCGCCGCGGGTTCAGACTTCAAAATCCGCCTTGTTGCGCCGCCGGCCAGCGGCAGGGTAGGTCGATCTGTTTGCTTTGATTCTTCCACAACACGTCAAGACAACAAATGGCACAGCTTTTTTACAGAGCTCTAGTGTTCTACAATGGTGTGCATTACTGTTTCATTCATAAGATTGTGGCATTGTGCAGAGGTGTATGTATGAACAAAGAAAACAGGACCAGATCAATGGCAAACAAGACAGGGTACGGCCGGCATTCACAGTCCGACGGTGTGCAGCACGGCGGGGTTGACGGCGGTGGTGGCGCCGTCGACGACGAGGTTGTGGCCGCTGATGAACCCCGCCTGGTCGGACGCCAGGAACAATGCCGCCTCCGCCACGTCCTCCGCCCGCAGCACCTTCCCGCGCAGCACGTTGTGTGGCACCGTCATGGCCTCCAGCTCCTCCGGTCCGACGCCCATGAGCGCGCAGCTCATGGGCGTGGCCACGCCGCTGGGGGACACGCAGTTTACGCGCACGCCGTGGCGCCCGAGTTCCCCCGCCGCGGCGCGCACCAGGCCCAGCAGCGCGTGCTTGGACGCCGTGTACGACGCCGGCCCGAACCCGCCCTGGAGCGACGCCACGCTCGCCGTGCACACGATGGCGCCGCCGCGGGCGCCGTTCGGCGGCACCATGGCGCGCGCCGCGTGCTTCACGCACGCCGCGGCGCCGCGGAAGTTGACGGCCATCACGCGCTCCAGCTCCGCCAGGTCCATGTCCATCACGGACCCCGTCGGGAGCAGCACGCCGGCGTTGCTGAGCATGACGTCCAGCCGCCCGTGCGCCGCCACCACGGCGCCCACCGTCGCCTCCACCTGCGCCTCGTCCGTCACGTCGCACCGCATGTACGTGCACCCGGCCGACGCGGCCACCGCCTCGCCCAGCGCGTCCTGGATGTCCGCGATCACCACCGTGGCGCCGCTCGACGCGAACAGCCGCGCCGCCGCCTCGCCGATGCCACTCGCGCCGCCGGTGACGATGGCCACCTTGCCATCCAACCTGCCGCCGATAACGAAAACCCAACGGTGTCAATTCAGGAGCTGCACGCACGTCGCAACTCGAAATCCCCCAAAAAAAAACTCAGCACCGCCAGCACACTCACCTCGGCTTGGACATGGTCGATGCTGACTTCGTTAGCGCGTTAGCAGGGATGGACACAGCATGGGTTTATATAGCCCGCAATTTCCTATAGTTTTCGTTAACTTGTCAGTATTTTAATAAAAGCAACCCTACTTTTTTAAAAGAATCGAGAGGACATGATTGAGCACTGTTACACTCGCAGCTCGATAAATAAACTAGTTCTTGATTGCTGCAAAATAGTAGTAATGAAAAAGAATAACAAACTGCCATCATGGTCTAACCATGATTCCTCGAAGATTGATCGATGGAGAAGACGATGAAAGCTGGTGCAGCCGAGATGGAAGGAGGAGATGGAGGCATGTGGAGGCCATGGGTGATTGCACCCTTTGAGGCAGACACAGCCATGGCACTCTCCCTCGGCTCTGGCTGGCATGCTTCCTCTGCCCCGGGCACTGATCACTGCTAGCACTGCATTACTAATCCATACAAGAAATCTAAACATGAAATAGAAAAAAAATGCAATCTCAAGAGCAAATCTAGAAGACGCCATTTCTTTTTTTAAAAAGAAACGAACAGGGGAAATCTCAGGATTGCTTTATTGGCAAATCGCTTGTACATTCTATTATTAACGGCCTTGCATTTTTATGGAATGATATCCTCCAAGAGAAAGCTGTGATCTTTATGCTGTTGGCGTCGCCACATGCGAAGCTTGCCGCGCAAAGTTTGCAGGAATTTTTGTTGTTGCTTGGCTTCACACCCTGGGGAGAGTTTTCATTCATGCGCCTCTTCAGCGGCGGCGACTCAGACAAGGCGGTTGGAGCTTCTAGATGGTCAATGCTCTTATCGGATCTCGTGCTGTCATGCTATTTTAACTTCATCTCCTGTTTCGCTGTCTCAGGTCAAGAGCAGCAGTGAAATTAAACAATAGCTCTGACTCCCACCCGCCATTGATCGCGGCATGCAACCGGCACTCAGAGCACAGGCCTCCTTCTCAGTTCTCGGTCAGTTTTATTCTGAATTGTATCATTTCTTCTCCATTTATCAGTGGTGTGATAAGAAAACGGGTCGGTGCTTTCTTGACACTTGTAATCAGAGCACTGAAAAAATGGGTTATCAGTGTGTTGGCGTAAGCTAATCCTTAGTTGGTTTCAGAACGTAGGTTAGTGACTGCTGACTGCTGCTGCTGGTGGTCTGTGAGACTGAAGATTCGATTCCATGCAGGGACCAGAGACCAGACCATGGATTTCAGGCAAAGATGGAATCGATTCTTACTTTACAGCTTCAAGCATCAATCCAGCTGAATCTGTTTGCATCCTGCTTACTCCTGCAGCGGCCAGCCAGAGCTGACTGCCGTGTCGACGCGTTCAGACGACAGTCGATGAATCATTGGCCCGTCCGTCCAAGGGCACAATGATTGATCAGGTAACATGGTCTCTGACTGAACATGAGTCAGGTATTCACAACTCTTCTGAGCAGTCATGAATACTGCATGATGGCACCGTATTCTACACTGCTCGTACCGTAAGCAATTTGTTTTAGCTTATGCATCTAGCGACGTCCAAACGGTAAGTTGTGTAAATCCAACCGCAGAAAAGTCATCTTGTGAAAATAAAAGGAAAAAGGGGTTGGAAAGCGAGTTGAAGCTGCGAAGTCAGAAATCAGAGCTACCATATCTTGTCTCCACTTGTCAGCATAGACTGCTGAATGCCATTCATGCTAATTTTTTGGGCATTTTCTTTCTTTTCTACTCCCCTATTCTAAATTACAATTTATTTTGATTTCTAGATACATATATTTTGCTATACACCTAGATGTGCATATATCCAGATATATAGTAAAAATTATGTATAAAAAATCAAAACGGATTGTAATTTAGAACGAGAGAGTATATATCAACGTGTTGTCCCCTTCTCCACATAATGCAATTGGGCACAATCTCATGCTGGTTAATTATAAAGATCGACGTGTTGCAGATTTTGACACCCACCCAACAATATGTGCATAGGATTTTTTTGACGGATTTGTTTTATTTTTAAGATCGATTTAGAAAATCTGGATTGTACTCTTGTAAAAAAATCTCACCTACACTGATGAGCAAAATTGGCCATGGCTGCAAAGGTTCTTGGGAACTAAACATGAACAAATACCTGACCTCGGTCCCGTTAGGAACATAGGATACGAAAAGGATGTCTTCAAACTTTGCACATCTTCTGTTTCATATTATACTTCGTTTTAACAAATCAAGATACAGAAATTTTTAATATATATAGATATAATATATTTTTTACGTGTAATCTCAAGAGGAGAAGAAAAAAAAGGGATAGATTACCGAAGAGAGAGAGAACCGTACCGGTAAAGGACTCGAGAGGCAGAAATCCGATCGGGGCGTGCCAGCGGGAAGCCGGGCAGCAGCAGCAGCAGTCTCGTCTCGTTCGTCCCCTCCCAACCTCATGAATCCCATCCCCATCGCACGCCTCCGGAGTCCGAACCAAACCCTAGGCTACTAGGCTAGGCTCCCCACGCGGCCTCCCTCCCTCCGCCGGTCCTCCGTTGGCTGCTCCGCAGGCCCACCGCGCCGCCGCTGCCGGCGCCGCCGGCGCAGCGCCGCTCCCCCGCCTCGTCCTAGTGTAATGGGGATCCGCCCGGGTTCAGCGGATTGATTTCGCCTCGTTTTGGTAAGTAAACCCTAGCTCGTCTGCATGGCAATCCCATGCTCTGCGAGTTTGTTTGTTCGCGATCGAATCGGAATATTTTGTTCGTCTCAGTTAAGTTGATTGCCGAATTGCATGCTGCGTGGCTCAACCCCAGTAACCCAGTCCAATCCGTCCATGGTTCGGTCCGTTTAGTTTGTTCTTTGATTGGTATTAGCTGACACATCCATGGAATTTTTAGTGTCCAAGGTGCGGGTGTAGTTTGCATCCGATAAATTTTGTGCGCAAATCTGCCACCTTCAGCATCAGCACACTAGCTGACTAGCTATGCACACTAGTTGAGAACTTCTCTACTCGAGCTCTGTAACATCAGAGAAGCAATCAAGCAGGAGTTAAATTCAATCATGGCCAGCTATAAGTCTTCATGAGTTGGATATATGCTGCATTGTAGGAGCAACTATCTGGTGGCTTAACTTGGGATCAGCAATCCAACTCCCCAAGGCAACAGTGTTATCTGTATTTACCTGAAATTTTGAATCCAGGCATTCAGCCTCTGTATGGGCTTGAGAGAGAAGCTAATGGGCAGTGTTTGGTCTGTTGTGTACATGGGCAGATACAACATGCTGCACTCAGCGTTGTTCACTCCCACTCCCAGCAACGTGTATGTGATGCTTTATTCAGTGTCCAAACTGAAGCTACTTGCACAGAGTACCTTGAACATTTACGGCCTAGTTCTTCTATCACATGCATGGAACAAGTACTGAGAACATAGTTGTGTTTCTAGCCTTCTGGTTGCAAAATATTTCTTTAACTCCCTAACTTCAATTGACTGATCAACAAATCTTGCACATGTTAAAGATGATATTCATTATTTTCTTCTGTTATCATACACTTTTATCAAATTTAAAGCTACAGTTTCAGATGCTAAACCTTGCAAAATTTCAATAGCTTTGCTCACTAGTTGGAACCTGCTTGATAACAGAATCATGAATTCTGGGCTTGTTTTTGTTCTATCATACCACGGAAACTTTACAGTGTTATATCTAACTTATAGCTGGCAAAACTAATTGTTTCTCGTCACAATAAAAAATGTTGCACGTGAACGTGGGCGTATCCGTTTTGATCTTCTTATTAGTTCTTTCAGCCATCCTGATGTCATATGCATCTTTGTGGTATGTTTTGGGTGCAACCATAGGTACTGATTTACTGAAGGGGGATGGAATAATGTATTTGCCCTCCTATATCAAAACCTAAGCTGCGAGTATCCTTGTTTCAAGTGAAATCATGGCCCGAAAAGGAAATCAAAGCAAAAGTGGCCCCAATCATGCTTCACCTAACGGGCAAAGTACAGCTGATGGCGATATACTAGATACACCAGAAAGGGGCAGCATGGATAGTGGAAACCTGGGCTCACATGTTCAAGGCAGACCGAGGGGTTCTGAAGGAAGCAGTGAGAAGAAAGGAAGAAGCAGCAAAAAGAACAGCAGAATCAATAGCATGCCATCTCTGGGAAAACAGCCTCAAATGGATACCAATTGGGATATAAGCAGTTCAGAAGAGAATGAGCTTCCATCAAGAGGTACTAGAAACAGAAGAGGTAACAAGAAGCCCTCACGGCGTGGTTTTGGTAAAAGTTTTTCAATAGAGCAGACTTCATTGCCTGGATTGGCAGAAAGTGTTTTGGAGAAGACCAGGTGCATGGCTTGTATGGCTTCATCCATTTTTAGAGCTTCCATGATGTATCTAGTAGAAGAAGGTAAAAGATTCATTGACAGGAAAAGGCCAACAATCAACACTTACATGGCTATTGTGAACAAAGGGCGTGCCTATGTCTTAAGCAAGATCGAGTATGTTTATCCCATAATTCGAGCCTGGATGCTTAATGCTGGAAGGTTGATGTTGCTCTTGTTGACGGTTTGGTTAGACTGCAATGTAAGGGGTTTTGATTCTTTGCTACGATTGGGGACAAACTCCCTCCTTGCAGTACTTTGGTGCAGCATGCTGTCAATTTTTGCAATGATCGGGATAAAAAAAATGCTCATATTCATGGTATGTTTCAGCTATCTCATTGGCCTTCTGCTCAAATTATCTGAAAATGTAAATGCGTACTAGCTTAATTGAATCATGAAATGATATGCTCATCGTGCCTTATCATCCTGTTTTTATCTTCATTACTCTTTTTATTCAGGTGATTGCTGCTTCTGCAGTTGCCTTCATTGGTCTAGGTTTTGCCATCCTACTTATATCAGTGCTTGCAGTGGTGATTTTATGGTTTTATGGAAGCTTTTGGACAAGTGCTGTAATAGTTCTTGGAGGTCATATTCCACAACTTATTCATAATTTATTTGGGATAAAACTTATTCAAGTTTTACAATTTGTAAATGCAGAGATACCTAAGCTGTGATATCCTTTGTTCCTAAAATGCAGGTGCTTCCTTTTTCTTGAAACGTGAACGGATAGCTCTCCTTGTTGCCTGCTTATATTCAATGTATTGTGCAAGAAGCTATGTTGGATGGCTCGGATTACTTTTGAGCCTCAACCTATCCTTTTTTTCTAGTGACGTTCTAGTGCAGTTTTTAAAGAACAAAGTAGACAATAAGAAATCTACTGGTTCTTCAAGGAGCTCAGAGCAAAGCTCAGGTAGATCAGGCAACATCTTTGAAGAATTTAAGCCATCAGCAGATGGTACCTCACAAGCTGGATATGCTCGAGCCTCAGATCGAAACCCTGGTGATCCTTCAACAAGTGGATCTGAGAAAGAGCTGACCTCTGAAGATGAAGTGGCTCGTTTACTGAACTGCACTGACCACTATTCGGCATTAGGTTTCCGTCGATACGAGAACATAGATGTGTCATCTCTTAAGAGAGAATACAAGAAAAAGGTGATGCTAAACGATGACCTGAAGCATGCTACCTTTTCAGTTTAAATTGATGTTTTTAAAGCTGCGGCATGATAATCTTTGTTAACAGTGATTTTTTATTTTTACAGGCTATGTTAGTCCATCCTGATAAGAATATGGGCAATGATAAAGCTGCTGATGCATTTAAAAAGCTTCAAAATGCATATGAGGTTCGTGTATATTCCTTGTCTAGATAATCATTGATACAATTATGATAAATCTTTACTAAGACCATGTATATTCATGAGGTTCCAACTCAATGCACAGGTTCTTCTTGATTCGTTGAAACGAAAGACATATGATGATGAGTTGAGGAGAGAGGAGCTCTTGAATTACTTCAGACGGTTTCAGAATGTTTCTCAAAAGGTCTTATTAGTTTTCCTTGATTGCTATTTATTCTTTGTTACAATTCTCTATATGCCTGTTCTTTGACTTTGAGGTAGTTCAAGTATGAGGCTACCTGCAACAGCTGCTGACCTGTCATGGTTTGATGGCTGTAGTAGGGAATCTGACCACTTTAACTGCACTGAAAAATTACGCAAATCTGTACAAGTTATGAACTAGTTTGGGAGTGTTTACATATGCAGGTGTACTGATCAACAGGGAAGTTTGATAACTTGATGTTCTTGCAGGTAACACAAAAGAGGATTAACTGACCGGCTTATCAAATTGATCTTTGGCTGATTTTGGCCATTTGTGGACTTGCAACTCAACTCTACCTATGGCCTTAATCAGCTCATCTGAAAGCATGATCGATAAATGTTATCAGTAGCCATAAGAGTTGAACTGATTAAGGAATTCTATAGTTCGTTTGTTTGTGGGTGTGTTTGTTGAAGAAAACTATACTTTTAGGTTTCCCCAAAGGTCCCTTTAGACAGGTTGACGGTTTCAGTGGGAAGTTGATAACAGCTTGTTCAATCGTTCCATGTAGTTTGCAAGAGAGTTTTCGATGTTGTATTATGGTACAGAATAAGGGTTAGTTTTTTATTGTTGTGCTGTGCTTATTTATTAATCTGCTGTTGAAAATCAGTAATGAAATCTCTCCTAGTTTGATTAGGATATCAAACTAAGTTTAGATAAATTCTGTTATATGACTGGTGTTTGTCTCACATGTGCTGTATGATTTTGCAAACACTAATTGTTTAATACATCATTTTCTGTCTAGGTAATACTACCGAACATGATTTTCACATAGTTTTAGTTTGCATTTATACTTTTAGCAGTTAAAAGTGGTATCACATTTGTAATTTTGTCAATCTTTGTGAAAATAGAAGGTGAATATGCTTCAAATAAAATGCTTGTGTTGTTCTAAGGCCCGCTCGCTGAAAGACACAAGATCAAATTTTAAGTGACAGTAAAAGACATGGTCTACTTAGAAGGATCTGTTTTACTTGCATTATTAGGTACTGTGCTATGTGTTGCGTGGATACTCTAAGTTTATAATCGGCAATCTTTGAGTGTCCTGTTTCTTGCTTTATTTTGTTCTCAGAAAGGGAAAATTCACTGTAGTTCTGATTGGCGTGATTTCTTTGATTCTACTAGAATGGAAGAAACGGTACTTTCCAACATGGGTTCAGCCCTTCTGAAGGTGTCGATGAAGGTCCTCATGGTCTTTCAAGAAGAATAGCCTGCAAAAAGTGTGGCGACTTCCATCTTTGGATTTATACGGGAAGAGCTAAATCTCAAGCTAGATGGTGTCAGGTGCTTTCTTTTGGCATGTGATAGTGGGTGATTTGCAATACTGTGCTACTGGTAATTGTCTTAAAATAATAACATTATTTTTTTACTGCAGGACTGCAAGGATTTTCATCAAGCTAAAGATGGCGATGGATGGGTTGAACAGTCCTTTCAACCTGTTTTATTTGGCATGCTGCAGAAGGTAAATACCAAAATATTCCAAACCTTGCTGTTTAATAACAGTAGCTTTCTTTCAGGAAATAAAAATGATGTATTTGTGTCATGTGTACCCTTTTTTAGCGCAACTGTATGTATAAAACACAGGACCTGCCAACAAAGTTGTGTCTGACATGGTATGATGTGTTATGTTTTGCAGTTAGATTTACCTCACGCGTATGTCTGCGCAGAAAGCTACATATTTGATGTCACTGAGTGGTTCGACTGTCAGGTAACTCAGATATTCTTCAATGAAAATTCAGACCTGTTCATTAATTTTTTTTACAGTCGTCTTATTCTGCACAAAAGGGCCATCACTCTTTACATTTTTGTCTTAAGTACTTTCATGTAGCAAATATTCATATTGGAGTCTCATATGTATAGTCTTTGGTCTGTCCAGGGTACTGTACCCTTGAATAACCCATGCATCTAGTAGCAGTAACTGATAATGAGAGCTGTCAGTGTTTTTTCTTATTGTCCACTCTAAATAAATTTTAGCATTGTCGATATGTAGTCAATACACCTATATCCCATATTAAAAGCTTGAGTTGTAAAAAGGCACTAGGAAGTGCAGATTGCCATATGATTACTGTCATGTCTAAATCCAATGGCATACATGTACCTAATGAAACACTTGAAGATCATACATTTAAAACCTTCCATCTGGAATACGAAAAGCATGTGCAACAAGGAAGAATGCATACAAGACTAGTCGACTAGGCTAAACACAAATATCTATGCTAAGCTACAGGGTTAAATTTTTCTACAACGAAGTTTGGGTATTTCTAGCTGTAGTTGGAACAATGCCCTACATGCTGAGGGGACAAATAGGGAAAAGAAAAATAATGGTGGCTCTGCTTTGTTGGCAGACATTTAAGTAATGGGTACATGATTTGATATAGGTATTTCTGTTTTCTTCTCCAGGGAATGAGATGCCCGGCAAACACTCACAAGCCAAGCTTTCATGTCAATGCCAGCATAGCAAAGCAGAGTAGTGGCAAGGGGAGCTCCTCTGCACAGAGGGGTGGTAAGGTCCCGAATGGCGCAAACATGGATGGAGAACTCAACGAGGAAGAGTTCTTTGAGTGGTTCCAGAATGCTGTCAATTCTGGCATGTTCGAAACTACATTCAGCGCACAAGGTGACCCGACTTCACCTGGTGGTGGAAGCAATGGAAAGGGTGGCGGTAGTAGTAGGAAAAAAAGGAAAGGAAAGAAACAGTGGTAAGGGAAGCGAAGCAGGTTTGGTTTTGGCGATAACAACTGGGGGCAGAGATGAAAAGGAAGCAGAATAAAAAAAAATTTATTATGGAATACAACTCTGAAAAGTTGGTCCCGACTTGATGGTCGGTAACCTTGGAGCTCCACGGAAAATCCCGGTTCCAACATGGAAGAGTGTTGGCGGATGTTAATCTATCGTCCCGACCATTTGGAGCTTGCTTGTGACATGTTGCGAAAAGCATAATTGAAATGCAAAATGCATGTAGGTATATTAAGATTATATGTGTTTATGCGTGCATAAATTGCAGGTCATGCAACATGAGCTGCATTACACCAGCTCTCAGTACCAAGTGCTATTCTGCTGGAATATTTACTGGGATCGAGCAGCGTATGGACACGACACGGGAAAACCAGTTTACGTCATGATCATGAGGCCACAGGCGTCGATTGCGAGTCTTTGCAGGTCATACCAGCGCCGGCCTTTAATTAGGTCAGGACTGCGAGGTGGTTAGTCGTTGGTGGCTGGGATTGGCCTGATAAATTTCCTACAGGAATATCTGGCCGGCATAGTGACCCCTTTCCTGGTGAGTCATAGCCATCGCAATGAAGTGTTTTTTTTTTCTTTTTTGCGTTTCTTAAAAATATAAATCACATGGAATGCAGCGTCAGCTCATCAGAGATACTGGTTGAGGACGCCCCATCCCATGCGCGCGCTGCCAAACTCCCGAACAAGGGATGAGACACCGTCGATGAATTCAAAAAATATATGCTTATTTTCACACCTCAAACACGAAAAAAAGGGTGTCGAATGCATGCATAAGCTCTTGATCCAACTGACATCTTTATTAACTCAAAGTTTATCTGTCAAACTTTACACGCACACGATTTTTGCCCACTACCTTGCGTATATACAGATCATATAACGTAGAACAACACAAAAAAGTTTAATTGATCTTTTTGTTATTATATATATTATCCTCCGCTGAAGCCTGTAAGCACAATACTAGGTAGTAGAAGCGGTTTTCTTCTTGGCGCCGTGGTCGACGTCGACGAGGCCTTCGTTGCCGGCGAGCATGAGGTACTTGTCCCTCCTCGTCAGCCCCGTGCACGTGTACCCCAGCGCCTCCGCGATCCGCCGCTGCACCTCGTTCGCCACGGCGCGCGCCGCCTCCGGCACCCCCCCGCCGCCGCCGCACTTGATGGTGTCCAAGAACTGCACGATGTAGGCCGGCACGGGGTTCATGAGCAGGAACAGCGGGTCCAGCGCCTTCCAACCCCCCGCCGTCGTGCCGTGGAACATGCCCACCGCCGAGTGCAGCGCCACGGGCGCCACGTCGCGCCCGAGCTCGGCGAACAGCGGGCTGAACCGCAGCAGGAACGGCTCGCGGCAGGTGGTGCCCTCGGGGCAGACCACCAGCCCGCCCCCTCCGCCGCCGCCGGAAAGCTTCGCCTGCATGGCGGCGCAGTCCGCCGCGCGGTCGCGGGTGAGGCGGAAGGTGGGGATCGGCGACAGGATCTCCGAGAGGCGGCTGATGCTGTACGTGGCCGCGGCGAGGTCGGCGCGCCCGGCGACCACGGCCACGTAGAGCGGGTCGAGAAGGGAGCGGTGGTTGCAGGCGAAGAGGTTGGTGGCCGCCGAGGAGGGGTTGGCGATGATGCGGTTGTGCATGCCGAGGGCCGCGAGGAGGGGCACGGAGAGGGAGAACGGGAGGACGAGGAAGGAGGCGATGCGGGCGACGGCGAGGGCCGCGCCCAGCGGCAGCCACATGAACATGGCGAGCGTCGCGGCGGGCGTCGGCCGGAACGCGATGCGGCCGTCGTGGAAGATGAGCGGCTTCGGGTAGCGCCGGCGCGGGAGCGCGTGCCATCGCCGCCGCGCCGACTCGGTCGGCACGTATACCTCCTGCGTCCACCATGCATATGCATCCATCAATGTGGACCCACACAGTAAATTAAAATTAAGGAACTTGCTGCACAGGCGCCAGAAGAAAATTGGGTAGAACGTGCGTTCTAAAGTGACAATTTGCACACTTTTCCTGTTCTGTTCATTTTGCTAAAAAATTTCCCAAGGTGTAATGAAGGTTGAACTAACATACTTCTTTGGTCTTGCATTTAATTAAGGCGGAGTTTACTTCAATTGGTGCTACCTAATATACTATTGTGTACTAGTATTGCCTTCTTAACCGAGACCAAATCCATGTCCAAATGTTTCACCAAATTTTCTCTCAATTCATTCAAGTCATCCAGATGAGCAGTCACGCAGAAAGCACTCCACATTCATGTTGTAGTGTTTGGCCAAATTTTACTCTCTCATTACTTCAGGGCTTCAAAGATGATGCCCACTGCATGCCCAAAACAGTAATACTAATTAAGTAGCACCAAACAGTGATCGAGCTGTAACATGAGCAATTTAAGTAGAACAAGATAGACACTTTTTAGCATCATGCATGCATCTCACTTGTATCACCAAACGTCAACAACGTTTCATGTGCTCAGGCGACTCGATCTACATATACAAGTATATGCAACACACACGCATGCATGTTGCAATGATTCCCAAGAGTGCACTAGATAGCACGATCATGGATTTATGAGACGAAATGGACGTCTACCGACAGATGAATTTATAAATGATGGGTGCGTTCGTTTTCTATTAGAGAGCTCTAAAAACTTTAGAGTGCTCGCTCCCTCTAAAGAATCGCGGTCTTATTAGAGGCCGGATTAGAGGGCTGTTCGGTGCCGGGCCTCTAAAGTTTAGATGTTTCGGGCTTTAGAGGGGTGAAACGAACGGACCCGATGACGAGTTCCTTTTCTTGGCAACGATTACGTGCTACGTGTTAGGCTGTGTTGTTAATTACCCCGTCCGGTCATGCAATCACGTATTTGATGCATCTCTCTCGGAGACACGGACCATCTATATCCCTGCTGCCTTTTTCTATCTGTGGCCAAACACAAACAGCTTTCAAAGCATTTTACATCTTTGACGATCATTTCTACAAACATATACCACCAAATTTGTGAATCTGCTGGCACAGTGTCATTTTCACGAGTCAAATTGGCCGGCATAAATTTGCTGCTTGTTAAATGTGGCCAAATTTTACAAGGTAATAACTAGGCACCAATTATATGATTAAAATCTTTATTTTGAATAAGCTGGTAGGAGGTCTACAGACCTTGCAGTGGTTTTGGAAGAGGTGGAGAAACGAGGACCCGAGTCCACCAACGCCCACGACGTCGTCACCGTCACGGCCCTTCTCCTCCCTGGCCGCGATCACCTTCTCCACGTCCAGCCCTCGCAGCACCTCGCTTTCATCCTGCATGACGCCCAGGTAACGCCCCCTGAACTCCCTCATCTCCGGCGCCACGACGGCGCCGACGCCGAGGTACTCTCTCAGGAACGGCTCCACCATCACCCGCGGCATGGCGCTCACGCACACGACGCGCCGGCGGGACGACGCCACCGCCGCGTCGAACACCTCGGCGCTCACGTCCTCCAGGAGCAGCCTGGGCAGCGCCGCCCTGCCCGCCCGGAACGCGTCCTTTTGCAGCCCGAGGAAGCTCACGGCGGCCATGGCCCTGATCGCGCGGCCGTGGCCGAGCAGGCGCAGGGCCGGGTAGAGCAGCAGGAGCAGGAGGCCCCTGAGGAGGCCGCCAGCCTCCAGCGCCACGAGCATGAAGTAGGGGAAGGCGGAGGAGGACCTGAGCAGGCCGCCCTCGACCTTGCACACGGCGACGCCGCTGCCGGACGCGAGCGCGTCCAGCGGCGGCACCACGCGCCCGTCCGGCCTCGCCGGCGGGGGCTGCCCGCGGATGAAGAGCGCGTTGAGCCTCCTGATGAGGGCCTTGTTGAGCTGGGAGAGGGACTTGGCGAAGGCCTTGGACATGGCTGGCTGCCTGGTGGCTGGTGGCAGCGGTGAGCTCGCCGGAGCGCGCGACAATGGCAGCAGCAGGGTTTGGCAGGCGCTGGGCTAGCTGTGGCGATGCGATGGAGCAGTGGATAGATTAGGAGACGCGGCATCTACATCTGTTTATATACACACATCTGAGTCCAACTAAATTGTCTTTCAGATGGTAACTAACTAAGCATTTAATATATATACAAGTGTATGTATCTGGAGCGATGTCTTTGAACTCCAAACGAGAGGTCTCGCTGCAGCCGTCGAGTGCCTTCCGCCGATG
The DNA here is from genome assembly GCF_002211085.1 of Panicum hallii. NCBI lineage: Eukaryota > Viridiplantae > Streptophyta > Magnoliopsida > Poales > Poaceae > Panicum > Panicum hallii. The sequence goes on along the minus strand of NC_038050.1, from coordinate 1,301,052 downwards.
GGTAACCTGGCATGGGCACTTGCAAGATTTAATGCGCGATCAGCTATGATTATAATCTAATACTTACTTGAGCGTCGTGCTATCTTTCACTAAAATCAAATGATGTACCACGGCATGGAGATATTATGGCTACAACATGTAGGGATAATTTTTAGCTTTGGCAAGAGAACGTACTGCATATTATCCAATCCGAATTTAATTTCGTCTTCCGGCAGCTCTCACCTGCCTGGTTCGTTAAGAAAAGAATTGTTAATTGATATCTATAAAGCATGTGGTCGCTCGACCATCTTTCCCAACTCAACTATAACTAGCTAGTAGCGAGTCTAAGAGCATCCACAGTGTATTGCACCACGTATGGTGCTAAGTTCTCACATATCTATATTTCTTATCTTGGTCCAGTGTGAAGAAACTTTATGAATGTGCTAATCTGGGTCCCACAGCAGTAAAGTATTTGTTCTTCACCTCTCCCCATGAACACCAAGCAAGTACAGAGAGAATCAATAATTTTCTATTCTTCGCACCGGGTGAAAAACTAGCACCGCTGCCAAGCATTTCTTGCTTAGCTCTTCATGCCAACGAATTTGAACAAATACGTACTACCCACCTCTCTTGTGTGTTGTCTCAGTAGCAAATAGAAACGATTACCAGCTAACTGTTAGCTCCAGTTGATTCAAAGATATACCCCTCACTTGTACAATAATCAAGGACGGCGGAAAAAGTATGCAGGCAACACGTACGACGTGTCCTTGCCTCCTTGGAATTCAAACTCGAACTGACCAATCCGCTCAATCTTTTTGTTACCGGCCGGCAAACAGTATACAGCTAGTGCAGCACCGCCTTTATTGCTATCTATAAATGAGCTAGCTAGGAGCGCGATTACTGCTGCTAACAAAGTAACAGCTATATATCAACCACTATCATCAACCGACAACCGCGCGCGAGTGGCCACCTCATCGATCATGCCGGCCGGCGGCATATGCATCATACAGTGAAGAGATCAAAAAGGTCACACGATCGGGAGGTATGATGAACATAGTTAGTTAGTACAGACCGAGCTTATTGTTGCAGGTAAGTAGGAGTACCTGATCATCGTGCAGCGTCACCGCGCGCGTTATGCAATAATTAAAAGCCATTATTAATGATTTCATTTGGTCAATCATCACGATCGCTGAAGAAGGTGGCCCAGATATATGGGTAGTGGATCTTAAATCGATCATGTGTAGGAACTGCACGAATATATGCGCGCAAGGATCAGATCATGCAGAGAGCTATATATAGCCTCTGCATGTATATTAGATATTGAACCTCCGTTTTATTCCAAAATATAAGGTCGCCCTTGCACATGAGCACTATATATCTTACAGGAGATCTTATACACAAGGACATGTAATTTTAGGACAATTTAACGGATGATCCCCATGCCATATTCTTCTTTTTCTTTAAGTAATACTATCCTCCGATTTCTATATTATGAGTAGTATGGCAACACCTCGTACAATGGTGGATGATGGATGAGTAGTACGTGCGCCACCCCCAAATCCCTATATATATTCATTCCACGAGACATACGCCAATGTACCTACCCAAATATGGCAACATATTGATCCGGATCCACATGCGCAATAAGGGGATTTTGGCCCTGTATTCTTAATTTCGAAACTGAAAGCAGCAGCCTCGCGTATAGTAGTCTCACAATCATCGAGCCAAAACCACATCAAAATGCACGGGATCAACGAGTGAGCGAGCGAGCGGGGTCGTCGCACCGCTAGCTTGATGTGCACGTATGTGGACGGACGTGCACGCGCAGGGGTCGCGCCCGCCTCTCATAAATCGCGACGAGACTTGGATCGGGGCCCCGTGTTGCATCCATCCTACTAGCTCCGATCCATCCCGTTTCACGAGTCGTCGCGGATCAACGGGAGACGAGGGCTCGAGCAGCTCCGATCGATCCGTATGGCACGGCCGCACGGCACGCGGCGGCTTCCTCTCCCGAGCCCCAACCGGCCCCATTCAATGCGGCGACGACCGGCCGGCGAGAGGAGGAGCTAGGCTGCTGCTGCTGCAAAGGGGAAAGAGATCGGAGACCAACCAGAGACGGTGGCTCGCGCACATGGCGTGCGTGGTTGGTCAGGGGCTTCTTGTTCAGGCTGCCGGCGAGTCGGTGGCACTGCCAAGCCATCACCCCATCAGCTTGCACGTCGCGGCAGGCACGATGCCACACGGACGGATGCATAGGGCATGGCTGCCACACGAGCGCGCGATCGATGGCCGATCACCATGCCAAGGCTTATCCAACTTGACCTCGATGACTTCAAGGAAGGAAGGAGATGCATGGCTTCAAGTGCCCGTGGTATCTGGGATCTCAAGGAGCCACAGAGAGCTAGCCATGCGACGAGAATGCTGTTCCAGTCCATGACATGCCTGCGGCGACTTGGTAGTACATGTACGGTCTGAGTCTCTAATCTCTAATGAGATGGTAATTCGATACAACAGTTTGAGGTGTCCACCGGGTCGCACGCAACTGGAGCTAGACGCTATATTCTGCGTCTCATCCCTGGCCAATCGCTAGCTGGCTGCTGCTTGGTTCATGTACAACGGGCGAACGAAAGAATATGGCCGCCCGCCCGCCGCCTACAACAACTTGAATATGGCCGCGCCGCTCGACGGCTTCGACGCGAACACGTACAGCCCCAGATCCGTCTGCTTGATCACTCCCCGGTCGATCCTTGATTTGTAGAACATTTCCTGCGCAAAACAAAGGTGAATAGACGACGTTTAGTGCTACAGTATTCGGAAATGGAAAGATGAAACATTCAAAACTTGCCTTTAGATTGAGGATGAACTGCGGGACGATGGGTTCTTTGACTAGAGCGACTGCACAGCCACCCCAGCCAGCTCCCGTCAGACGTGCTCCCAGGGCTCCATGATCTCTACATACTTTCACAAGCTCCTCCAGCTCAGGGCAGCTGGCAGAGGGGAGCATATCAGTACGCTAATAAACAAAGTATCCGAAAAACTCGTCCAAACTTCAAAATTTATGGTTGTTAGTAAACCTAGCTTGTTCAATTTTTGCGACCGTGCCTGAGCACGTTTTTCATTAAGAGGAAGAAATCTAGCTTGTTCGTGGCAAAACAAGTGTTGTCGTATAGTTAATAGACAGTACAGGAGAACAATCGCCATGGACAAGTTTAGATAGTTACGGTCACAGATGTTCATAGGTTAAGCAGTACACAGAAAATATACCTGCATTCATATAGCACGCTGCAGCTATAATGGCTTTCGTTCATAAGATCACCGAGTTTCTTAAGCTTATCTTCTTCACTGCACACAGACAGTTAAGCGTCAGGCCGTCATCAGAACAATAATGCTTGCGCTAAAGACACATTTGTCAGGACCAATTTACAAAGTAAACCTGTGAGGATCAACACAATATCATGGGAAAAGAAGAGTAGAAAACACGCCGACTAAAAATGGTCAACACACCTGAGCTTTGACGAGACAGTATCCCTGAAGGCATAAACCCGCCTTGCTTCCGAGTAGACATGACTAGCACGCTGAAATTAACATAGCATCACCACAGTACAATTAGCGTCTGCACTAAGGTTGCAGCAAACTTCAATTTAATGTTTGCTAAATTTCCTTTTCAAATTTTTTTTTGCTAAATTGATAGACAGGTCCTCTGACCATGTGCAATGGTTTTCATAAACAAACATGTCGTTCCATATTTGATCATTTAACTTGGAGTAGCAGAACTTGGATGGCTTCAAGATTGCAAACTATAAGGGCAAGAAATCAACCTGAAATAGCTTGTAGTGCTTTGCAGCTTTTATGACATCCAAGGAAGTTTGAGAGCTCTTGAAGACAGATGTCAGGCTTTCACCTGTAATTTTCTCTATTTCTTCCACTGTATATGGCTCCTCGTGCAGAAGTTTCTGCAATGTTGCACAACAATACAAGTAAACGGTTAAGAATTAAGAAGTATCGTCACTTCCAATTTGCAAAGATTGATCCTTTTAAGCAAAAAGAAAACGAGTTATCTTATCCTTACTCCCTAGCCAACATCAAAGGACCATCCTGGTGACTAACATCATGCAGTATCAAAATTATAAAAGGAAAGGAAAATCTAGCAAAGAGACTCTGTTGCCACTAAAAAATACTGCCCAATCGAAGAAGGAATACCAACAATACTCATATACTCCAGATCCATCAAGCTAAGCCTTATGCTCAGGAACAAATCAAAAGGCCTCACAATACCTAGTGACTAAGTGCATCCTAGATATTGAGATGCCTAGATGGTTACTGTCAGGCCAACCAGTGGCTCATCAAGGGAAGGGCTTGGTCATGGTTGATTGGCCTTTGAGCTCATCAAACATTTTTTTCCTCTTAAGTGATGATGCACAGTCCCCATGTGTGTTCTCAAGAAATAAATAGGATAAATTGGCAGAACTGGATGCTAAAATTATAAAAGAGCAACCTGGAACTGCAAACCTCTCTTCAAGAATAAACATGGAAAAACAATTTATCGAAACTTGTTAAACAAATGTGCACCTTCACAGCTACTCCAGGATCAGATGAACCTTCGTTCCCAGCAAAAGAAACACATAGCCCCTCAACATCTGAGAGCGTTGTAACAGAAGAGACAGCTTTTTTGGTATCCATCCCTAGTTTGATGGCAAGAACAATCTGAAAGGTACAAGGTTGAGAAATGAAAAGGAATAACCTTCTTTTGTGCGACCAGTTCCATGCTCAAGCCGAGGTAGAACAAGTTATATTTCTTACAAGCTGAATTACGTCAACATACTTGTGTAATTTAATTAAAAAAAGGCCTCTGACGTTACTTCAGTATTATTAAGATGTATTAAAAAAGGTGTTTTATTTTTATTAACAAGGGGTAGTGACAAAATATAGTAACAGAAAGGTGTATGAGATTGTCTAGCATTTTTCAGGAAAGCTCCTCATTTTTTTTTTTCGAATGGGAAAGCTCCTCATGAAACTAAATAGTCACTTACTGCTGCTAAGCGACACTCCACAACACGGTTGTTGTAGTTTGTTGCGGCTGTCTCTGCTTTCTTGGACTCTGCCAAACAATGGGCAATAACAAATGTACCACCTCGAGGTAGTTGGACATCAGTTGCATGGATCGGGTTAAAGTCTATCAACTCAGCAAATCCAGGTTTGGCCATGATTGATATAGCCTGGAAAATACAATGAACTGTTAAATAGGAACAAGACAATTGTGTTAAGCAAAGCATTTTAATTTACTTAGCAGCTGACGTGGCTTACAAAGAATATAAGAAACACCTGAAGTAAGAAAGTTCTGGATTGTATTACCTGATCCATGCCTCCAGACTGTGTTCCAATGTGGCGCTCAGACAGACACGTGAATTGAGCAACTTCTTTCTGCATGATTTGAATATTATCTTCATAAATACTATAAATTGAAATTTCCCACATAAAAAAGGGTGAACGTTCATCTGATTGGCAATCAACTCAATCCCAGCTACTATGCATCAGCTTATGCAGCAACCACCATCAATTTAGGTGTGTCAAAAAAACTATTGCTTTTTCGCCCAAAAAAAATCAGTAATGGGTATCCACTTTCCACTGGTCTAATTGATGTAATGCAAACAGGACATTCACTTCTGCTGCATCCGACACTTATATCTTCATTGGACATAAAATGCACTAGCTTTTTGCCAACCACAAAAATTAATTACTCTGCAGAAAGTAATACCTTTGGGAAGTTTTTCTCAAGGACCCCCATGATAGCAATTGTTGCTGAACAGACAAATGCTGCAGAGCTTGATAGACCAGATCCTGCATAAGAGTAGCAACAGCAAACTTGTGATGTTGCACATCGACTGAAGAGAAGGAAACTAATTTTGAAAAAAAAAAGCACTGAGTTGGACCTTGAGGCACTGTGCCATCAACAACAACATCAAGCGCAACAGGTTTGCCCAGATCTATCCCTTTTGATCTACAATATTCATATACGCCCTTGTATCTGTAGATGGCAAATTGTAAGTGGATATGAATAATATAATCACCTTTTACTATCGCAATAATTGGGAAGCAGCAAAACCTATCAATATCCAGGTTTCTGCGGCATTAATTCGAAATCACAACTTACCCACACATGAAATAGTGCCCCCATTTGTGGTTTTTTATGTCAATTTCCTGCACGATAAACAAAATAATTAGTGTTGTTAAAATCACGGCCAAATGTTATTACAGAAATTAGTCAACAAAAGGCACGTCACGTTTTGTACTGCAGGCGGATTCAGTACTAACCTTACAATGTCAGCCAGCAGATATAAATGCCATTTGTTATTAAAAAAAGGAAAATACACTTGGGCACAAAACAAAACAAACATTTTTGAACAAGCAAACTACGCTGGCATTTGCTGCATCATGGTACCAGAAATTAGCATTTAATAGTTAAACTGTTAGGTTTCATCAAAAATAGTTAAACTGTTAGCGGTAGCAGGCTGCTCGAGCTGTCCTGCAGGTCCACTACTCCCACTACGCTGAAACAAAGTAACCCACTTCAAGTCCCCAAGGAGGGTCCACAGTTCAGTGACCCACGTAGATCCCTAAATTATTAAGTTCACGGGCAAGGAACCGAATCGGCGGCAGGCCCCGCATCACGAGCTTTTTGTTGCGATATGCTAATTGATCGGAAGCAATATAACCACCGCAGCCTAAAGATAGGAACAAGATTCTCGTGCCCTACCTCCCTCCCTCTCTCCCCGAGCAATTAAACGCAGATTAATTCGGCGCACGGCTTGAGAATCTCACCAAAACATTCCCTGATAGCAACTGTCACCCCAATCACCGCCCGAATTGAACCCCAATTGCATCGCATCCCCTACAAATCGTGTCACCAATTGCGACGGATCGCGCCGGAAGGAGCGGACCGGAGCAGAGCAGAGCACTTGGTACCTTGTCGGGGTCGGCCGGGTAGACACAGACGGGGTACTTGTCGTCGACATTGGCGACCCGCACCTGTCCGCCGTCTGCCTTCCGGATCGCGACGATCATGTCCTGGCGGATGGCCATGGGCAGCACCGAGTAGCCCTCGTAGTCGATGTGCTCCCCGATCAGATTCACCCTCCCTGCAGCGACACGCGAACATACAACCGCGGCGCTCCGCCGCCCCCAAATCAGTCTCAACTCTCAACGCACTGGAACCTGAAGTCGAAACCAACCCGGTAGCAGCGAGTACCCACCTGGGGAGCGGGCGAAGAGCGCCGGGCGGGCGCCGTGGACGGCCTCGAAGCGGTCCCCGAGGCGGGCGAAGCGGAGCCGCGCCTCGTCGAGCTGGGAGCCCTCGCCGTAGACCGGCTCCAGCGAGGAGAGCGTCGGTACGAGCTCCGCCTCGACGCTCCCGGACGGCAGCTGCGCCATGGCCTCGGTGGTGGTGGTCGTCGTCGTCGTCACCCTCGCGCTGCGGCGCTGTCGTCTCTATCCGTGTTGTATGGCGTGACCCGAACGATTGACTGCGACTTGAAGCTTTCTGGTAGCTTCGTTTTTATACGCGACTTGTAACTCTTGCGGGCCCAGCGGTCAGTGCCCCCAGTCCGAGCGTTCTCGAATCGGACGGTGAAAGGTGGGGTCCGAACGGAGTCGGAGTGGATGGACGTCGGGGGTGGTGGCCATGTGGCACGTGTGCGGGCTAGCGTCCACGTAGTATTTCTGGACTTATCAGATGATGATCGGCACTGTCCCAGTCCTTCCAAGGTCAAGTTTGTTGAAAAATGATTACTAGGTTAGTGAGAAAAACAAAAACAAACTCTCCGTTTCTCGTTTCACACATGGACACATGATCTCCACAGAGGAATAGGAGTACTTCACAAAACTTTGTTACGGGACCAATTTAAGCGTGTGTGAATTATAAGGATCTGGCCGTTGGAAAATCTCTATACTATGAAGCCCCATTCGACAGTTGAAATTTGAAAATGCTCTGGTGCTCGACCGTCTAACTGTGACTGGCAGTTGAAAAAGGTTAGAGGGCATGCACGGGTAGTAAAAAGCATTTCATGGTGAAGTCCACTTTACAGCGTGCGAGCTCAGCGCCTCCTCGCAACATCTCCTTGATCCACTTTGGTCAATGGCGTGATGATGCGCCGCGGCATCTAAGATGACTGATTAAACAAATCTGCTTGATTAAGCATCCCAAAGTGCGGTACACGTGGACGGGAAAAGCGCAGCACAATGCTGTGTGTGAGCGGTCGCATCATGGATTCATCCGCAATTCAAGCCATGAAGCCATCTGTATGCTGCAAAGTCAAAATCCTCCACGAACCACGAGTCATCGAACCGCATCAGAAGGGGGCACCGCCGGAGCCGTACAGGGTGACGTTGGCAGCGGGAGAGTCGAGCACGACGGGAGGAAAAGAGTGAAGCGTATGGGCAGAAAAGACAAATACTACGCATGCATGCAGGTTATAGCGAAAAAGGTAAAAATTGGTGATCTTTAGGTGTATCTTAGTTTAAATATTTATGCTAATTTTTTTAAATTTTGTACTACTTCTCTCAAATGAGATATCAATTTAAAGAATTAGCATAAGTATTTGAACTAAAAAGGGTTGGAGATACAACTAAGGCTTACCATTTACACTACTACTCTTCTTGGACTTTCCGGTTCTTAAGCAACCGAATAAAATAAAATTATCACATCCGGATACCTGTTAGGCATCCCAACCCTTCACGTAGGATAGTTTCCATAGCATTAATTATACTAATGGATAAAAAAAGAAACTGGATCTCATAGTAAATCAATTCGCTAGACACTACAACTTTGCACTATGAGTGATGTGGTGTCTTCATAATAAATAGAGAAATAATATAAGTGGAGAAAAGAGAATGAGTTTAATTAAAATCCACATCAAAATAATATTATAGGTTGCAGAGTGTAGTTTCTAAAGGTATAGACCGACACTATGAATTGTAATTGCCATATAAAGGTGGTGTATTGATGGACATGATAATACAGATACTTCCAATAGACACTAGGTTAGGATTCCTAACAATCTGCCAGGGTTCTCTAATAAATAAATAAATAAATAAATAAGGGGTTACTAAAAAAATGCGCAACACAGCAGCGTCAGAGTCCAGCCACGGTCAGAAAAAGGCCTGGACGGTCCTAGGCTGGGCTCCTAGCCTCAGAAATCAGAACCCGTTGAAGCAAGCGTTATTCGGTTCCGCTGGGTCTGCCTCACACCATGCGCAGAGCCACCGGCGTTGGCAAAGGGCCAAAAGGCAGCCAGGTTGGCTTCAGTACTCGTCCTCGAAATCTCCTGCAGACCCGGACGGCGTTTTTTGCTCATCACTCTCGAGTGTTTTAGTTAGCTGACGTTCTCCTTAAGCTTACTTACAAGAAAGCATTGCTGATGCACCATAAACCAAACTTTGAAATAAGACATGGGCAGCAACTTTCCCTCAAGAGAACTTTTCCTTTCCCAACAACTGAAGAAAGTCACTCGCATTTTTGGGCTCTTGTGATCTCCCAAACCGGGAGAGCTTCGTCACTCGCACCACATCCATCGACCCGCTTGCTGGTATTCGCAATTGCAACCATGAAACTCTCGTTCTGGAGAGTGTACAGGTACATTGCCCGTTCATCCTGATCATTTATCAGCAGAAAACTTGCGTGAGAATGGAGTGAAGCAGTTCCACTATGCGACCCTACAAAATCAAATCTTGTGTGCAATGGCAAGCTCAAAAGCAATGCATTTTTTTTTCATGATGTGGTGGGCAAGCTTTGTAGTTCGTACCTCAGGGAGTTCCAGATATTCATCAGGAGATATCTGAAGGAACTCGATGGCCGTTTGCCCGACGCACCAAGCAAAGACCTTTGCACTGTCGTCTGCAATGGTCAAGTGCAACTGAAAGCCATGCACAAACCCACTATGGCAGGAAACCTTACAAAAAGAACATTGAAGTTCGCCTGAATGCTCATTCACAACACAGCCACAAATGTTGTGGAATAATAGCACCTTTAAGCTGTTGCAATCAATGTGGTCTAGTCGAACACGGCATACCTAAACATGAAGACGTCAAACAAATACAGGATGTTAGCAACTCAAAAGAATTTGGTCACAATTGAAGAATGCAATGGAGTTCTTAGGAAATGAAAGAAAACAGATTGCGACCATTTTTAGCCATTTAATGTACTTTTACATATCAGAGCATGTTTTTTTTAAGAAACCAGCGCATCTTGTGTAGTGGTATCATAGTACCCTCCCGAGCATGTTAAAGGTGTTCAGGTTGTTGTTTGCTAAAATGTTATCCATAGATTTATCTAAATGTCAGCTCAATTAAACTTGAAAAGCTATGGAAGAGGCCTCACAACAGTAATAAATAAGACTTACATGTGTTCTGTTTGTCAAACGGGGAAGATCGGATAAGGGTGCTAAATTATGCAGGCACGAAGAATTCAGCAGCGCTGGCAGCAAGCTCAAGTTAACAAACAGGGACCCTGGCTCCTTCTCGCGCCATGAGACTTCAAGGCTGTTAACGGAAAGTTAGCCACCAGCCCACCAACCAGAACTTTGCGCACATTGTAGCACTTTTTCTTCAAGCTAATCACATTGTAGCATATAGACAATACAAGTTAACATAAAAGAAAATGCCGCTCACATGTTTGTTGAACTCATGGTGCAAGCCAAACCGGAGATGTACACCATATGTCCAACTCCTACTCTACCTAATGACCTGCACAGAAAGAGGCGTTTATACACCGTATAGAATTCAAGTGCATGGTGGGTATAAAGTTCAGTTGGCATAGGAAACAACATATGTGAAACAACAAAAGATTGTATTTAGATTAGATATCAAATGAAACTTCTAATCACAGCATGCAGCTCATACGATGGGTTCATTGTATTTGCCTTCACAACATCAGTGCCTATGCAAGGGGGGAATCACTTGGCTTGTTGTAAGTCAAAATTGATTTTGCCTGTAAAACTCTTAAATAATCATTTTTCAGAAAGTCAAAGACTGGGTAACTTTTATTTCAACCATCATATCATACTGATCATATATGCACAAGCAGATTGATACTGTCAGTATCCCTAAGTGTATTGAGTTCAATATGTTGACCAGACTTAGGAATCTAAGACCTCGCGCTTAATCTTCCAAACAGATAATGCATGTCTGCTTAACCATTGCAAAAAAGAAGAAGAATATATTGCAAATAAGGCGCAATGAATTAGCACAACAAACATTTGAAGATAAGAGAATGGACGGCAAGAAAATAAATAGGCCATCATTTAAGTATAAAAAAGGTACCAGGGTCCAATAAAGATAAGCTTGATCAGAACAACTCGTGTTGTGTCTACTAGCTCCAAATAAAATGCAGTCCCTGATGTGCTTGCTTTGCAAACACTAGTTATGGTACCAAACAGACAGACTCCCACCATTTTATCATGAAGATCACTTACATATACCTAAAAAGTTAAGTATATTATACAGCATGAAAAAAGCAATGATCATCAAAAATTTGATAAACAGAAAATAGTGCAGAAAGCATGAGACATCAGGTATTATTCTCTAGAAGTACGCTGTACTTACTAAGAACATAAAAAAGGCAATGCCATATTGATGGTAGGGAAATATTTGCATGTGCATGCTGAGGAGCTTATGGTATCAATGTTCTAAAAAGTGATTAAAGGGGTGAGCAAGTGTTCACCAACACTTAGTGATAAGCAAAAAGTGACTGCATGGTGAATATGCGCAGTTTTTATTTGGAAAGAACTATCCCAAACTATTTATATTATGAGATGTACTAGCTAATAAGAGATCAATACTTGAAACTCAGCAGTACGTTAAGCTAATCACAGTACTATCACAAGCAAACCAGTTTAAATGAGTAGTTAATACAGATTTAAGGATCATCAGAATCATTAAATAATGGTTGGCAAAACGTATCTCCCGAGAGAAGCTCAAATGAACGAAGGTAAAGTTACATACTCGAAATGGATATTTGCTGAAGTCAACTGAACCATGCAAATCTCGTGGTAACGTTACTTGTGAAGCTACATTATCAGTCGGAAGACACGATAGTCGAGGTCCTTGACTCTTCATTTGAGTAGGTGTAAAAGGTACCTAGCACAGACGTCACATGTTGATCAGTTGGAGACTTGGAGTTATGGAGAAAGAACTATCAATGCATCCTGAAAGAACTATCGAGGCATCCCTACAAACCTGTTCTTCTTGTTGAGCAATGGGCACCATGTAAACCTGTGTTGCACTGCCATATTCAAGACACAGTTCTTGAGACTCCTCATGATTACTGTCTACAAAATTTGCGATGAAAGGCCTATCCAGAGCAAGCATGCTCCCTGCACTGAAATAAAATGTTTGGCTTACTATACTCTAATGAAATATTTGGCAATTCTTAGACGGAGTGGAATGAACCTGAAAAGATTTGCAAGTAAAACCTGCTCTCCCCATAAAATAAAATTCATCTTTGCATCATCATTGTCTACAAGAACAACCTGCTTTCTTTCTGTACACCTAAAAGGTTCCAGGGACTCAATCTTTTCAATCCTGCAAGAAAAGGGTGGTGAATGTCTATCCAACAAAGTAGTAGATTACTAAACCCCAAATCCCCACATGTTTATCAGCAAACCATCAGCACTTTATATGCAAGTGATCATATATTTTACCACAGTCAAATATTTTAAAAGGCAAAAGGAATGAGGAAACATATTGCTAATGTCTAATGAAATATCATGCTTGTAAGTATAACAGAAGTCCATAAATATCACTTTACCTTGCATAAAATGAGTATGGAACGTCATTTCTACTTTCATCTAGAATCATAGATGAGAATGAGTAGGTGCAAAACTGTGCAGCAAGTAACATGGCATCTTCATCTTGGTCCTGCATAATTACAAACGTGCACGAACTAAAACAAAGTTTACTGACCACTACAGATGCCCTATTTGACCTCTAACAGCTAAAGGTGAAATTATTTAAGCATAATGTATTCTTTTTAATGAAATGAAACAGGTATAACATAGCAAGCCTGTATTATTTTAAGAATTAAGAGGCTTACAATTACAGTGACAGCTAAAATAGACATGGAGGAAATGATTTTTTTTATCAAATTATTTATGTTCCAATTGTGGGCTTGTGCAGGTCAAATATGCAACTAACACAAAGAAACTTTACTTAACAAGTAATAAATTGCAAGTAAAATATGTGCTCTGAGCCTTTGAGCAGCACTGCCTTACATACGTATGCATTGAACGGATACCTCATCAAGTAATATCACCATGTATTCTGTGGGCAAAATACGAGCATGACCAGATCCCTCCATGGCTGTACGAAGACAACATCCTGTGAGCATAACTTCTCGACCTTTCTTCAATATACCATACTGTCCTATGCAGTCATAGTACCTGAAATAAAGTTTATGTTGGTACAAGAACTTGTGTAAGTATTCCAAGTACCAAGAGTAATCTAGATAAGGAAATAAACAAAACTCTCCCATGAATTGTATTCCAAAAAAATAACAGATAATACTAAATTACTGATTGATCATTTGGGAGGACATAACATACACTATTACCTATTACGGGTGAAGGATCAATAATCTAACTTTTGTAAATCAGAAAGATCTTTACTATCCTACGACTAGAAGAGTTGCGTATTATACTCATCTGAGGGCAATGAACAATTAACGGAGTGCTCAAAGTTCAACAGAGATTTCTTATAGCATAGTTACTGTTGCAGCATTCCATGTCTAGATCCATTCAAATTTTCTGATACATTCTCACTAACTTACATCAACTAAAAAAAATATGAACATAACTAAGCAATATGTAGTCAAATCTACCTTCGGTGTAAATATAGGTCGATAGTGGATGCGCTCCACATGTCTCCCAAGGTAAGCATGTATATGTTTGTACCTAGAAGAATGACACACGACTAAGGGAGCAGTCGAGAAAATCAAATCACTGATAAAGTGATAATGCACCAAAAGTAAGTTCAAATTGCAAGCAAGTTTGATCATGAATTATGTTGGATCAAATGGGTCGATGAAACCAAATGAATAGAAATTTGGAAGTTATGGCCTATGGGTGGCAGCCACCCAGTTTACTTGAAACCTCTGTGATGCTCCATTGTTCAACTAACCTAGAAAAGTATAGACAAATATAGTTTGTTCATAGCATAGAAGTATAGCATAAGTGTACAAGCATACCGGGAAGGACGAACGCATCAATGACAACAGCTTCAAGGACACTCTTGGGAGATAGGAAGTTCTTCTCATGGATAGAATCGATTGTAACAGTATTAGGAAGCCTCCTCCTCTTATTCCTCGTGTTTATAAGTTTGGTCAGCTCGACCTTCCTCTTTGAGGTTAGGGATTTATGCTGTTCTGTCCAAGACTACCAAGAGAAGCCAAATGTTAGCTCCTACTATGGAAAACACAAAAGAGGTCATTGGTTGAACTGCGAAGGATCATTTTTTAATCAGAACATATAATTACTTCGGCAGTACCAAAAGCTATGGAAGTAGACAGACAGTTCATATTGCCTTCGTATTAATTTTCTAGAGAAACCCTTCCCCCACATTGACATTTGCTTCAGGTTCGAGCAGAGCGCAAAACATAAATAAGCAAATACCGTAACAGATTACGGAAATGGCGATCTACTGAGACTGTAGTCTCGACTAGGTAGCATAAATAGCGATGTGGCGATTCAATTAGTCAATTACCACTGTAAGCGAACTTGAACGAACAACTTATAGAATGGCTAGTTCCCGCCCACAGCGCTGCAGCGAATCGAATCAAGCTAACCTGGAAGAGATCGGAGAGGATGATGGCGGCGGTGACGCCACTGGAGTAGGCACAGCACGACTTGAGCACCTGCGCCACCACCCACCCCCACGGCGGTCGCGCCGGCGCCGGCCCGTCCCCCGGTGACTCGTTGCCGTCGCCGCCGGACGAGGAGAGCATGGAGACAGCGTAATCGACGAACTCCAGGAATGCGCCTCCGTCGGCGGAGGCCGCGGCGGCGGGATCCATGGAACCCTAGCTCAGGGGAGGAGCGAGGGCGGGAAGGGAGAGAGTTGAAGCGCAGCGACGAGAGAGAGGTAACGTCGTCTTGAGCGGGAATGGTTTTCGCTCGCGCGGGAATGGATGGCCGACTGACGCGGCTTCCTGCTGATAGCCTGATACGCGTCTCGCTTCACTGTTAGAATTTGATGGCGCTTTCATCACACGAGACTGGGCTTATGAAGTTATGATACGAGAAACCTGAGCTTGATTCGCACGATAACCATCTCAATTCTCAGGAGATTTCTTCAGCGTTTCAAGAAGGGAGAATTGTTCAGATCTTCACTTGCACAAACTCACACCAGCCGTTCACTGATTTTTTTTTTAGAATTTCCGGGCGTCAAGGACTGATAATCAGATTAATCATAATTCATACTCCAGGACATCATGGCATCTGGTGCATCATCGACCAGGCAAATACCATTGGAGGCACAGATCACAGATCAGTGATAGGTTATTACCAACCCCGACGCATAATAAACTACGCAATTTCTTCCCATTGTGGCTTTTGGAGTGCCAGAACCTTGTCGCTGTCAGAAACGTCAGAGCTATGGTTAAACAAGCTTATAATTCTTACATACAGAAAGAACTAGAGAATGAATCAATCAGAAGTTACAGGATCCTTTATAACCTTCCCTCAAGCTCTAGGCTTATATCTCCAAAACTGAAGAGTAACCGCATTTCATCCGACATAGTTTAAGAGGGGAAAACTGGCAATTTAGTGACTTCTCGATCTTATGTGCAAAATGGAAAATGAAAAGAAAACTGCTGCCGGAGGTTGTGTGCTTTTCACAACCAGTTGACCATTCGTCATCGGACTCTGGATATTGCTGCTGGTGGGAGCTGAACACCACTGGAGGATGAACTAACTCGCTGTCAATAATCTAGAGCGCATCTGATAGAGAGGGGTTGTCCTCGTGCAGCGCCTTTCACTAATAGGTCATAATTTATAAATAAGACGATGACGGTAATGTCGTCATGAAAATGCCTCCGGACCTTCTTGTCGATCTTAGTAAGGTCCGAGTAACGCATCTCACGCTTCCGTGCTGCTTCTTGGAGAGCAGCTTTGATGAGTCTTCTTGCACTTCCCTGAATAAAGAAAATGGTGGCAATCATAGTAAGAGCAACTCTGGTTCTGGAAAATAACAAAAGTAACTCACTGTATGACTAAGCTCATTTTATCGGTTTAAGCAACAGCCCACCAGCCAGTAAAATCAGAGCAAACCTTGCATCAGTGTAAATAAATTAAACTTCTATTGTGTGCATTAGAGTAGCACAGTAAACTAGCATGTCAAATTATTGACTGTATGCAACTGCTTTACTTGGTATTTCGGTGTACGCAGCAATAACACGTCCAACCATGGCCTCAGAGTGAAATCATGAGTCATCAAGAGGCAGCAGACCAAACAAATAAACAACTAACAACAAGAGAAAGTGACTAAATGGACCTAAGTCATGGTACTGCATCCCCAGAACTCCAAAAACAACTCAAAACCGATATTCCTTCCATGCCAGTAGTACATTTTATTATGTTGTAGTTGCAGATCTAAATAACCATGCACACAGGTTGCACCATCAGACAATAACTATCATGGCCTCAGTTCCCCTTGCTGCATTACTCGTGGGTCGTACAACATTGACACGGCTCACTTTTTACCCCATAACTTCCAAATGATTTATATTAACAAACAACAAACAACAACTTAGCCTTTTGTCCCAAGCAAGTTGGGGTAGGCTAGAGATGAAACCCACAGAAAACAAGAATAAGAAACACAAAAAGTGCACAAGCCAAAGGAAGAGTTAGGGGTTAAACAAAAAGTAACAAAGGTCACGGTTCAGGTACATTAATTGCTAATCTCCAAGCGCTCCTATCCATAACTAATTCCTTAGCGATATTCCACTCCTTAAGGTCTCTCTTAACCGTCTCGTCCCAAGTTAGTCTAGGTCTACCTCTACCTCTCTTTACATTATCGCCCCGCTTTAAAACTCCACTACGCACCGGCGCCTCGGGAGGCCTCCGTTGTACATGTCCAAACCATCTCAACCGATGTTGAATCAACTTCTCCTCGATAGGTGCCACCCCGACACTGCCGTTGCCGGTCCCAAGCCCGCGATGAGAAAATGTGGAGGGTTGTGTTAGGTTTGGCGAACCAGCGTAAAAAATCAGCCACTCTAATGGAAATGAAACCCATAAGAAATGATTTATATTAGTGGGGAAAAAATGATCATGCTCTTTAAAGCAATAGGGTAATCCTAGCTGCAAAGCAATCAAGGGTATAACTGCTCACTGGGAAATGTGTTGCCAGCATTTAACCCTATAGGGATCATAACAGGTGCAGAACTGTGGGGACTGAATACAGGTTGGGCACCAGCAAA
The DNA here is from genome assembly GCF_002211085.1 of Panicum hallii. Taxonomy (NCBI): domain Eukaryota; kingdom Viridiplantae; phylum Streptophyta; class Magnoliopsida; order Poales; family Poaceae; genus Panicum; species Panicum hallii. Next base: position 1,283,609 of record NC_038050.1, on the reverse strand, counting down.
ATATCCAGAATGAATTAATTGTTTGTCTTGTAGCAACAACTCTGGCCATAATGGACTACTCAATTTCATTCCAATGCTCCCAAAATGGTGCAGCCTAGATTTTAATGCAGCAAAGTTATATTCTCCTTTGCTTATAAGCAAATGCAATCGTAGTCCACAGCTAGTACCAGGTGTTTTATAAATAGGTTCTACAAGTGTTTAGCAACAATTCTCTAGTACTGCTGATCCTTTTACTGCAAACCAAAACTTTTGGTATAGTAAAATTGTTGCTACAATGTGGGAAACAAAAACTCCATAAGAGAGATTCTAGCATTTACTGTTAATACATAGCTGTGATGATAATTGTTCTGGACTTGAACTTTTTGAGGATGTTTTAAGGTCATCATAGGAAATGAGAGAAAGCCTCAAGAAAATTGCATAGACAAGTTAAGTGGTGGAAACTAAAACATTGGAATCTTACAGCTCGTTGGTGATTGTGAACAATCTCGACGGCATCCTGATTACTCAGGTGTTCCCACAAACCATCTGATGCAAATATGATGAAACTGTCACTTGGTTGAAGATTGCGGGAGATGATAGATGGATCAGCGCTCAGTATTGGCCTGGTGAATGATTCAGAAAGCCTGAACTTGGGTTTGATCCGCTCTGTGTTATACTTTGCATGTTTCAGGTATACATCACCGATTGATCTCGACACCTGCACCACTCACCGGATAAGCACAATATGTAAGTCTCCAGTCTCATCAATGGATACAAAACAAAACAAGGGATTCGGATAAGACCGACCTGAATGAGGCCCCTCACTCTCCATACCCCATGCTTGAGGGCAACAATCTGAGGATCATCCGGGTGCTGTGCCATGAGCTCCTGCCTGACGGCCTCCTGGTTGGCATTGTGCTCACTGGACAACTGCTCCGCAGCAATCTGCCCGGTGCGGCCCACTTTCTTCCCGAGAACAGCTCGAGAGTCGCCGAGGCTGGCGATGAACAGGGTTCTCTTGTGCACAACGCCGACGAGGCAGCACGTGCCAACCGTGGCGATGTCCGGCTGGGTTTCCCACAGGCGCGACACGAGCTCGAGGAAGCCTGCCTCCGTAGCCAGGAACGCCTCCCTGACGGCGTTCGCGGTCACGCCCTGAGTGCCGGAGGTCGCCTCTGCGCGCAGATCAAACATCGACTACAATCTCACGCCATCCGCTTCGCTCGGGCAAACGAAGATGGGTTGCATTCGGGTTTGGGTTACCTCGGAGGTTGGGGAAGAGGTGGTCGCAGGCGAAGCGGGCGGCGTCGGGGCCGCCGTGGCCGTCGAAGACGCCGATGACGGTGCCCAGGGGCGGGGCGGACTCGAGGCGGCACTGGTCCTCGAGCACCTGGTTGGCTTGGGCGACGGCGACGGAGACTTCGCCGGCGTGGCAGCGCGCGAGGTCGCGCCACCAGAGGAGGCCGTCGTGGCCCTCAGAGTCTTCCCCCGAGGCGGAGGCGGAGCCGGGGGCCGGTGAGGTGGGCCAGACCCCGCCGCACCCCGAGAGGAGCCTGAGGAGCGGTCCCAGCATGCTCCCGCCACATCGCCGACCGGGGCGTCCCCGAGGCGGCGCGGGGGGGAAGAGGACGAGCGGGCGCGGGGGCGGCTGCGGGGGCGGAAGCGGAGGCGGGGGGACGGGGGCAGGGGTTCGGTGGGGGGGGATGGTGATGCGTCGTGTGCCGGGGGAGGTCGAAATCGGCCGCGTACGAGAAGAATGGGAGAGGAATGGAATTGGGGGGAGGCGAGGCGTGTCGGGTCCGGGGCGACGCGGTGGGGTGGGGTGAATGTTTTTTAATTCTTTTTCTTTTCGTGCGTGCGTTAAAGTATGTAGCCGCCGGCCCGCCGAGGCGTATGGTGCGGTCAGCGCGGTGTGCCGCTGTTGCCTTGCACATACGTGCTCGAGATATTGTGGTGGAGCCACCCTTTTTTGTTTGTTTTCGCAAAATATAAGTGCTGCCGAACTCTTCGGAGTTCAGATTTTGTACAAGATTTTGATTCGGCCAGAATATTTCTCGTCAAGGTGTGCGCTTAAATATACATGCACCCCCTATCAAAAAGAAATATATATATATAAATACACCCATCAAGTGGTCCTTGCGGCCGTTGATCGTCGAATAGAAGAACATTTCACTTGAAATGTTTAAAAACTTTATATTAGATCATCCACAAGTTTCTATTACTTTCCCATAAAGCGTCTTTTTCTTGAATTTACTCAATCGGTTACTCTATTTCTTTAGTTAGTAGTGAAGCTGGATATAAAAGTTGCATTTGTCACGTGTTTGGTAGAAGATATCACAGCTTTGGTCATCGAGGATGTTGGTGTCTGGTTCCAAGCTGGCTTTAAGACGTTCACCCCTTGCTTGCAGTCACTAGAGTTTTTTTTTTATCGTTGCACATTAACGAACATGTAATTCTTTTGATACGGTCTTTATTCTTTTCTTTTCCTTTCTGGTCGAGTGAACTGCAGTTCATCGTTGTTTCTCCTGTAAATACTTTGCTTCTTTCCTCTTAATAAAAAAGTGCTCAGGTACAATTATAAAAAGAAAATTGCATTTATCACTACTCACTATCTTAACTTAGTTGAACTACTTTGCACCTGATAGATTGCTAAGGTTACAGTTATATTATGTCAAAAAGACATCTTTCACGATTCCTCACTCATATTGGTATTTCTTAGTAATCCAATCATGTCCGTGACATGTTTTTCTTTTTTTTTGAAGTTGCAGGTGAACTTTGTGATGCATGGGAAAAGCCTCAAGGCATAGTGGCTTGCCACCTAACAAAAGAGAAACCACATTTTCCATCTTTTTACGTGTAGAGGTCTATTATGCTTTTTTTTAAAAAAATTAGCACTACTTAGTACGAGGTGATTACAACAAGCCACCATTCGGCAAGGCTTACTAAGGAAGAGAAATATTTTGCACGTCGTCAATAACAAGCGATGTGATGTTTACTGAAAAGGATTGACGAGAAAACTGCATTGTTGTAATTTAAGTGCCCACCTCAAATGTTGATAGCTTTGAAGTACACTGTTCAAATGGAGGAATGCATAATGTTTTATAGAAGGAAAGATAACAAAAACTATAGGACTGAACACACACACACCCCCCAAGGCACTACAGCGTTCTATCGCCCTTCACCACCAAACCGCACGAATCTTAAGGCCCGACCGGAGGAATACAAGCGCACGCCCGGCTCGCTAGCCGCACACCATCTCGTGTCATCGGAGAAAGGAGATCCGAACTAGGGTTTTAGACCGCGAGCGAGGAGAGGGAAGCTAAGGCGATGGGTGCGGCGGGCGACGAGAAGGCGGCCGCGGCGGCGGGGGGCGCCGCCGCCGAGGGTGAGGCGGCGGTGGACTCAAAGGATCTTCAGCAGCAGAGCAAGGCGCTTGACAAGCTCACCGACCACGTCGAGGACCGGCAGCTCGACTCCTCCCGAGTGCAATCCGTACGTAATCTCCAAAATCACCGAATCTCCCTGTCGATTCATTCCGTTCTCCGTATCTCTATTGAGTAACCGATATTGTTTTGTAATCAATTCGTTCATTAGTAAGAAATTAGAGCGACCGCGCTAGGGGATTGGGCCTTATTGTGGAATCATCACGAATAAATGTCAGTATAATATTGCTTACAGGGTTCGATTTTGTGCAATTGCCTGCTTTGCGGAGATGCCATGATTCAGCTTAATTTCTGCAAGCAAATTACCTGATTCCTGATATAGTTAGCTCCTATTGTAAATAAAATTGCTTGAATCCTGATAAATCAACCAAACATCTACTTTGATGAGTAGAAATAACGAAAAGTGCTGTTCAGTGCCAAATCTCTTATTAGTACTATTGATATTGCACTCCTGATTTGATTACAATCACCAGTAGGATGGTGATTTCATATTTGCTCAATATGAAGTATATCCCTCAATCTCCAACGTCGACTGTTCCAGGATACATTTTAGGAGGTTCTGTTTGCATACCTATCTATGCTAACCTTCTTTTCATGTTTTGAAGATATATCTGTATCTAAATTAGCAACATAATGCCAGTCAAGGTCGGGTTATGTCTAGTTTAACAACAAGAGATATTTGTAAGCTAATCTTACTAATCTGAATATAGTTTGCGATAATTTTGTCTTCCACAATCGATTGTAAGCTAATCTTACTAATCTGAATATAACTTGCCATAATTATTTCTGCTACATTTGATTATGAAATTCAGTTTTCTGCCAACCTGTAGAGTTCGTGCAGGCTCCCATCGTTTCTCCTTTTTGCTAGTAAAAAAAGGTCCCTAATGGTCTTCAATATGCCAAAATGTACATTTAGTCCCTTATTTACAGAGGGTGTATGCAACTTGAGAGAAAAAAAAAAGAATGAACAGTCAAAGTGGCATTCAAAACGTCTTTTCTTGGTCAACTGTTTGATTCACCTTTGATTCTTATCCACCCAGTGATGATCTTGAAGGGATTACATATGTGAGAAATTTTTTTTGGCACAATAAACATTCTATTATGAAAACTCAATGCTGAAGTTGCAGACATTATCAAGGAAGTAGAAGTAGTCGTAGAGAAATGTTCTGTCTGATTCAACTATGTTTTAAAAATATCAAATGTGCTGGTGTAAATGTTTTCTTTATATGTTTTGCTTGTGTCACAGGCCATGGCAGCACTTGCTTCATCCAAAGAGGCTGACTGGAATGCAATGAGGCTGAGGTTAGCTAACATATCCACAACTGTTAATAGGCTACTTACAAATTTCTGATACCTTCCCCTCCGTAGCTTCTGTAATGCTTGCACTTTTTGCAGAGTTAGTTACCGTCTGTACTACAGTGCAGAATGAAAATTAACCTTGCAGGATCTTTGTTGATTAAATGACAAAAATCTGGATGTAGTCCTAACCTTGAACTAGCCACTAGGTTTTGCAGTATGCTACACATCAATTTCTGGGCACTCTGTGGATATTCTTTAGTTCTGGTATTATATTTTTTCTGTGTAATATGAACTCCCATCTGAAATGTACACAATAAGCAGAGATTAACTCACCTTCTGCATTTGGAGATAAATTGATATATTATTGCCTGAAAAGTGCCACGGAACATAAATTCCATGGATTTACTATTTCACCAGGGAGAAAGAATTAGCTGCTGTCAAGATCAACCCTACCGATGTTGAAATTATTGCCAACGAGCTTGAGGTGCCCATCCCAAACTTTGATTGATGAATAATGTTTAGTTCTAAAAAGCCCGTTCTCAAGTGTATGTGAATATGCAGTTGGACAAGAAGATTGCAGAGAGAACCCTCCGAGAGCACAAAGGTGATGCTGTAGCTGCAGTTCGATTCTTGCTGCACTAAGACAAGAGCTACCAGCATTCAGATGATTTCCTTCCATCCGCCCAACATGCAAATCAGCTGTACTTTCCTAGACCTCTTCGGGAATTTTCTGTCACATTAAAATGATCATACTTGGCATCCATGTAGAACTGTTCTGCCATGATGTTTGTGAACTTGTTTCTGTTCTCCTATAAAAAGCTGCGATCTGAAGAACGGTGTTGTCCATCCAAAATTTTCCTGCATTATATATCTTGCTTCACAAGAAATTGTGACCTGAAAACATGAGAAGCAAATGACCGCCGAGCCTTCATAGGTCGCAGAAAAGGGGATCACTCTGTTCAATACATTATGTCATGGTGAAGTGTCTTCAAAGGTAAGAAACATGCAACTTGCATATGCTCGATTGCTTCTGCACCATCCGGATGTACAGGCTTGCACGGCTGTTTGCTTGTTGTAACGACAATGCCTTGATCAAGGAGCTGGAACCTGCATTGGATTTCTGTGTGGCTATTAGAAACATTTTTAGCTCTGGGATCTTAGGTTGTGGGGCATCAAGGCTGATGCTCTCACTGTGGAACTGTGGGTTTTCACATGACATTTTGCAATGATCGACATGCTGCTCGGTAAATTGACAGCGAAAATTGTTTGCAATTTTTTTTCTAAGCGATGCGCAGGAATAGTTTTCGCTAACAGTTCTTCCTGACATGTGGGCCATCCACAGAGACAGAGGGACCCAGGGACGGACACTTCCCTTTATCCCTCGTTCTCTCACAGACAATACGAGGAGCGACTACGCCAAGATAGGCGCCGGCGCGCATGGTACTGGCCGTCTCGGAACGCCGAAACACGTCGTCTTTTCCACGCGGCGCATTGCTACTGGCTGAGCCCCGTAGCTGCGAGCACTATTGGTCAGCCGTTGTGGGCCACGCGAGCAGACGTGGGCGCCGCGTTGCCTCGTTACCTGCCCGGCCCCAGCCGTCAGACAAAGGACTCGCCCTCCGGTGGCCTCACCGGAGGTGGCCGCACTCTAACCGTCCCCGCTATTTATTAAGCGAAGCGCGGTGCGTTTCGCGCTCGCTACCCACCAGGAGGATTTCGGGCCGGAGAATCGGCGGAAGGTTCGAGAAGTTTCCGGTTATAGCGGTGGCCGGTGGGCGTTCGCTCGCCGTCGACGGTGATGATGGCGGTCCTCGAGAGGTCGTCGTCCCCCGCCGCGGTCGCCGTTGCGGCCCTGATCGCGCTCGCGTCCGTCGCCGCCGTCGCCGGCGAGGTCTTCTTCCAGGAGAAGTTCGACGGTAAATTAACACCCGGATCTCACCCGTCTTCTTCATGATCTCTGGATCTCGTGAGATAACCAGACAATGTGGTTCAGTTGTTCGTTGGTTCGTGGAGCGATGCGGCTGTTTCTGTTTTCTTTCGGGTGGTATCAGTGTTCGTCGTTGTTCTGGAGCTCGTTGGCTTCCGTGGGGGCTGGCGCACAGTTTGTTTCGACGCGAGGAATCTCGAGCGGAACTCGTTGATCCCTCGGCCACGAATGGTGTTTCCTCGTGCATTTCCTTTGCATTCGACACTGATTTTTCGTCGCGTGCATGGATCAGCCTGTTTCTATGGCAATCGCATCTTTTCCAGACGTTTGTTTTCCTGGAATTTTGGCCATTCAGTAAGTTTGCCTGTTCTGGCCCGAGGTTTAGGGTTTATCAGTTCAAATTTTCGCCCCGAGGTTTCCTATAATTTGCGATCTGATGTTTCTGATTCGCCGTTAAACCTTCGCCGTCTTATGAATTGTGTGATTTGACAACAGATGGGTGGGAGGATCGGTGGGTCAAGTCCGACTGGAAGAAGGACGACAACACGGCCGGCGAGTGGAACCATACGTCTGGTAAATGGTACGGAGACGCCGGCGACAAAGGTGAGGGTCGACATTGACAGTGTCACTGACGATCTCTGTTTGTTCTTTCTGGCATGTGCTGAGCTACAGAGATTTCTGTTTTGGGATACAGGTATCCAGACCTCTGAAGACTACAGGTTCTACGCCATTTCAGCGCAGTACCCCGAGTTCAGCAACAAGGACAAGACCCTGGTGCTGCAGTTCTCGGTGAAGCACGAGCAGAAGCTTGACTGCGGTGGTGGCTATGTGAAATTGCTTGGTGGCGATGTCGATCAGAAGAAATTTGGTGGGGACACGCCATACAGGTGATGACTGGTCACCATCTCTTTGCGTATTCAAGCTAACATCTTTGGACTGGTTGACCGAACACAATGTCTATGTAATTTTCGCTTTCAGCATCATGTTTGGGCCGGATATCTGTGGGTATGCCACCAAGAAGGTCCATGCTATCCTTACTAAAAACGGCAAGAACCATTTGATCAAGAAGGAGGTGCCATGTGAGACCGATCAGCTGACACATGTGTATACTCTGATCATCCGTCCTGATGCCACATACAGCATTCTCATTGATAATGCTGAGAAACAATCTGGCAGCATCTATGATGATTGGGATATTCTTCCTCCAAAGAAGATCAAAGATCCTGAAGCCAAGAAGGTGATGTTTACTTTAGCGATCGATGCCTGGTTCTGCTGAACAAACTTAGTTGCCCTCTTTTCACATATGTGCTAATATAGCATGCTAATGGTTGCAGCCAGAAGAGTGGGATGACAAAGAATACATTCCAGATCCTGAGGACAAGAAGCCAGAGGTATCTTTTCCTTTGCTGCTGCATCTTTAGATGCTCTGTCAGTATTGTGCTTTTTGATATTTGGCCAACTTCACTTTACTTGCCTTTTGCTATGGAAGTCTGTGTCATATTGTCTCTCCATGTTCTGAAACTCACAAGCTTTAACGTAAAATTTCCATTTACTAATAGGGCAATATGAGCATATATTGTGGTAGTATAAACAGCCTGGTTTTACTAAATATCTTTATCTCTATTGGTGTCTGACTCAGATTGTTCTTTGCAGGGTTATGATGATATTCCCAAGGAAATTCCTGACCCTGATGCAAAGAAGGTGCATATTTTGCTTATTACATAGTATGCACATCACCTCTGATAAGATCATCAACATATATTCAATTTCACATTCTTCTTTACCTGTTTCAGCCAGAGGATTGGGATGATGAAGAAGATGGTGAATGGACAGCCCCAACCATTCCTAACCCTGAGTACAAAGGACCATGGAAGCAAAAGGTATGAACATGTCTAGGTGGATTAATTATGCTAGACAAGAGGCAGTGCAGCATGCTACAACTGCTGATATGGGTTGATTTTGTGGTGTTCAGAAAATCAAGAACCCCGACTACAAGGGCAAGTGGAAGGCTCCCTTGATTGACAACCCAGGTATGTTAGCTTTTTAATTCTGAAAATCGACAATGCCAACTTGAGCGTAAACCTGCTGTCCATTTCGCATTTTCTGCTTAATAAGAATGCTCATTCTATTTTTTTCTTGGTGTACAGATTACAAGGATGATCCTTACATCTATGCTTTTGACAGTTTGAAGCACATTGGCATTGAACTGTGGCAGGTTAGCGCTGTACTCCATGAATGTAACGAGTTAATTTTTTTTTCTGGAGGGCCATTAATTTTCATTCTCTCACCAGGTTAAATCAGGAACTCTGTTCGACAACATTCTGATCACTGATGACCCTGAGTACGCCAAGAAGTTTGCAGAGGAGAACTGGGCCAAGCAGAAAGATGTATGTCAACATGTCTATACTCTATATATTATAGGGTTATCTGTTTTGTGCTTCACATTGTCTAATTGTGCAATTAATATAATGATTTGTTGCAGGCTGAGAAGGCTGCCTTTGACGAGGCTGAGAAAAAGAGGCTTGAGGAGGTATGCAGAATTACACACCATCTCTTATGCAATGCCATTCCCTGATGAAACAAAATCAAATGTGTTGTCTTAACTTGTCGATGCTCCTCCTTGGCAGGAATCTCCGAGCACTAATGATGACAACGATGCAGATGTAAGTCTGGGTTGATTTGTTTGCACTAAGTTTGTACCTATATATATATGCCTATCCTTTGTTAACGCCAAATGGCGCTTTCATATGCATATGGCAGAAGGATGAGGATGATGTGGAAGATGACAAGGCTGATACAGCCGCTGAGGAGACCAAGGACTCTGCTGATGCAAAACCGGAGGACGGCAAGGTCGCTGCTGATGAGAAACCGGCGGAGAGCAGCAAAGATGCTTCTGCTGAGGAGAAGAAACATGTGCGTTAACTTCACTACCAACTTTAAAGTTTTGCTTTCACCTTTTAAGTTTTAACGTTCCTTCCTGTTTACGGCTGTGCAGGACGAGCTCTAGGGAGTGCGGATGAAGAGCAGGAGAGGCTGTCAAAGTTTTCTGTTCCGGTTTTAGCCCGAGTTAAACTGTTCTTGGTAGGGTTACCATCCGAATTGAATAGAAAGTCATGCGTCTCGACATGGCGAGTACTCCGTCCCTGTACAACACTACTGAGTGCCTGTTTGGATCCAAGGGAAAGAGAAAGAGAAAGTGAAAATTTTTTGCTCTTTTGCACTTTTTTTGCACTTTTGGATTCAAACACCCCAAAGTGCAAAAGGGCAAATGCTACCGTAATTTTGCTAATTATGGATTAATTAGGCTTAATAGATTCGTCTCGTCATTTAGTCCTCATCTATGTAATTAGTTTTTTAATTAAACTATATTTAATACTTCTAATTAGCATCCAAACATCTGATGTGACGGGAGCAAAAATTTTGCCATTTGCCCTTTTGCCATTTGCCCTTGGATCCAAACAGGCCCTGAATGAAACAAACAAATTCGGCAATGGCCATTTTAGTGTCTTTTCCCCTACTGTGACACTGTGAGCGGGGTAGGCAGGCATCGAGCAACAAAGTTCTCGTCAGTATTGCATATCCTTTTGCTCGGCCTCCCTTTAATTATTCGGTCGATTTCGTCACCGTTTTTGTTGTTGGATACCCACCGATCCGGCAATTTGTTTGGTCTCGTGTATTTCCTGCTGGCCCGTGACAAAACAGATTTTGCTTATCCTCGTGGTCGTGGCAATTAGCAGCTCGGCAGCTAGCTAATGGAGTCTTATGTGCTTTTTTTGTAATTTTGCTGATTCCTTGAGCGTTTGGTACATACATAAATACCATCGCCGGACGTTACATGCATATGTCGTTGGTAGCGTCCTTTTTTACTTAGTAAATATGTCTGTGAGATGCTATAGGAAGTTATAAATATATTATTTTTTTCTATTTTACTCGTCAAATATTTATTCTAAATTATTTTCATTTCTTATTTCGGCCTACAGTCATCCGGATTTCGATTAGAAATCCAATTGATGGAGCTTGAAATTACTGTTGTGCTTTAATAATAACAGAGATTAGTGACGAGATAATGGCTCGAGCACAGAGAAAGATCTAGAACTGTAGAAAGACGTGAGCAACTCCTCACCTGAGCGTTCAGTGGTTCAAGATTGCATCAACTTGTTTGATGTGATGCATTTAAACGCAAAACTTTGAAGCTACTTCGTCAGAACTGGATTCGACTTTGGGCTTCCACATCGATGTTCCACGACCCCAACCTTTGTGTGGCGGGACGTTGGGCGGCGGCTGATCCGACAGGAGGCATAAATATAATTTTACGGCCTGTTTAGTTCCACCAAAACGCAAAAACGCAAAATACAAATTTTTACTGTAGCAAAGGAATTTTGCTAATTTAAAGTACTAAATGAAGTCTATTTGCAAAACTTTTTGCATGGATGGGTTGTAAATCGCGAGACGAATCTAATGAGCCTACTTAATCCATGTTTTGCAACAGTGATGCTACAGTACCATCCGCTAATTATTGCTTAATTATGGATTAATTAGCATCATTAGATTCGTCTCGTGATTTACAACCCATCCATGCAAAAAGTTTTGCAAGTAGACTTCATTTAGTATTTCAAATTAGCAAGATTCCTTTGCTACAGTAAAAGTTTGCATTTTGCGTTTTTGCGTTTTGGTGGAACTAAACAGGGGGCTGGATGTATTTTACAAATATCAATAATATCCAACCCGTTTTCTAAAAAAAAGTCAGAAACTCAGAACTCTGAACGCTTCTCCGTCACCTCCAGCTCGTCGACACCTCCGGTCCACCAACTCTGCCGGCCATGGCGGCTGCGGCGGCGCAGAAGCTCCTCTCAGCGAGCACGAAGATCATCGGCGTCGGGCGCAACTACATGGCCCACGCCAAGGAACTCGGCAACCCAGTCCCCAAGGTCTGCGCGGCCCCTCTCATCCGATCCCAAAACACTCCCGCGCTTCCAACTTCCATCGCGCCGGCTCCCCCCTTCTTCCCGCGCGGCCCCTGATTTGATCTCCCGGCGCTGCCCGTGTGCTGAGTGTGTTGCAGGAGCCCGTTCTGTTCCTGAAGCCGACCTCGTCGTTCCTCCACGCCGGCGTGGCCAATGCCGCCATCGAGATCCCTGAGCCGCTCGAGTCGCTGCACCACGAGGTCGAGCTCGCCGTCGTCATCTCCCGGCGCGGGCGCGATGTCCCCGAGGCGTCAGCTATGGACTTCGTCGGAGGTAATTTGTGATCTATGAAATGCGTCAGCGACAAGTGACCCGATATAATTAACAGTGTAGCAGTCGTGTAATGATGAGAAGGCTTTACATACTCATATGTATAGGAAAGTTAGTGTGGTTGCATAGTGCAGTAAACAATAAAATGGTTTCATCCACCAGAAACGTCAATTAGGAATCCAGGTTATGTCAAGGTTCTGAAAACAATTTGACATTTGGAATTAATGATGAGAACAATTCTCTCCTAGCTGCGTTGTTGTAGCAAGAATGATGTCAATGAACAGATGGCTTTTAGTAGTGCCAGCTTCATTTGACAATCTTGTTGGAAAGTGCAAGTGTATAATTTATATGTTAGAATTGACGAGGCAAGCTCATGCTTATTTGATGCTGATTTTGTGAAGCAGAAATATGAAAGTACCTTTCATGGCACATAGAAATGCAGAGCCCATGAACTCAATTATGTTTCTTGTACAGTTGGCATGTTATCTATATTCGTGGAGTGTATGGTAGTATGGCCTGAGTGACAACCTCATTATTTGTAATCTGTTTTCTTCATCAGTGGTGAACTTCGTGAATAACTTACAATATGTAGTCTCTGATGTGGTACCCCCGATCTTTGTTTTATCCTCACTAAATTAAACAGTTTAGGGTCATCTTTGTTATGATTCAAGAAAAGTTTTTTTGGCCTTATCTTCAGCAAGAAACCAATATAAGATAACTGCTTACATCGTTGAATTTCCCAGGTTATGCACTTGCTTTGGATATGACAGCAAGGGACCTTCAATCCGCTGCTAAGGTGAGTGCTACCTTCTGTAGTATCCCGAGTCTTGTGCTATTTGTTCTATATAGTTGTTTTACTGTCATCTGTCATCCCTACTGGTTGTTGAAAGTTATGTATGATTATACACACATTCAATTTGCGTAAGTCAATTTAGCAACAAACTTCGCATTTTAGTCTCCTGAATTACTCTTTAATATATTATGTCTATTAATGAATAACAAGGAGTCAGATTCTGTTTAGTTGAGCTAGTTAGTATCTTCATTCATCCAATATGTTTCATTGCACACAATGTTTTCTGTTTGATATATTTTTGTTTGCAAATTTGTAGCATTAATTGCCCGCCATAACCTTTTATTCTGAAACAGACACACAATCTCTTAATGTTTTTCTTATCACACTCACAAACTGGGAATTTGCAGTCTGCAGGTCTTCCATGGACTTTGGCTAAAGGACAGGACACCTTCACTCCAATTAGTGCAGTAGTAAGCAATGGTTTCTGTTTTAGTCTTGTATGAAATTGGTTGTAGTGGATGTCTAAGGACAATATTTTTTTATTTATACGTATTCCCTTGTTATAATTACACCTCAATGTCATATTAAAGTTAGTCAGTGCTGTTGTTGGACAGACGTTGGCTAAAGCACAGGACACCTTCACTCCAATTAGTGCAGTAGTAAGCAACAATTTCTGTTTGAGTGTTATATGAAATTGGCTGTAGCGGATGTCTAAGGACAGTATTTTTTTTATTTATATGTATTCCCTTGTTACAATTACACCTCAATGTCATATTAAAGTTAGTCAGTTCAGTTGGTGCACAGAGACACCTTAACTTTGTTGTTTTCCATGTTCTCCACTGCTATGCCATTCTAGTGACATGACAATTTGTCCATCAAACAGGTACCCAAATCGGCTGTCACTAATCCTGATGATTTAGAGCTCTGGCTAAAGGTAACTGTGCAAATCTGTAATGTGAAATGTATTTTTCCTGTCTGAAGTTATAGATCATGCAGTGTACAATTGACTACCAATTGTATCCAGGTGGATGATGAACTAAGGCAGAAGGGGTCGACAAATGACATGATATTCAAGATTCCTTTTTTAATCAGTTATATCAGTTCCATCATGACATTAATGGAGGGTGATGTGATACTAACAGGTATTGATGTTTTCTCTATGTCCAGCTTGTTTTTCACAGCAGAAATCTTTTTGTGGGTTATTCAATTGTTCCTCTGCAGGCACTCCTGAGGGTGTAGGTCCTGTTAGAGTAGGTCAGAAGATCAAAGCTGGTATAACTGATCTGATTGATGTGGAATTTGATGTTCAAAAGCGCAATCGGTCGTTTTCTGCCTGATGCAATTAGCAAGAGAGTAATGGTAAGCAACAATTTATTGGGAGCATATCAGCTGGACTTGTTTTGTCTAATGCAATCACCTAAGATAGTAAGGCTGCATGCTTTTATTCTTGAGGTGGCAAAATAATATCAGATAAATTGATCTTGGCACAGAATTCTTGTCCCACTATAGCAAGGCCATTATGACGATAAAGGGCATCACACTAATTTGACCTAGCAGGTCAGGTGGTGTATATGTATAGGGCTAATGTTCCAAAGCTAAGTTATTCCAAAATTCTCACATATGTAGTAAACCATGAAAATGTTGTGAACTACTAAGTTAAAGAAAGGAATTATATGAACTGTTGTTGCCCTGACCAAAATGATGCGCTTGTTGGATAAGTTATAATGGTCTCCACATTTTCAATAGTAAGCCTAGCAGGGATTCGATGCCTTGTTACTTTTGCCGGGCCATCAAACTCTGTCCGGTTGCATAGTATTTGTATGTCTGACTGGTGGTGTCTGCAGGTGAATACAGTGAGCCGTCCTCCTCGACCACGGATGGCTTTCCTGGAGCAACTGCAGATCGTTCTTGAGCCTTCTTGTTTCTGTGACCTGATTTATTGATGTTGGGCTTGGGGAAACTACCTATCATTCTATGAATATGTGAACCTGTTCCCTCATGTAACTTTCCTCCCTGTCGATGAAGCTGTAAAGACTCCATCTTCTTCTACAATAAAGAGACCCCAAAGGTGACTTTTATTCTGCATGCACTTCTGTGAGAAAACTGCAGCGGCACCATGGAACAGCTCCCGGGTGCTGCGCACTGCCGATGTCTATACTCAAACTAGCGCCTTGATCGTCAGATCGAGGCCTAGGAGAGATCCAGCCAGGGCAGCCTGGATTTGGAGAGGAAGGCGCAAGTGCCCACCCAGACCCAGGGGTGTTCGGCGGCGGCGAGCTGTGGCGCCTGTGGGTCAGGCGGCTCGCCTGCAGTTCTGTTGAAAGATCGAGTTCGGGCCGTCTCTGTTTCTCTGACGCCGTCCGAACCGATCGAGTCCGTGGATGGATTATCGTCAGCTCGATCCGTGATGCGAAGGCGGCGAGCCGTCCATGGTGCGGTTTTGCCTTCTCGGACGGTGCCACGGCTCGCCGGACCTCGGTGCTGCCTTCTCGGACGGTGGCTGCCTCTCGCCGGACCTGCGCGCGCCCAGGCGAACGGCGGTCGCGGGAGGACAACAACAAGGCGTGGCTGTTAGTTGTCCTGCTAATCTCGGCCGCATGTGTCCAATCCAATCATCCAACGGCTCTAGCGGACCCAGGGGTGGACGGTATTTGAAAAATCTAACCTACCGTCCACGTCCGGGGTGGACGCTGGACGGTATCTCATTTGCCGTCCAACCCCGGGGTCGCCGTGTCGCCGGCACACCGCCGCGCTCCGGCCGTTCTCCCGTCTCGGTCGTCGTACCGGAGGCGGTCGCGCGCCCCGTGATCGAGTTCGGCACGGGGAACCCCTCGCCGCCCGAATTTGCATTTGCCCCAACCGAAGTGCCTCCGAGCCGCTGGCTATGCCGAAGGGATCGAACGTCGCAACGCTCAGGAAACGAGGACACCGGCGATGGAGAAGAAATAGGAGCCGCTGGCTGGGTTTTCCGGCAAAGAGTTGCTTGCAGTTCTTGCTTTTCTAGATCATGACTTGCGGCGGTTCTGCTGGAACAAAAGCTCGGCCGCTCCTGCCTTTTCGCAGCCATCTTCCCTTCTCCTTCTGTTCCAAGCTGCTGTCTGTGTTTATTTCTTCTTCTCGCTCCTGGACTGGAAAGAAAAGCCAACGAGTTCGGCACGGGGAACCCCCTTTCCGGCCGCATTTGCATTTGCCTTTGCCCTAACTGAAGGGCCTCCGAGCCACCGACATCGGCGGCGCATCGCCGAAGGCATCTGTGTGCTTCAGCGCCGAGAAGCCAACGCTGCAAATTGCGATGGTCAGAAAATGGGGACAACGGCGATGGAGAAGAAGCAGGAGCCGCCGGCCGGATTTCCCGGCAACGCGTTGCTCGCAACCCTGCTGAGCTCGGCGTCCCGCGCTTTCCCCAGCCGTCATCCTCTGCTCCTGCTGTTCCAACCTGGTGTGTCTCTGTTTGTTTCTTCTTGTTGCTCGTGGACTGGAACGAAAAGCCAACGAAAATGTGAGGAATTTCCGCACTCGATGGTCAACCGCGACGAGGTTGTGATGATCAACCGTTTTTGTTGTGGGTGATTTGTTGATCGAACAATTGAAGACGTTGCCTGGTCGCAATAAGAATGGTCACTCCTTTTCTTTTGAGAAGCAAATGATCTATTTTAATTTTGTACGCATATTACAGATGCCGGAATCAACCGACCCCATTCGAAGTTTTGTAGTGTCTGCTGCAATGGACAAACTTACAGTGTGCTGCGTGCATGAGAAATGTTATGTTACAACTTAGCTAACTATTTCCACTTTTTCAAGCGTAAGAAATCCTCAGCGCTACAAAGTTCCCAGACTATCTAGGTTCTGTACAGAGGCCACCAATCTCACAGTTTCGAGATTTTTAGTGTTGAGACACCAGTTCCAAACTTCTTGATGTAGTCATAGACGTGTTCACTGATTTCCAGTGCTCTTTCCTGCTGGATGAAGTGCCCAGCGCCCTTGATAACCACCACCTCCTCAAGCATAGGCACGTCCCTCTTGAGCCCGCCGTTGTGGATGTAGCTCTTCACTCCCGGGTGATGGTATGCCAGGTCACCGTCCCCAACAATGAACTTAGTAGGCACTTGCACCTTTGCTCCTGTCCATGGCGCCATCAGTTCCCAGTTCCTGTGGACACATGTCAGCCAGATTTAACTACTTTCTGATACATGCATGATGCAGTACGCAGGCGATGATGATGCATGATACAATTATCCAGTCTATGACAATGTAAGATTGTGATGATGAACAGTACCAAAGTAGTTGAAAATTACTCTAATACTCGAAATGGCCTGTAGTTCAAACAGGACTTGCTTTATGACTAATATGTTCAAATCAAATTTCATTTTGTGGCAACACAGTTCAAAATATATTTATGAAGAAAAAGAGATGATATAGATCTTTCCAGCATCTTGCAAACATTGATGTAGGTTTCCAGTAACTTACTAAAATTACATATTATACCATGGTTCATATTATTGTGAGATCCTGCTGCTCAAAAATTAATGTTACCATTTTGAAGACATGAGGATGTGGCGTTTCTTATATTATTGATGACTGCACTATGACAGCGCAGCAGCAGGAAGATAGGGGGGAGAATGATTGATACAAAGCAATGAGTTGCATTAACAGTCATACACATCGAAGTAAATTGAAACAAAAAGGAAACGAAAATCATACAGATCTCTGTTTCTGATTTCTATTCTACAATTTTGCTGCCGATAAAATATTAAGGCATAATATTTGAGACAATAGTATTGCTGTTGATATCAACATGTTCCAATCTGAAGCTCCATACTGCATCTCAATACTGCAGTCTGTGAGTTGCATGGAAACTGGAAATAGGTGATACATGTGTAATTTAAAAAATGGTGTGTGCAGAAAGGTTTTAGGAGAATGTGACATATTCAGCAGATCATGACTAGATTTCATGCTTATGAAATTCAAATTATTTGAAAACTTACAGGTCTAAGCAGCGGTAGTAATTTACTCCACCAGCAAATCCAGTTTTTGCATACACACTTGCAAGGTAACTGACATCTTCCTCAGAGAGCCAAGAAGGGAGTTTTATTTCCTTATTGTATGCTTGCATTTTTCGAAGGTTCATAGAAGAAGAACCTGTGGTTTGAACAGTCAATGCCAATTTGAAGAAATTCTTCAAGTCAAAAGCAGTGAACTCTGCTTCAACTCCAGGTTCCTGCCAATCAATGTGACACTTCAAAGGTAAGTTTTCAAAATCAGCATCAGTTGTCTGATTCTTTAGGTTCAAAATATGGAAGTTCAAAAACAGACAGGGTCCCAAGTTGATGAGAGTAGCCCACAACTTCAAATTTCTGGTGAATTACTCACATACTAGAGAACAGATATTGGTAAATAACTCAAAACGGAAGAATAACTAATACCCAATTAAGAAAAACATAGACAACTTTGGAAGATTGGTTGATGGGAAACTCCAAGGCACTAATCCAGAATTTGTTGACATTTGCAAGGGTGCCTTATTATCTATGCCACCAATGCAACAAGATGAGCACACATGAGAGCACCACTTTGGGGTTAGGTTTGGACTCTCTGGAGCATCACTATAGTCTGCATCAGATTCAGTAAATTGGCACAATGTGAACGACTGAACTCGACAGTCCCATGTGCATTCGGATCAGAACTGAGGAATCTCATCTATTTCCTCTTCTCTGCACAAGCAAACCACAGCCACTCGAATGCCATCTCATTCCACATTGGGGAACCTAAGGAACGTACCAACAGTGCACAAATGCTAATCACGTTCAAAAATATGCTCCAATTCAAGCAAATAGCCAACCAATCCGCGGATGCCTAACATTTGCAGAAGCGACCTTTCCTTCGATCCCTCGGTTACTGATTAGGTGGGAGAGCACCACTTTGGGGTTAGGTTTGGAGCATCACTATAGTCTGCATCAGATTCAGTAAATTGGCACAAAGCGGACAACTGAACTCGACAGCCCCATGTGTATTCGGATCAGAACTGACTAACTGAGGAATCTCATCTCTTTCCTCCTCTCTCCACAAACAAACCACATAGCCACCCCAATGCCATCTCATTCCATATTGGGGAAAACTAAGGAGCATACCAACAGTGCACAAATGCTAATCACGTTCAAAAATATGCTCCAATCAAAACAAATAGCCAACCAATCCGTGGATGCCTAACATTTGCAGAAGCGACCTTTCCTTCAACCCCTCGGTTACCGATTAGGTGGGAAAGGGACATCCACAGGGTGATCGGAGGAGCAATTGCTCACCTGGAATCGGCAGACATAGTAGTCATCGCCGTATGCGGCGCGGAAGTACTCGACGGGCTTGACGCCGGGGCGCCGAGGCATGAAGGCAACGCTGAGGTTGACGAGCGCGCGCACCCGATCCGGCCGCAGCAGGCACAGGTTCCACGATACGATGGCGCCCCAGTCGTGCCCCACCACGAACACCTGCACCCGCAAAGCCAGCACGTCAATCTCCACCCACGGCCCAGTAATTTCCGCGAAGATTGGGGCAACTCGACGGGGGGAATCAAGCGTGGGTACCTGCGGGAGGCGGAGGGCGTCGAGGAGCGCGATGAGGTCGCCGACGATGTGGAAGACGGTGTAGGAGGACGGTTCCGGCGGCGCGGTGGTGCCGCCGTAGCCCCGGAGGTCGGGCGCGACGCAGCGGTAGCCGCGCGTGGCGAGGTACCCCATCTGGTGGCGCCACGAGTACCACAGCTCCGGGAAGCCGTGCACGAACAGCACCGCGGGCGCGGAGGCGCCCTCCGGGCCGGCCTCCGCGACGTGCATCGAGATGCCGTTGGCCTCCACCTGCCGGTGCCTCACCGCCGCCATGGTGTCCCCGCGCCGCCGGTGATTGGTGCAGGTGCGACCGCTGCTCTTGGGGATATTACGGATGTTGCTTGTACACTTTGTCGAACCTAATAAATTGCCACTGATAAGGCGTGCGAAGTTACTGGCAGCGTGGATCGGCCACGCGAAAAGATTCCGATGCCCCTGGTTTAACCCAGCATAAGGTGTTCTCCCCCCCTTATGACTAGTGGGACCCAGGCATCTTCTTCCACATCCATCTCCATCTTCCTCCAGCCCCTCCCCCCTTCCTCCCCAGTTGCATCGGGAGCCTCCCTCTCCAGTTCCACTCCCTCCCCTCCCCCGCCGCTTTGGCTCGCCGGACGGCGATGAGGCCGGCACCAGCGCAACGGGTCGAACCCGTTTTGGGCCTCAGTGCAGCGGTTGGCCGGCCGTAGGTGGCCGGCGGTGTGCGTCTCGGCTCGGCAATGGCGCCCGCGGCGGCGCAGCGGGGAAGGAGGCAAGGAGGGGCAGCGGCAGTTGACGGTGAAGAGGTGTTTTTTTTTTTAGGGATCACTTGACATGGGCCCAGCCCATGGGCCAAACTTAAACCGGACCTGGCCCAGATGGTGTGGTTCCGACCCGTCGTGGAGTGCCTCGAGGCCACCAGCCGAACCCAGCAGGACGCCGCAGCAGCAACAAACGCACGACGACGGCGACACCATATGTTCCTGCAGATCTTGTGCAGCCAAGCGCCGCGCTTGCGGGAATTCAGCGAACGGCGACATGTTGCCTAGCCTCGAGGAGTTGATGGGTTTTTCAGTGCCCGGCGAGTGCCTATTTGGCAGCGATGTGTGGATTATTGTTTGTTTGACAGTTATAACACAATTACTTGTATTCTTTCTGACAGTTATAACACAACCAATTATACTCATTCTTTGGTTGCGTTGTAATTCATGATTATAAGAACAATTACACATGATCTTTTTTTTTTTTGAGAAGCATGCATGCATGACTATTCTCAACTATGCTTGCTGCAACTGTGGCTGTGAGTCAACACGTAAATGAAGCGAACAGCGTAAACAGATAGTGCTATCTGCGATGAACCATGATGAGAAGCAGGATGCAAATTAAAAGATTTTTCGATGGGGTAAACGATTGTTCGGCCCTTAAACTGCCATCATATATATACGCTACTGATGTTTAAGAAGTTAAGAATCACAGAGGATAGATGAATGTCTGGCAGCACAAAATTGTGAAGATTGAAAAGGAAAACATAGTGAAACACGGATTCAAGGCATTGAAACAGCTCGGTTTCCACTGGGTCCTCGGTGTCCTCCAGCAGCAGGATGAAAGATTTGACTTGGGCAAATACTGCATCCACGAACAGGTGCTGTTTCGGGATTATCTGCGACAAGTAGGCCAACACCATTAATTGCCACAAGCTAGTAAATTTTGCCAAATGAGAAAATCACAATTATATATCTGCCTACAAAACTGGTACAACACAATTACACAATGGTATCTGGTATTGAGATAGGCTATAGGGGAAGCTATCTAAGACCAATGCAACAATCAGTTCAAGGTAACATGAACTGCATGCGAGTAATGAATCAACAAGCAGAAAATGATGCGCAACAGCACTGATCATTAGCCACCAAGAAGGCCCAACATCACTGCACGCCATCGACATAGATAACAAGAAAACAAATGCCCAAACATTGCATTCCTTTGTGGCTCATCTGACATACATAGCAAAGCAAACAGCAAAAGAACCTCTGTCTACAAATTAACAAAGAACAAACCTATTTCCAGCCACCAAGCCCCAAGAATGAAAGCAAGAAAGAACAAAATATAACAGAGAAATACGTAAACACAAAAGAAAAATCATTCAAAATTAACACACCTGGGTCCATCTTAATGCAGGAGACGCATCTCATCTTCTCCTTCCCTTCTGGACCTATTCTCAGTTCAGCAAAGAAGTATTTGGGAACAAGTTCAGCACAGCTCGTGCCCCCTTTGGATTCTGCAAGGAAGTTTGCATGCATCCACTGGCCATTATAGAAAAAAGCTTTGCTGTCAACTGCTTTTACCAGCTCATGCTCATCCTGTTAACACGGTAGGGATTCAGACAATGCAGGGAGGAATTGGTGCACATGGATGGAAAGTTTTAAGGAAAAGAGCAGACCTGATTCAATCGGTTGTAGTGTTTCAGAGCAACTTTCGCACATGCAGGGGTCCTCCATGATATATCATACACAGGTTTCTCCCAGCATACGACAGTCGATGAAACAACATCATATACATTGTTATATCCACAGAACTCTTAATGCCAAATCGGTTTAGCATCCATAGTTAGCTGATGTAGTCCATGGGTATCCAATATCCATCGATATGGAGCGATGTAGTCCAACTCAATAAACTCACTTTCAGTTTGAGATGTAGAAACTGAAACTAATTAACTAAATTGTAGTAAAGTGAATAGATGGGCTGATATCCATGCCCATCCCTAATCGTATCAGCATAACGATTTATTAGAAGTTGCCTAGCCCCACATACATTTGGGAGCAATGGAAAATCCTTGAGGTCCGTCTGACCCAGCATCATATAGTTGAACACATCGTAGCACATACTCAACAAAACTACCAGCATGCAACTCCGGATAATAACTATTAAACAGGACAGCAATTTGGTGGAAATTTTGATCAGTTTGATGACCATTCAGTTCTGAAGATGCAGTACCGACTGTATGGCTCAGATGACCAAAGTTTCAGGTGATGGCGTCATACACAACACATGACAACACTCAAACGCAACCCAACATCGCAGAACGTACGCAATTCTGGATTGGAGGAAGATTAAACCATCTAGGGCAGAGGTGAGTTCGCTGCTTACCCTTTCCTAAACTGCATGGGGCCAGGTTTGTCCGTGTTCAGGAAGAAGACCTTGCGGCCGCTACGGAGGGTGTGAGCGACATCCAAGTGCATCGTTTCCCTTGTGTGCACGTGCAGGGGCCACGGTGATGGTGCGCTCCCTGCAGCAGGAGCCTCCCCGACGCCGAGCGGAGGAGCGGCCGGCGCCGCGGCACCGCGCTTGGGCTTGGGCAGGTCCGGGCGCGTCTGAGACGACGCCTCGGCCGTGCGCTTGCCACGGGTGCCGGCCATCTCCACAGCGCTTTCCCTCGCTCGCTTTGTTGCGTCGGATTCGATCGCGTTGAGAGAGACGGGATCGGAGGAAGCGGACGCCCCATGCTTGCATCTGACGCGGAAGGGTTCCGCTTTGCCTGCGCCGGACACGTCTGTACTAATAATATTTCTGCCAACACCCCCTGACAAGTGGGGCCAGGTCCGTTTCAATACCAAATTCCATGTTTCAGTATGTTTTTAATTCAAGTTGCATGTGAGCTTCAAATAAACTTGAATGTGTTTTGCCGAGCAAAAGCCACTGGCGCCCGTGACTTGAACACGTTGATTAAAGTTAACAACCAATGCAAATAAACAAACATGCATCCAGGCCATGCATAATTCGAAACACAACACCCAATTACATATACGTGTGATGTCTAGGCATCGTCGACCAACGGATTGATTAATTCCAGCGCGCAACCGAGAGCTAGCTGATCCATCAGAACTTTGAGATGAAGTCGTAGATGTGCTCGGTGACCTCGTCAGCCTTCTCCTGCTGGATGAAGTGGCCGGCGCCGGGGATGACGACGACGTCCTCCAGCAGCGGCACGTCGGCCTTGAAGCCGCCCTTGTGGATGTAGTCCTGGATGCCCGGGTAGTGGTACGTGAGGTCGCCGTCGCCGACGACGAACCTGGTGGGCACCGCCACCTTGGCGTCCGCCCACGGCGCCGCCAGCTCCCAGTTCCGGTCCATGTTGCGGTAGTAGTTGATGCCGCCCGTGAACCCTGTCCGCTCGAACTCCGACGCGAACTGGTCCACGTCCGCCTCCGTCAGCCACGGCGGCAGCGGCTCCTCGTCGGCCGCCGCCGGCTTGGCGCCGCCGGCCGCCTCGGAGGTGAAGCGGTTGCACAGGATCTGCCTCACGATGTAGCGGGCGTTGGCCGGAGAGAACTCCTCCTCTGCAACCCCAGGCTCCTGCACCAAGAAAGTGCAATATTGAAAAAAAAATCCTTGTTCATCATCCTATCCGTATCCGAATGATCGGCGGCCAATGCAAGAGCGTGCAAGTTAAGGGAAGCGTCCTCCTAATTCATATGGAAAGGGATCGAAGGATGCCACCAGACAAAATCAAATCACATGATCCCGTTTCCCCCTCACCTGCTCTCGATTTGCTCCCTAGCCCTCTCTTTATAAAGCAAAGCCATTCCCGCACATAGTTCAATTCGTTCTAGCTGCACGCACACTCCGATCCGGCCACCACGCAAGGCTCGGCCATGGCTCCGGTGATCCTCCGCATGAACGTGCACTGCTACGGCTGCGCCGGCAGGATCCGCAAGGCCGTCAAGAACCTCCACGGTACGTGCACATCGTACGTCTTGTCGGCTCCGGCCGGCCGCACTCCGCGAGCATGACTCGGCGGCGCTTCGATATCATATGATGCAACTAACATGGCTTCATGCAGGGGTGGAGGAGGTGTGGGTGTCGGTGGACACGGGGCTGGTGGTCGTCTCCGGGTCGTCCCTCGACGCGTCGCTGCTCAGGTGGAAGATCCAGGCGCGGACCAAGAGGCCCGTCGCCATCGTGAGCGACGGCGGCGCGGAGGAGCCGCAGCAGGGGTACCCGCTCCCGCACTACGGCGGGATGGTGCACCTGGGCCCGCACGCGGCCTACGCCCACCAGCCGCCGCCGCCGCCGGCCGCCTACTACCCGTACGCCGCCGCCCCCGGCGCCGTGAGCTGGGTGCCCGCGGCGGCGCCCCCGCAGCACCTGCTCCAGTACGTGCCGGGCGAGATGCTGCACCCGCGCCACCAGTACGTGCCCAACGAGGCGCCGCTGTGGTTCAACGACGAGAACCCCAACGGCTGCTGCTCCGTCCAGTGACCATGGCCGCCGGCGATCGGCGGCGTATGGTTGGAGCGCGTCTTGTTTTTGTCATGCATGGTGCTCACGTACTGGATCTGCTGCTTCATTTGATCGTTACCGTTTATTTTAAGCCTGCTAGCCATGAACAACTCTGTCACGGTCGTCCTAGCTCTGTGCGGCAGGCCTGCAGGGTTCATTTTCACTACCCTGACTGGTTCGATCAGTCGCAAATAAATAACAGAAAGCATTTTGGTTGGTTGGATAGGATATTAAGTTTGCTTATCACAGGCCTGCTGGCATGGTCCTATACATACGTAAAATGGATTCTGCTGGTGACCTGCTATCACCTCGATATATATATATATAGAAAAATCTTTTATTTGGAAATAAACCTGCTGGAATAAAATTAAGGCAACAATATACATCTGGAATTATGGACGCGCTGTTCAGGACAAGTAGAGGCTATTTGATCTTACGTGATCAGAGGCTATACTTTGGGTTAATTTCTATAAACACACACCATATTCTCCATACCAAATCAAATGCGGCAAGTTACCGTATGTACCAAGTGATACGGTACGGCAGAAATGCAAGGCATGTAATAGTAATACGGCGGTAATTATAGAGTGGCAGTAGTAGCAGCAGATCAGAGGTAGTCTAGTACGTACGTACCTGGAAGCGGCAGATGTAGTAGGTGGGCCCGTAGGCGCGGTTGAAGAAGTCGGTGGGCTTGACGGCGGCGGCGCGGATGAAGATGTGGCGCATGAAGGCCACGCTGGTGTTGACCAGCGCCGTCACGCGGTCCGGCCGGAACAGGCACAGGTACCACGCGATGATGGCGCCCCAGTCGTGACCCACAACGAACACCTGCATGCTCCAAGTCGGCGTCGATCGATTAACCACAGTAGTGTGTGTGTGTGTGTGTGTGTGTGTGTGTGTGTGTGTGTGTGTGTGTGTGTGTGTAATTGTTCACTTCCAAAGTCAGCGTCAAGGCTCACTTCCAAACAGTAGTAATTGTTCCAACGCATCATCCATCATCCTGCTAGCACTACCCGTTTTTAATTTTCAGCCTTAAAGAAAACTAAAAGAAAAGATGGTTTAGACTCGAGAGGATTGAACCCATGTTTTCCTTAATTATCCGGTGAGTGCCACACATAACTGCATTGCTTGAAGTCGAGAACAATCATCTGTACTGCCAGAGTCACGTTAGCTTATCGTACACATAATAATAAGCTAATCTGCATGCGTGCGCCGCAGCTGCCATGGCGCTGGAAATTAAAATGCCAATGTATTATCATGAGTATTTTATAGGAGCAGCCAAGCAGAGGCGGATCGAGCAGGTGAGGTACTGAACGCAGACCATGTGTTGACTCCTACTTTGTATTTCTGGACGGCACGGAACAAACCATCTTTGGCTTGCCGTCCCCATCAAGCTCAAGCCCCGCTAGCATATTCTTCAGCTGGTTGGGATTTTTCTTCTATTTGACACGTCACCAGTTTCGGATTAGAAATAATTCGTGAAATGGAAAAGAAGCCACACCGTACCCCAGAAAACATCAAGAAAATCCGGAGGTTGACAGGTAGCGATCGATGCGGACATGGAGGTGAACAAGCTGCAGCTCGCGTGTGCGTACCTTGCCGAGGCCGAGCGCGTCGAGGAGCGCGACGACGTCGCCGACGACGTGGAAGGCGGAGTAGGAGGCGACGTCGGGCGGCGCGTCAGTGCCGCCGTAGCCGCGGAGGTCGGGCGCCACGCAGCGGTAGCCCCGCGCGGCCAGGTGCCCCATCTGGTGGCGCCACGAGTACCAGAGCTCCGGGAAGCCGTGCAGGAACACCACCGCCGCCCGCGGGCTCCCCTCGGCGCCGGACTCCGCCACGTGCATCGCGATGCCGTTCGCCTCCACCGTCCGGTGCCTAATCGCCGCCGCCGCCCCGTCCATGCTAGTAGTAACAGGCAGGTTGCTCGCTCACTTGCTTCTCTCTCAAGTGGTACGGTGGTGTCTTAGCTTGCTCTGTCCCCCGAGCTGCTGCCTCCGGCTGCTACTTATGGTGGAGCCTAGCGTGGCGTACTTGGCTACCTCTTTGTTTGGCAAGAGGAGGAAGAAGCCGAAGTGTGGACGGAGCGGCCGGCCGGGAGGGTCAAACTCTCTCTCTCTCTCTCTCTCTCTCTCTCTGTAGCGCAGCTGTGACGTCAACTCTGACGCATCAGGGACGCTCCGTGCCAATGGCCGGGTCGATCGGCACGGATTGTTAGCGGTGCGGTGGTGCGGCGGTTCCGGCGGACACGTGTATGTCGTGGGCGCAACCGCAGCATCCACCGCCAGCAGTTGTTGCGCTCTCGAGAGTGCCACTTGATTGTCAGCACGGATAGACTTTACATCACGGGTTCGCCATCACGTGACGGATCGAGGTCGTATGCCGATGCGATGCTACAATCTTTGGGGGGGTTTTTTTCAGCTGATGAGAAACATCTGATCCATTCAACCATTCCATCGGTTTAGGCTTAACAGTAACTCAAGTCTGGCTTGAGTAGTTTCTGAATTCTGAGTGCGTGATATGGTTTCAAGTGAGAACACAGTACAATTAGGATCTCGAGATCACAGAAGAACGCAGGACACAAAGACGGCCCCAAACCCTTCATGTGTTCTTTGTATTTTTACACAAAGACAAATCTGAAACAGTGGTGCTCATCAGCGAGAAGAGATATCATTGTCACAAAGACGAATCCTTACACGCTACTGCTTTTATTTTCAATAGCGTGTGCCCGTAGTTATTATTATTATTATTATTATTATTATTATTTGAGGCCGGTCCTTCCGGATTAGTTGCAAGTAGCGTTCAATCCTAAACTCTTATGTCCTGAGCTCTTGCCTTCGCTACCGGCTAGCTAAAAAGCAGCCATTTCCCTTGGTCAAACAAAAACAGTTGCCAAGTGAAGCCATAAACCTTTTTTCTACGATTAGCCATGATATAAATGCATTAAATATTTTTAGACAGCCGCTAAGCATATTAACTACTGGATACTATTTCAACTAAGAAGGATTTGGAGAAGAGGGAAGACGAAGAAAAATCGAGCGTAGACCGTGGACGGGAGGGGAAGCACCTAGTTTTTCCATAATTATGAATAAATGCTACTCTCTTCATACTAAATTACAATTTATTTTAGCAATTTTATATATATCAAAAAAATTAAAATAAATTATAATTTAGGAAGGAAGCAATAGTTATCTCGGTTATGCTAAAGCCAAGCAAACACCACACCAGCACATCATACCATGTAACTAACACACGCATACGCACAACTGTTGGTCTTGTGTCGCATGACACGACAACACGATCTGGTGCTAAAAGCCCACGCCAATACGCCATTGCCAGGCACCGTGTGCACCGTCAAATGCAGAGTCCATTCAGGTGCTCAAGTTTCTTGAACGAAAGCATGCAGAAGGCTCATCGATATCTTTATCACAGCGCCGACCAATGGCCAGCCCTGTCGTGAAACATCTCGCTTACAGTAGAGGGCATGCACACTTAATCGACGCCGACATATATACGAAAAATTCCATGTACACTCGCTTGTAGCTACCGAAGGAAGAGCATGCATATGAAATATGTGATCATACTAGAACATCTAATATATATTAAATATATGACCATATATAGAGTATATGGACATACTTATTTTTATATACCAGTACTAAGGTATAAACATAATATATTTAAAAAATAGAGATGCTTTTAAAATTTTTTATATATAACCCTCTGAAGTATCTTAGAATTAGTATATGAACATATTTAAAGTGATAAATAAGTATATAAATGGTATACTGATAATGAGAGTAGCTATGTAGCGACACACGGACTACATATAGCAAATTAAAATTTGCAAAAGGAAACATGAAAAGAGTGAAAAAAAAACTATGCAGAAAGGAGGGAGGAGCTCTTCTTGTTATGCTCTCCTCAAAATTGAAAATCCCCTCGTATTTCAGTAGTTTCTGAAATAAACGAAACTAATCATATATTCCGATCCCTGCACTGACTAATTTCCCTGTATGGAGGAGGCCTCGTCATGGGAGGGAGGGTAGCCCGGCTGGCATAGATGCCAACCTCAGCTCCTAGATCCTGGATAACGCACCTTGGCGTAGGCGTATCGGTGAGAGACACAAGCGGGAGAGTACCCAGTCTCTGCCCTCGAAACAAGGCGTCGTCGTCGTCAACCACCGACATCTCACAGGCGTACCCATACTTTCGGTACTGCTCGAGGATGGCCGTCTCATGGTCAGACAAGGCCTGGTTCCCCTCCAACATCTCGGCCACGCTGTCCCACAGATCCCGTTCCTCCGGGGACTCGGCGGCCCACAGGAGGGCTTCTTCAGGATGACAGGTCGGCGGCCGCGGGGGCCGCGGGCCTCCAGGGATTTGAGGTTCTCGTCGCTCACAGGCACCACCTTCGTCTTCTTCCCTGCTCCCGCCGGAAAAGAGCGGCGGCACGGGATTCGCCTCCGCCGCGGCCTTCCGCGCATCCGCGGAGAGATCGGTGAGTATTAAGTCGCCGCCGGATGCCACCTTGATCCCCGCTCCGGGCCCCGCAGCCGCCATCTGCTTGAGCTCAGCCTCGGGACGCTTGGCGATGCCGGTCTCGCCGGAGAAGCCGCCGACGGCCGCCGAATCCTCCTCCTCCACGGGCTTGGTCGTCGCCATTGTCATGACCCAAATTTTAAAAGCACGGGATTAAAAATTAAGCAACATCATCATGAGCATCATCCAAGCATTATGGAGCATCATATGCACTTAATTACATGTTGACCATCCATTTTCTTGTGTGAATTAGGTGCAAGTTGTGAAGTAAGTTTAAATTTTGCTATGTAGCTGTGCCCCCAAATATTTTATTCAAATACTAGATTTCAAATGGTGATTTGTGGATATTTTTATTCAATTTTTGGATGTCTCTGCCGAGCCATAAAATTCTTGGAAAATTTGAAAACTGCAATGTTGTTTGAATTTTTGTGAACAGGCCATAACAGATTTTTGAGCTCTTGTTGTTGCATCGTGTTCTTGATGATTTAATCTAGCTTCCATAAAAATTTGGTGATTTTTGGAGCCCGGGTAGTGCACGTTTTTGAAATTACAAGTTGAACCGTTGCCTTTCCCTTTTCCCCTCCTCCCGGCCCCACCGGTCAGCCTCCTCCTCCTCTCCTCCGCGCGCCCGGGCCCGCGCGTCAGCCACCCCCCTCCGCGCCGCCCACGCCTCTGCGCCCGCCCGTTGGGCGCCCGCGCGGCGCGGCACGCCGGCGGCCGCTGGGCCGTCCAGCGTGGCCGCCGCCCCCTCGTGTCCCGCGCGCCGCGCCTTTTCTCCTCCCCCGCGCTCGCCGTTTCCTCTTCCTCCTTCCCCATTCAAACCGCACGCCCCCGCCCCTTCCTCTCCCTCCGCTCCGAGCCGTCCGCCGCCGCCCCAATCCCCCGCCGTCGCTCCGCCTCCGCCCATTTCCGCGCGGCCACACCACCCCTCACCTTCCTCGCCCCGTTCCGCCCGCCCGCCGGCCTTCCCTTCACCCGCAACACCCTCCCCCGCGAGCGCGTGTTAGCTCTCCTCTTAATTATAACGACCGGCGACTCGTCTAAAATGGTGTTAAATTGGGCGGTTCTCACAGCGGGTATCAGAGCCGAGGTTCCACAAAGTGAACTTAAAAGTTTGCTAAAAAGGGGTTGAGAGCGAAATAAAATTGAATACTTGCATTAATATTTATTTTTCTAAAATTTGAACTTAAGGATTGATTGCTAACTTTCTCCCTTTGTCTTAGAGCTATTATTCTCTCTAATGCTTCACCTGTCAATTAAATATGCTTAATTTCTTATGTTTTATTGAATAGATGGCCACTTTGATCATGGCGACTCGCGCTCCGGACACGATCGGGTTCCCGGCGATCCTCAACGAGATGTTGAGGAGCTCGCACTACTTTTTTCGGCCCGAGTATGAGGTCTATGCTCGTGGCTGTGGTGTTGGTTTGGTGGACTACTTGGCGAGCCTCCACCTTGAGCCAAGGTGGATGGTGGGAGCTGTGAGGTACAACTTCCGCGCCTGTGGTACCTCCGTGCAGATGGTGATTCAAGAGGTGGCACGTGAAGCCATCGCCCGTCTTCGCCACGAGCACCGTGAGCTTTGGGAGGCTCCGTTCACCTACCTTCCGGTGAGGGGACCGGAGGATCCCATTGCTCATGTTGTCTCGCCTCCGATGGGACCGTACACTCTGGAGACGTGCATGGCGGACACCATTTCCGCCTACGAGATGGCGCACCGGAGTTTGGTATGGGAGTTGGAGGAGACAAGGAGTCGTCTCGTCCGCCTCCAATACCAAGTGGAGCCTTACCTTCGTTCGATGAAGTTGCCAAGGAAGATCATGGATGATTGGGCACGGAACACACCGCATGAGGAGGCGCCTCCGTCGCACCGCTTTCCGCATGTGGTGGGTACTTGGGCCGAGGCGCGGGGACCGTATAATCCCATTTCGATGGGGTTGCCCGTGCGTCGGTTCCGCATGGTGCCCGCCACCCGCGCTAGTCTTTTGGGGTTCCCGGAGCCCTTTTGATCCATGTTTCGCTTATCGTTTAGTGAGAGGGAAAGTCACACATTGGTCCAAGTGCTAGTAGGAGGGTCGTGGCACTTGGGGTAATGTGGATGTAAGGTGGAATTAAGCGCTAAGGATGTTAAAACGCGCTCATTTTGTGATGGTTAAACTCTTTTGGATGCTTGTGAGTTAAGGACAAGTTAATTGCATGATTATGGTTATGCCTCGATGTGTTATTAGTATTTTAATTATGTGAGTTAATTGAATGTTTTCATGCGTGCTTCCTTAAGAGTTATATATGAGCCGTATATTATCATGTGGAAACGATGTGAGGTGACGACATATTGCACTCATATGTTGCATGCATGCACGCATATACATATAACAATTATAAATCGTGTGGGTGATCATTTTCCGTCTTCCTTGCTCTCTAAATCTGCCCTAGTGACTTTGAATGGTGATGATTAAATCTTTGACACTCGTCACATTTATACATTTTCTTGATAAGTTACCGTTCGAATCTCGATCTTAAGTCAAGTCATTATCTACGCCTTATCATTCCATCGTTCTCTTGAGTTTATCATTTCTTCCTCGGTCGCTAACTTATCTTAAATTCTTGCTAGGATGAATTTGCGTTCGGGAACCGGCGCGAACCGCGGGAACGGTTCGGGTGGGAATAACAACAACAACAACAACAACAACAACAACGACGACCTTCCCGGACCTCCCGTCCACCCCACTTTCGCGGATGTGCTTGCCCAACAAACTCAACTACTTGGGCAATTGGTCAATCACATCGGCAACTTGGGTAACATTGGAGTTCAAGCGCCTAGGGAGGAGCCGCAAGTAAACAAGTTTGGGGATTTCTTCCGCACCAACCCACCAATCTTCCGTGGCTCCAAGGATCCTCTTGACGCGGATTTTTGGCTTCACGTCATTGAAGAGAAGCTTAATCTCATCCAATGTGATGAGCATGACAAGGTCTTATTCGCCGCTCACCAACTCCATGATGCCCCGGGGGCTTGGTGGCGGGATTTGGAAGGCTTCTCAACCCGCCAATCACCGTTTCACGTGGGAAGGATTCCGGACGGCTTTTCGCTCCTTCCATATTCCTAAAGGTATCATCGACATCAAGAAAAAGGAATTCCTCAATCTCACCCAAGGCCATCGGGATGTAATGGCCTATGTCAATGCCTTCAACACTCTATCACAATATGCACCCGATGAAGTGTCCTCCGATGCCAAGAAGCGGGAGAGGTTCTATGACGGCCTCTCGGAAGAGCTACAAGACAAGCTATCCACCACCAAGTTTGATGATTTCAACGACTTGGTGAATATTGCTATCCGTGCCGAGCACAAGATGAAGAGACTCGAAGCTAAGCACAAGCGTCCCGCTCCTACCTCGGCGGGTGGTAGCTCATCTCGCCCACGTGTGGGGCCTCAACCTCCCCCACCGCGCGCGCCGGGTGCGCAACCACCGCGCCCGATGTGGGTGGTACGTCATCCTCAACCACCTCAAGGACAACCCCCAAGGCCGGCCAATGCCTTTTGGAACAACCCAAGCGGCGCTCCAAGGGGTCCGTGCTACAATTGTGGTGGCACGGGTCACATCTCCAAATATTGTCCTTCACCAAGGCAAGGCGGCACCTCCAATGCACCAAGACCGAACAACCCTCCACCGCAAGCCCCACGCCAAGGAACCAAGCCATCGCAAGCTCCTAAGCGTGGCCGTCTCAACTACACCACCGCGGAAGAGGTTCCGGACGATGCCGAAGTGCTCATGGGTACGCTTCTTATAAACTCCCATCCCGCCCTCGTTCTTTTCGATTCCGGAGCAACCCTTTCCTTCATTAACAAGAAGTTCATGATGCATAGCAAACTCCAAATGCAAACCCTACCACAACCTTACCACATAGAATCACCGGGTGGGGAAATCATCTCTAAGCACTTTGTAGATAAAGTCCCGATTCTTATTGAGGGAGCCACTTTTCGAGCAAATCTTCTCATCCTAGATAAGCTAGGCTTAGATGTAATTCTTGGGATGAATTGGTTGGGAAAACATGATGGGGTTATCAAATGTGGGCCACGCACCATCGATCTCTTGCACCCCTCCGGGGATAGGGTTCTCCTCTCTCTCGCCACAAAGAAAGCTTGTCTCTATTCCTTGGCGGGTACCGAAACCACGGCGTTGGAAGATATTCCCGTGGTTTGCGAGTACCCGGATGTCTTTCCGGAAGAATTACCGGGCATGCCTCCCGATCGCGAGGTGGAGTTCGTTATTGAATTAATGCCCGGGACGGCTCCCATTTCCAAGCGTCCCTACCGTATGCCTCCTAATGAGCTAAGAGAATTGAAAGAGCAACTCAAGGTCCTTTTGGATAAGGGTTTTATTCGTCCGAGCTCCTCTCCTTGGGGATGCCCGGCTCTCTTTGTGAAGAAGAAGGATGATAGTCTACGGATGTGCGTTGACTACCGTCCGTTGAATGAGGTCACCGTCAAGAATAAGTACCCCCTCCCTCGAATTGATATCTTGTTTGATCAATTATCGGGAGCTTGCTATTTCTCCAAGATTGATCTAAGGTTGGGGTATCATCAAATCAAAATTCGTCAAGAAGATATTCCAAAAACGGCTTTCTCTACTAGATATGGTCTCTATGAATACACCGTCATGTCCTTTGGCCTCACCAACGCCCCGGCGTATTTCATGTACTTAATGAATAGTATCTTCATGGAGGAACTCGATGTCTTCGTGGTTATCTTTATTGATGATATTCTTATCTACTCGAAGACTCGGGATGATCATGCTCACCATATCCATGTTGTGTTACAAAAACTTCGGAAGCATCGTCTTTATGCTAAGTTTAGCAAGTGCGAGTTTTGGCTCGAGAAAGTATCCTTCCTTGGTCACATTCTTTCCAAGGATGGCGTCGCCGTCGATCCGAGCAAGGTGCAAGATGTTCTTGATTGGAAGCAACCTCGAAGCATCACCGATATTCGGAGTTTTCTTGGGCTTGCGGGATATTATCGCCGGTTCATAGAAAACTTCTCAAAAATTGCCAAGCCTATGACCGAATTGTTGAAAAATGGGGTCAAGTTTGAATGGTCTCAAGCTTGCGAAGAAGCCTTTCAAACTCTTAAAGATCGTCTTACTACCGCTCCCGTTCTAGCTCAACCAAATATTCACAAGAACTTCGATGTCTATTGTGACGCCTCTCGCGTCGGTCTTGGTTGTGTTCTTATGCAAGAAGGCCAAGTGGTGGCTTATGCCTCTCGTCAACTCAAGCGTCATGAAGAAAACTATCCAACCCATGATTTGGAGCTTGCGGCCGTGGTCCATGCTCTAAAGATTTGGCGTCACTATCTTCTTGGAAATCATTGCAATATCTACACCGATCACAAGAGCCTTAAATATATCTTCACCCAATCCGATCTCAACATGAGGCAACGTCGATGGCTTGAGTTAATCAAAGATTATGATCTTGAAGTCCACTATCATCCCGGCAAGGCAAATGTCGTTGCCGATGCACTAAGCCGCAAGGCTCAATGCAATTGTTTGACCATGGGACCTCCTCTTCATACTCTTTGTGATGAATTTCGGAAACTTGAGTTAGGAATGGTCAAGGAAGGTCATCTCGGTGCTCTTATAATCAAGTCCAATCTCTATGATCAAATTAAGGAAGCTCAAAGAAATAACAAAGGTATGGCCCGAATTCGTACACTCATGAAGGAGGGTAAAGCTCCATGTTTTTCTTATGATGATCAAGGGGTCCTATTCTTTGGGAAACGTATTGTCGTGCCTAAGGATCACAACTTGAGGCGCTTAATTCTTGATGAGGCTCATAATTCTCAATTCTCGATTCACCTGGGTAGCACAAAAATGTTTCAAGATCTTAAGCAAAGGTTTTGGTGGACTCGCATGAAGCGGGAAATCGCTCGATATGTCGCCGAGTGCGATGTTTGCCAAAGGGTTAAAGCCGTGCATCTCAAACCGGCCGGTACCCTTCAACCTTTGCCTATTCCATCTTGGAAGTGGGAAAATATTGGAATGGACTTTATCACCGGGTTGCCGAAGACTATTCACGGGTATGATTCTATTTGGGTAATTGTTGACCGCTTAACCAAATCGGCTCATTTTCTTCCGGTCAAGACTACCTACCGAGCCAAGCAATATGCGGAATTGTATCTTACTCGCATTGTATGTCTCCATGGTGTCCCTAGAACAATTGTCTCCGATCGTGGTCCGCAATTTGTTGCCCACTTTTGGAGAAGTCTTCATGAAGCCATGGGAACCGACCTCACCTATAGTACCGCTTACCACCCTCAAACCGATGGCCAAACCGAGAGGGTGAATCAAATCCTTGAAGATATGTTACGGGCTTGTGTTCTAGTATATGAGAAGAAGTGGGCCACTTGTTTGCCATTTGCGGAATTCTCTTATAATAATAGCTATCAAGCAAGTATCAAGATGTCCCCCTTTGAAGCTCTTTATGGACGGCGTTGTAGAACGCCCATCAATTGGTCCGAATCCGGGGAAAGGCCTTTCTTTGGCCCGGATTTGGTGAAAGATGCCGAAGACCAAGTTAAGATCATTCGCGAAAATCTTCGCATTGCCCAATCCCGTCAAAAGCTATATGCCGATCGTCGCCGCCGTGAACTCCATTTCAAAGTCGGTGATTATGTCTATCTTAAGGTCTCTCCTTTCAAGGGTACTCGTCGCTTCCGGGTCAAGGGTAAATTGGCACCTCGTTTCGTCGGACCGTTCCAAGTCACTAAAAGGATTGGAATGGTGGCTTATCAATTGGATCTTCCCCAATCACTTTCCACCGTTCACAACGTGTTCCACATATCTCAATTGAAGAAATGCCTTCGTGTTCCTACCGACGCCATCGACCTTGAATCACTCAATCTCCAAGCGGGTCTTACCTACGAAGAGCATCCTATTGCCATCCTAGATCATGTGGAAAGGAAAGTAAAGCGAAGTATGGTGAAGTTTGTGAAAGTTCAATGGAGCAACCACTCCGAAGACGAAGCCACATGGGAACGCGAGGATCGTTTGCGTCAAGACTACCCCGACTTCTTCTTCCAATGAGTGAGTCCTCAAGCTTCTCCCACCGCACCCAACCTTCTTTAAGAAGTTCATCCTTCTAGATATCTTATATGTGTACACAATCGCCATCAAAGAGAAAGTAGGGATGCCCTACCACGCCACACCACCCATGCTTGGTACATCTTTTCTTCGATGTTCTCTTGTCTAGGTGAATATGGCCTTATTACACTCGAAAACTTATCGTTCTCTATCTACCAAATCTCGGGACGAGATTTTCTTAAGGGGGGGAGAATTGTCATGACCCAAATTTTAAAAGCACGGGATTAAAAATTAAGCAACATCATCATGAGCATCATCCAAGCATTATGGAGCATCATATGCACTTAATTACATGTTGACCATCCATTTTCTTGTGTGAATTAGGTGCAAGTTGTGAAGTAAGTTTAAATTTTGCTATGTAGCTGTGCCCCCAAATATTTTATTCAAATACTAGATTTCAAATGGTGATTTGTGGATATTTTTATTCAATTTTTGGATGTCTCTGCCGAGCCATAAAATTCTTGGAAAATTTGAAAACTGCAATGTTGTTTGAATTTTTGTGAACAGGCCATAACAGATTTTTGAGCTCTTGTTGTTGCATCGTGTTCTTGATGATTTAATCTAGCTTCCATAAAAATTTGGTGATTTTTGGAGCCCGGGTAGTGCACGTTTTTGAAATTACAAGTTGAACCGTTGCCTTTCCCTTTTCCCCTCCTCCCGGCCCCACCGGTCAGCCTCCTCCTCCTCTCCTCCGCGCGCCCGGGCCCGCGCGTCAGCCACCCCCCTCCGCGCCGCCCACGCCTCTGCGCCCGCCCGTTGGGCGCCCGCGCGGCGCGGCACGCCGGCGGCCGCTGGGCCGTCCAGCGTGGCCGCCGCCCCCTCGTGTCCCGCGCGCCGCGCCTTTTCTCCTCCCCCGCGCTCGCCGTTTCCTCTTCCTCCTTCCCCATTCAAACCGCACGCCCCCGCCCCTTCCTCTCCCTCCGCTCCGAGCCGTCCGCCGCCGCCCCAATCCCCCGCCGTCGCTCCGCCTCCGCCCATTTCCGCGCGGCCACACCACCCCCTCACCTTCCTCGCCCCGTTCCGCCCGCCCGCCGGCCTTCCCTTCACCCGCAACACCCTCCCCCGCGAGCGCGTGTTAGCTCTCCTCTTAATTATAACGACCGGCGACTCGTCTAAAATGGTGTTAAATTGGGCGGTTCTCACAGCCATCCGCCCGTCCTGCGGCATCTCCCTCATCTCCATCGCCCCCGCCTCCCCTCGCCGTTGCTATATCGCCCCCACAACCCTAGGCGCTATCGAATTCGAATCCCTTCTCGGCAGCGGACTCTGCCTCTGACTCCCACTCGTCCACGCCTCCTCTCAGGCTCAGGCCGCGCGCGCCTAGTTGATGGATCGATGAGAGGAGACCTAGTTGGGCCAATTGGGCCAGACCAACCCATTAGCCAACTCGTCGCCTGGTCCAGAGCCTGCTGCGGCGGCCTACGACAGCAGGTAACCTGATTTTGAATCGAATAGCGCCATGCGTGGTGTCAAATGCAGCATAGTTTTTTTTTTAATTCAGATGCTCGTGTTCCTTGAAAGAAAGCATGTCAGGACCTCGGTAAGGGAAGCGGGTTGTTGGGCTTTTTCGTCTTTTGATGAATGTGATTGCGATCTGGAGCATCTTCTGGAACTCGGTGAGGCTCTGCACGATGATGAGGCGCACGTCGCCGCTGAGGTCCTCGCAGCTGACCGAGCACGACGACACGTCGGTGAAGGAGCGCGACGCCAGGTTCTTGGCCACGTCGGTGGCGCCGGAGCGCAGCGCCGCCGACGCGCCGTGGAGCTTCTGCATCGCGGTGCTCATGGTCACGGAGCAGTTTGTTGCCCAGGCACTTGCGGAGGTCGGGCACGCCGGTGTTGAACCCCGGGAAGTTGCCCTCCAAGATGGACGCCGACACCGCGCCGGCCTCCGACGCCGCCTGCAGGGCCACCGCCACCAGCGCCTTCACGTCCACCTGCCCCGGCCCGGGGCGCCCGCGATCCTGGCCCCCTGCTTCGGCGCCGCCGACGCGATCTCCGTCTGGATGTCCTGAAGACGCTGCCTCAGCTCGTGCACGCACAGCTCGGGGTACGGGCCCGTCATGCAGGTGGACACGATCGAGCTGGCGCCGGGAGACACGCTCGCGGGGAGGGCGTGCAAGGCCGAGAAGCACAGCAACAGGACGAACAGGGACGTGCCCTCGGACGCGAGAGCATATGAATCGGGTCGAGCTCTTCTGCTCTGCATGTTTCCTATTGTTTTTCTTGGTTTGATGGCAGGGAGAACTGGAGTTCGTTGAGCGTTGACGAGCAGCACATTCCCTCCGTTTCTGCTCTTAAGGGTACAGCTGTACAAGGACCTACCTGACTCACATACCTACATGTGTGCACGTCTAAGCTAAGGAAGAAACACGCAGTACTGAACACAACTGAACGCAAATTTTTATGTTGTAACCCATGAACATGAAGGAACACTCAATGCCAGGCGCAAAAAGAAAACCTTGCTTAGGTTCAGTTTGCTGTGTGTTGCGGTGATGTTGAATGAAAGAGTCTGGTGGGGGCAACATCATCCAAGCTGGGTGATGGAGCAGCAACATCATGGCAGTGACGACAAAAACAAAACAATGTGAGATTAGGAACTCGACGCAAAAGTCTTGTACGAAGACTAGTGCAAAGTGATATCATCAGAAGCTAGATGACAGCCTGCACTAAACATTTTTTGTCTGAAAAATGCACTTACCTGAACATTTACTTATGGAGAATTAGGAGCACGAGACCTTTCAAAGTCATGCGTGACTAATGCGAAAATG
Organism: Panicum hallii; assembly: GCF_002211085.1. Taxonomy (NCBI): domain Eukaryota; kingdom Viridiplantae; phylum Streptophyta; class Magnoliopsida; order Poales; family Poaceae; genus Panicum; species Panicum hallii. The sequence continues at coordinate 1,244,641 of NC_038050.1, read as the reverse complement.
GATATGGAAGATTATTAATGAAGTGCGTGTATGACTAGTCCAAAATGGTATCATCAAAATATAACGATAGCTGGCACCAAACACTATTACCATTCTTTTCCGTCTGAAATGTACTTACCTGAACATTAAGATATGGAAGATTAGGAATACCATATATCTGCGAAAGTCGCGTTGGACTAATCAGTAGCGATATCATCGAAGATTGTGGGCGCATTTTATTACTAACACATTTGACTTGTTAACAGAGCATGGCTAGATAGATGATTAATTCTTTAATACTACTGGTATCTCTATGCCCCCTGTGTTGTCTTATTGTCCTATCTCCCATTGACGATCATCCAAGTTGGCACCAGCAGAGCTGAACGCAGCAGACGTTGCTTTGGCTGGGCAAGAAATGAAGAAATCTCCAGCGAGTTTACAAATCAGCAACGACCCGCTGAATGTTGCGTCGTCTCAGTTAAGGATTGGGAGCTGAAGTTAAACTGTTATTAGCATTTCTTTTTTACTTCCTTCCGATGACAGGGAGATTAGCACTTGAGCAACACTACGTTTGAATTGGGAACCACTTAATTGACATTCTTTTTATTCCAAAGCATGGAACAAAGAAATCAAACGCACACACAAATAACACACAGCAGTACATAACAATTCACCATGCACGAATTGGAAGCAAATAAACTCGTCGACTGATGATCCTCAGCACGGATGAGATGAGATCAAGATCGATGAATGAGTTCAGCGGCCCATGCCTTGTGCGGCGGGCGGGTACATGGCGGCGCCGCCGGCGTTGGCTCTCTGGGCGTTGAGTTCCCACCCGAGGTCTGGGTCGAATCCGCGTGCCTTGAGCTCCTTGTACTGCTGGCAGAGCGCGCAGGGCTCGCAGCAGAAGTGGACGCAGCAGTCGCAGCAGGGGTTCTCGGGGAGGCCGAACTGGGCGCGCAGCTTGGCGCGGTAGGTGCAGGAGTAGATCCACTGGCACCCCGTGAGGTAGGCCAGCAGCGCGTACAGCGCCCCGCTCGCCCCGCACGACGTCGCGCCGCGGTCCACGACCTCGGCGACGCGACCGAACGTGATGCACGGGCACCAGCACGTCAGGCAGCAGAGGCCGCAGTCGTCGAAGCAGTCGAAGAGACCCGAGGACCACTGGCTCGCCGCCGGAGCGCCGGGGACGCCGCCGACGGGGAAGCCGGTCACCGGCTCCGGCGCCGGATCGCTGGGCTTGGCCGGATACATAGTCTCGATCGGCGGCCGCCGGGTGGAGGGTGGAGAGCGAGCGGAAAGTACAGAGCACTAGAGCAGCTGCCGTGTGTTTGCTCGGAGTCAAGTCGCGCTTGGTGGCGTTCGTTGCCGGGGTGCTCTTATATAACGAGAGGGGCCGGACCGGGCCAAAGTGCAAATGGGCCAAGTGGGGTGCGGGTGCCGGGTCGGCCTGATCCAATCCGCGTGGCGAGGTAGCCCGCCCGCCCTTCCGCCGCCGTAGCCAGCGGGGTGGTCCCGTTGACTGACCCGCGCGCGGTGAAGCCGACTGGAAAGTCTCCTCTGCGCTGCACATGGGCCAAGCTTCTGTAGCAATCGAGTGCGCGATGCGTTTGATCTGATCAGTTCCTTGCCGTGTAACGTGTTCTCTTTTTTTTTTTCGGTTGGCCAAAGTCTGCGGTGGACTCCGCCTGCCGTCGTACGCGAGGAGGAACGGCGAGTAGTTCGGCGGTTGGTGGGCCCCGAAATTCTGTCTCCATCTCTTCGTTTAGGCCAGCTGGCCGGGTCGACCATGCCGGCTCCTAGAGATATTTTCTTTATTTATTTAAATTCGAGGATCCTCGTAGTAAAGGCCAAGCAACGGTGGCATAGCTGTTCGATTGCACATACACTTTGGACCTAATTAGTGCACGCGCGACGCGATGTGAATTCTACTACGCAAGCTAGATGCTTGCCTGTTCTACTTTGCTGAGATCAATTAAGGATGACTGGTAAACGATCAACGAAGCGCGCAGGTAAATTAGAAGCACTGACACGGTAGTTTGTTGCAACAGTTAGATCAATTCAGCTGCTAATAAGAACCTGCAATTTGCCAGTAGTTTCTTTTTCCCCACAACGCAAAAGCAACGGAGCTTTCATCATGTGTTATATAGATCAATAAAAAGTGAGAGGCACCATGCATCCGATCGCACGAAACCCGTAGACTTGTAGCAATTGGCCACAGCCTGGGCAATACTGCAACGACTCATCAAACAGGTTGTTAGTTCAATCATGGACTCGTCGTTTGGCATATATATATAAATATACGCATATAACCCCGTCACCATGTTCGTCACCTCTAGATTAAATTGCTGATCAAGCAGCCAAGTATCGACGCCTGTAAATAAATTATAACTAGCAAGGTGGCCCGCGCTAGTAGCTCGGGTAGCTAGTTTTTTATGTTTGATTTTTTTAGTTTTTTCTGAACAGAAGAGATGTATTTGATATTTTATTTATCTCTCGTTGAATAGTATCTACAGCTTTCTACGTACAGGAGTTCATATCAACCATCGAATTTTAAATTCCTTTATTCTATATCACATTTGCATAATTTTAATACTTTAACATGCAAAATCTAAATTTAAGAATTGAATTTAATAATGGATCACCTTCAATATGGATGCATATTTTAGCAAAGTTTGATGATTAATTGTAACGTGGGGTCAACTTGAATATATGTTTAAATATATTTATATGTATGTGTTGGTGATGTTGTCGAAGCCAACATGTTGTAACTTACAGGTTGGACTTCGATCTGTGCCTTGCAATATTTTAATTATTATTTAGTGAAAGGATATTTAGTCAAGTTTTTAGAGCACCTATCCAGTTGACTTATTGTGGGAGTGAATTAAAAATGATCATGGATTAAATAAGTGGTTATATTAAAAAATAGATTATGACCTTCCTGCTGACTTCGGTAAAAAATATTATATTTAATTATTTTCACTTGTCGATGCAAAACTTATATGTGTGATATATTAATGTATATATGTTTTAATTTTTTATTTGGCCGAACCTATTGATATTTTTCCATTTGGTTACTGTATATTTTTAATTTATTTTTATCCCATCTAACTATATAAATTAGCCCATTTTAGAGCGTTGTCATCGCCGAGATGGATAGTTCTAGATATATCTTTGTTGCATTTCTAACTCTTTTCTTTGACTTCTGTTTTCTCCAGCTATTTCTACCAATTTCTCCATCTTTCATTTTCTTCCTCCGTACATTTGAAATTGATTAGTGTGTTTCGTGTCAGTTGCATCTAGTGGAGAAGTTCCCTATTTAGTTCAACTCAGTTGCTGAGTTTATATTGCCTCCGAGAGTCAGAGCTTGCTGTTTTTTCTAAGCGAAGAGGAGCAGGGATAGCGGCTATTTGAATCATTTGTTGTGTACTAGAGGCTATTGACTTAGAGCTATCGATTTAGAGCTAGTTTGGCAGGGCTCCAGCTGTGGCTGAAACGGCTCTTGTTATGACTCTCTGATAAAGCGGCTTCTCTGATGGATATGGAGCTCTTTTGAAAAACGTTTGGTAGAACAGTTTTTCCTATCTTTTCACGAGTACATGGAAGATGTCAAATATGCACCAAGCTGTACGACTCGTTGTATACATCAAATTATATTCTCCTACAATTTATAGTGCGATTTCATAATAATATAATTTCATATGAAAAATATAGTAAAACTAATGAATATAATTATATAATGAACTAAACCAATAATTTTCTTTTCTCTCCTCCCTTTTTCTACCTTCCTCATCAGTTCAACCTTGCTCCTTCTTTATCATTTGCTTACGCTTACCCACACCTGCCCAGATGTGGCTCTGCTTTGCCCGTCCGTGAGCAGCTGCTGCGCAGCCTCCGCCGTTGCTGGTCGTTTGCTCGGAGCCTCGGACGCTAGCGTTCACTAGTTTATCTGTCAATGCTGGTACAGATGTCTTGCTGTGCCAGGTGCTTAGCTATATCTATGAAGGAAATACATATCTCAGCCATTTAAGTTCACCATATGCCATGCACGGAGAGAGAGGGATGAGAACATTGTTAGATTTTTTTTAGGTGCCCCTTTGTAATTTTCAAAGCTCTATTGCGATGCTCAAATACTTAATTGCAAGTTGCAGGATAATTCAGGCTCCAAACTTCTTTAGAGGAATAGATCACATTTGTGTCCCTTGTCCAGTATTTTTTCATGTACTTGTAAGATTATAAGGTTAAGAATCATTTATACTGCTTGATTCCTCACACGATTAAATTCCTGATTTCTTCCATGCATCTATTTCTAAGTTTTGGTGTTTTACTCTACGTCCCCGTGATTGTGACTTGTATGGAACTATCTGTATGCCCACAGAATTGTGAATCTCCGTTGAGTAATATCCTGTAAAGTTCTTCTATTATAAAATATTTTGTCTCTGAACGATACCTTTTGTACTTTTGTCTACCTCCATCAATTTTGGTACGATTTCCTCATATGGAACACTATAAATTATATGGTATTAGGGCACAATTAAAAAAAGTTGTGCACTCGAATTTGATATAAGAAAAAGTTAAAAGCAACTCGGCGCAAGAAGGCAAGCGATCAAGGCGTGAAAAAACTCGTAGGTCTAGTAGATTTTGTTGCTATCTGGAATCTAAGTTGGCCATTTATTTATTTACTTGGCTAGATCACTTTTCCTATCCGAGTCTTATAAGAGGGTTCCCTCTCCAAGTTATGCATAGCGAAAGGACTTCAAGATGTCCAGAGAAGGGTGAATAGGCTGATCTACAACTTTAAAATACTTTTTAAACAATCAGTAATCCAAATGTCCGGATACTCCGGATATATATCTGGATACTCCGGGTATATGTTCGGATACTCCGGACTTGAGGTCCGGAGTTTCTGGATATTATATTCGAAATGTCCGGGTATGAAATTTCAGTGACAAACTACAATAAAGATGCAAAAAATTTAGATCGAGTATAGCAAGCACTAGGGGTTCCTTATAAGTGATTCTCACCAACTGGTTCAAGCTAGAAGTTTGTAAATAAGAGATCAAACTCAAACCCTAAAAAGTTAGTCTCGCAAGTAAATAGATAACAACTTAAGTAAAGAGCACATGGAGAGATAGAGATTTGTTTTCCGAAGTTCACTCTCAAAGGAACTACATCTCCGTTGAGGGAGAGTTCAAGAGACAGTGCTCAAGAACTCCTATGCTCCTCACCTAAGGGCGAGACCAATGCTTAAGCCCAAGGTCACTTGCTATAAGTTCCTCCAAGAGAAAAAATAATTACAAACTTTCTGTGATGCTCACAACTTCAGCTGAGCATTCACAAGCACGCCTAGCCGTCTAGGAGCTTAAAGCTCCAGAAGTAACAAACTTGAATTCACCGGCTCGACAAAAACTAAGTACTCGAGAGAATGGAATAGCAGCTCACTAGCACGGATTACTTCTCTTGCAACACTTTCACTTGAGTCCCTCAAAGGAATCTCTCAAAAAATGAAGAAGGAGTGAGAGAGATGTTGAAAAGCTTATAAGGGTGTTCAGCTAAAAAAATGGGCAGGAGAGTTCTAGCTGAAGGGATATGGGGGTATTTATACCTTCAGTCATAAAAAACTAGCTTTTGGTGAAAGGGTATCCGGATATTCCGGGCATATGCCCGGATACTCCGGACATTGTCCCCGGACATTCCGGACAGAGATCCGGAGATCTGCCGTTGGTGAAAGGGTACCCGGATACTCTAGGTATATGTCCGGATACTCCGGATATTGTTCCCAGACATTCCGAACGTAAACTCGAAGACTCCGGTTTTAGCAGAGACACTCTCAAAATTTCATTTTGAAGTGATTTTTGTGGCTCACTAGTATTTATATGGGTTCTCTTGAGTAGTAGTTCTAAGTCAAAATCTAATGATCAAAATCCCTCTTGATAGTACGGGGTTCCTATACTCAAAAATAGAACAAAAGTCTACTTTGCGAGTAAATTTCAACCACCACTTTTTTATTTCCTTTCTAGAGGTCGTACTTCATCATATTTTTTGCATGTTCAATTTTGGCACCTGCACATATGCAAGATAACGAGATTAAACGTATATATTTTGTCAACTAAACACCAAAATTCACTTAGGGGTCTAGATATCTTTGGATAGGTTATGAAATATGGAATAGTTTAATGCATGCTGTAAGCCAAGACACAGATGGAAACATGGCTTCTTAGGTCACGCGGACTCTGTATTTGCTATCTACTATAGCTTTAGATTTAATTGGATACAGACTCTTTTAGGTAGTTTAGAATATTGCATCTTTATTGAATTTGATATGGACTCTTTTGGTTAATTTAGACCGTTAGATCTTCATCAAATTCAACGATGTAAAGGGAAATTTCTAGACTCTCTCGGCGAACATAATATTCCATAGCAAAGTAAGGTTTCAATTACTGCCGACGCAGAGCGGATCGTGGAGTTGAAGTCGAGCTACGGCATAGTCGAGAGATCTCTGTACTATGTAAGGTGTGAGGCTAGATAATCCCAACTGATAAGGCGTCAGACCCGCTGGGTAGCTGGGCAATGAAAGAGGTGACATGGTCTTGTTACCGGTTCTGATCCCAAATCATCAACCGAGGTGATGTACATTCATTTTGCATCGTTGCATTTCCTGGGCAGCAATAGGATAAGTGCATATGTGGCTTGGAGCGCATCGATCCGCTCCTCGTCTTCATCTTGTTGTGGCTATTGACTTCTATCGAATTATCCCATATTTAAGATGAATCAAGCTCCATCTGCCCAAGTCACCCGATGCTCCGCGAATAAAGCTCTAACAATCTAAAGATCACTAACAGACCAAGCAAGCGGACTCCGTCCATAGATAGTTTGATTAATTAATACAATATATATATATATATATATATATATATATATTTCAGACCAAGATTTGAGGCGCATTACCAAGTTACGTGGGAACTCTTATAAAGGACATGATGTTTTGTATCTGTTTATTATTACAATAAGAAAGGATGTCATATATACTCATGTATCAATCATATAGATCTTTTCCTTTTTTCAAGATCTTTTTATATCTCTATTTCAAAATTAAGTATGAATTTTTAGACCCTCTCAGTGAATGTGGTGGTTTCTTTTAATACTTACTTATTAATATAATAGAAGATAAGCAACCAGGCAAGGATGCACACAAATCCTTAAAAAAAGATTAAAGAAATTGCATCGGGTTGCATCATTTGATCGATCCTTTGGTTGCTCACTCATCGAAACCGTTAGGACCTTACCGGTGCTTTCAAAGAACGCGTCGATGACGTAATCGAGAGTAGCGAGGCAGGCGTGTGCAATGCAGCCAAACCAGCAGCTTCACTGCTCTTTCCTTCGATAATCCAAACCCATCTTGTCCCCTTCCATGTAGGATCGGCGGAGGGCCCACCCACAGCCTGACACCTCGAGGCGGCGGCAACTTGCGACGGCGGCGCCGGCCATCCTGTGGGCCGTGGAGGATGGCCCAAGGGATGGCCGGCGTCCTGATACAGTCAGTAGTGATATAGTGGGCTGTATCCAGCAGCGTCCACTATGCACTCCGAAATGCAGCCGAACCTACTATATTACTGCACGCAGATAGGGCCCAACCCATGAACACATTTTCAGCCCAGATAAAATATAAAGATGACCCCGCAAAAAAAAAGATAATAAAAGATGGAGATGAGGTAGGCCAAGTTTATTCAGCCCAGCGAAGTCCGTACATCAAACATGCTACATGAATGAAAGCTCTTCTTGACTTGTTTCTTTTTTTTTTGGGGGGGGGGTGATATAAAAAAGGATTAAAGATGAAGCTTAATGTTTTTTATTTCTAATAATCATCTCCTACACAATGAGCTAGATAAACATCAAGACAAATAAATGATTTTTTTGCAGCAAGCTAATCGAATTAATAATGACACAATACCAAGGCTACAACAAACATTATATATATCGCGCGCGCGAATCAATTGGTTACTAGCAACATTATGAGATCTCTCACTGTTTGGTCTTGGGCTTGGGCTTGGACGCTGCTGCCGGCCCCTGCGCCGCGTCGCCGGCGGCGGTCCGCTTGATGAGCGCGAGGGCGACGGACATGAGCTTCTCGAAGTCCTCGTTCTTGGCGAGCAGCGCGGTCTTGACGGGGGTGTTGGCGGCGCCCCTGCAGCTCTGGTCGCAGTCCCACACGTTCTGCTCCGCCGTGTCCAGGAACAGCTTCACGTCCTTCATCTTGCCGTCGTCGATCTCGCCGTCCGAGTCGTCCAGGTGGGAGAGCGCCTCCTCGATGTCCTCGGCGCACTCGTTCAGGCACTGCCACATGCCGTTGTCCTTCACCGTGTCCATCTCGCGCCGCGCGTAATCGCCCGCCGCGGACCCCGCCGCCGACGCCGCGCGGATCGCCGCCTCCGCCAGGTCGCGCGGGCTGGCCGCCGCCTTGGCGTCCGAATCCTTCTGGAGGGCGCTCACGCACACGTCCGGGTGCGGCGTCGCGGCGCACGAACCCTTGAGGTCCGCGCCGGCGCCGGCGCCGGTGCCGAGGGAGGCCGAGAGGAACAGCACCACCACCACGGCGAGGAGGGAGCCGCAGTAGCAGCTCATGGCCGATCTCGCCTCCATGACCGGCACGGCGATAGGTGGTCGATCGGGAACGCGTATGCTTGTGCTTGATCGGCCGGCGTCTCTCTCACTCGGAGCGGAGCCAGAAATAGAATGCACGGCTGGCGTGCGAGAGTATCGGAAATATATGCTGCGCGGCGCGGCGGAGCTAGCTCCATGGAGCCACCGTACCGAGGAGGCCGCGCCACCGTCTCGTACGCACCTGCGGCCGGGAGCGTTTTGCGAGCCAACTGCTGTGCATGGCATATAGGGCTACGGGAGATGCAGCTGCAGCGACAGTGTCAACTCGATCGCACCCGATTTCTGGTAACCGAGCGGTTGCATCGGCCCCGTCGTCTCCCTCTTTGGCGGGTCCGTTTCAAGGGCGCGCGTGGCTTATGAAGAAAACGGCTGGACCTCGATCCATTGGCGAATCTGCTTTTTTTGTTGTTCTTCACTTATTTTTTTCTGCCACCCATCTCTAATTCTCTATCAACACTAGCTTGCTCCTACTGACCATCCTCCCGCAGTCCTGCTATCTTTTAGTGCAACCTACATTCAACGGTGCCATCGTTTTGTCGTGCTGCCATACGACGACGACGACGACTCCTCGATCGCCACCACTCTAACGCTAACAACAATTTCAGCAGCCACACACCAACACCAACGTGTCGCCCCCCGACGTCCTTCCTACCTCTCGCGCGATTGTGTTGACGTCCTTCCTACCTCTCGTGCAATTCTGTTGACTATGATTCGATGGCGCATCCAACATGGAAACAGAGGGCACAAGCTGGAGGTGTCTCTTCGTAGCAATTGCGACTAGTCATTGTATCATCACATACATCTGCTGAAGATAACAATGTTCCAGAATAAAATAAAATATTTTAAAACAAGATAAAAGTATTTTGGGATAATTTGTTTTGCCTGCAATTTCTATCTCTGTAATATTATCCCCAACCTTTTATTTTATTTTGGAATATTTTATTTTATTCTGAAATATTACTATCTTCAACGAACATGTACGATGATATGACAGCTAGTCGCACGTGCTATAAATAGACATCCCGGCACAAGCTCCCTGCCCCTCCATGGAGAGGAGAGGAAAAGGAGGAATGAAAGTAAGATGAAAGAAAGGAGGGAAGGAATGAAAGTAAGATGAAAGAAAGGAGGGAAGGATAGAAGAAGATGAAGAGAGATGAGTTGTCAGGGCTACCAACAATATATTAGATTCAACATTTACTGTAAATTGCACATGGATACTGTCGAATTGTGTGACCTAAAATCTAGCGAGAGAGCATGCGCGGGGAACGAGATTCTAATATCGGATTAATGTTCTCAACAAGTTTAAGAATTTGGTATTCAAATTATTTTTTATATTTTTATTGAACTTTTCAATGTGGTACAGCTAAAATGCACTTTTGAATACATTTTTATATTAGTACTTGCTGGACAAAGTAATCAGTAATGTATTGGTATTTGGTAACCGTTTCATGGTATGTATTTTTTAAAATCACTGGAAGGGGTACAATTCATTGATAACACATGCAAATTGGTCATAGCTATGTTGTACAGTGGAATAGGAAAATGCAACAACGGTGTGACAGGTTAGAAGACACGTGCCAATAATGCACCATGCATCCGTCTTCTCATGCGTTGCGATTATGAATGGAAGCATCGGCGAGGGACAGGGCGACGGAGCACATCTTGCTGAGGTCCCCGATCTTGTCGACGATGACCAGCTCGCCGCCGCCCTCTATTCTGTGGCAGTTACTCATGCACTCGTCGCCGTCCGTCTTCGCCGCCGCCAGCCCCGACGACACGCCGGTAGCGGACGCGTCCTTGGACTCCTGCATCGCCGTCTTGGACCGCTGCAGGTCGGCCACCGCCTCCTGGAACTTCGCCACGCAGTTCTGCAGGCACTCCGGCGGCATCCCGCCGGGCATGTCGGCCAGGCCCTTCACGAACGTGACCGTCTCCGCGCCGCGCTGCGCCGCCAGCGATAGCGAGAGCTCCGCCAGCCCCGGTAGGCCGCCCTGTACGGCCGCCTCCTTCATCGCCGGGTCCGCCGACGACAGGGCCGTCACGCAGTACTCCGGGTGCTTCGTGTACTGCTTGCACGCCTCTTCCACAGTGACCGTGGCGGCGGTGCGCCGGAGGGAGGACATCGAGACGGCGAGGAGGACGACGACGACACGAAGGGAAGCAGCAGCAGCCATGTTGTTCGGCGCGAGCGGTGGCATACAGGAAAGGCGAAATCCTTGTCTCATGGAGCATTCCATTCCGTTCGAGGTGTTCTCTTGTAGCGTGAGGCCAAGAGAGGTTTGCTGCCGGATTGCACGGTGAGCCCGAGCGTACGGACGAGGGACACGGCAGGCGGTCAACGCAAATTGACCGGCTAAATTTACTCTGTTGGTGACTGTTCTGTTAGGTTGGTATGGCTTCAGATGAAGGTCGAAACTGGAAATATGTACAGAGCCGTGATGCTACAGCTTCTAAAGTTCTAATACAAAGTTTGTCTCTAAAGAAGTATTCCGTTTCAAATTTTGGTCACTGCTGCCATATGTGGCGAAATTGCAAGTTTACTGTTGAAGTGAAATCTGTTCGTTCCTCGGTATACACCTTACAGATTTTTTTGAATTGACCTTGGCACCTATGGTGTTCAAGTTTAACTTTTGTAAATCAAGTATATTCACAAAATGTCATTAATTGTGACACAAGTATTTTGTTGCATGTGTATTAACAGTAACAGGATCGGATTCTATCATGTGACCAACTGTTACAAAAAGAATCATTTAGTTCCCGTCATGTTGTATATTGAGGGATATACTCCCTCTGGTCGTAAATAGTTGGAGTTTCAAACAAAGTTTAGCCAAACCTTTTAAAACTTTGACTTTTAGCAAGATTTGTCTTGAGAAGTGCTTTCATAACCTTATAGATTCGCTTTATTTTATAAATATATGTTTTGAAAGAAAATAGTAGTCAAGGGCACACAGTATGTGGAGACTGAATTATGCCCAGTACGTCAAGCGTTTTTTTACTGGAGGGAGTCCTCTCTTGTAGTTCTCTTCTACGCCTTTTGTTTTGCGGTTTGATGGTCAAAATCAAACTTAGACGATAGTTGGATGATCTTACTCTCTTTTCTATAAGGTTCTCATACGCTTATTGATATCTAATGCAGAAAGTGAAGCTCGTTATGACAAAAATAAAAAAAGCAGGTGTCTCCTTTTTTTTTGTTCATTTTGTGTACAAGCACAGATGGAGTTTCAAAGATGATACAGCTCTTTTCTATACATGCCACGGGATGACAGGTACGTCAAAAAGAGATGAGTTGATCAATCAGTTCACTCAGGAACTATTTAGCGACTTCACAATTAATCAAATAACGCGACGCCAAAATTACAACGCATTGTAAGCCAGATGTATAGCGAGTCAATCTCTCAGGTGGAGGTCGGCGCCGGCGCCGGCTCCGGCTCCGGCGCGGGCCCCTCCTTCGTCAGCAGCTTGCCCAGCGCCTTCTCGCACCAATCCGGGTGCGCCGTGAACTGGCACGTCTCCTTGACGTTCACTGCGGCGGCCGCGCCCCACAGGGAGGCGGAGACGGCGAGGACGACGACGAGGCCGCGAAGACAAGCAGCACCTGCCGGGGAAGCCATGTCGATCGGAGGTCAGAGCGAGCCAGCCAAAGGGAGCTCCTTGTTTCATGGACCAGGGGGTGCTCTCTTCATCTCTTGTAGCGTGAGGTCGAGAGGATTCCCAGCGGCCGGCATGCATGCATGCCGGCTTGTGGAGGGCTGGAGGACGAGCCAAGCGTCCGGAGGACGTCCATTTCACGAGGTCAACGAGATGTTTTCCATTTTGACCCAATAATAAATTTATTACATTGTAGGTAAATCAGTACTAGTAGCATAACACGTGTCAACAATCAGGTTCAATCGTGCAATCGATTTGAGAGAGATGTGAGTGATAGAGAGAGAGAGAGAGAGAGAGAGAGAGAGAGAGAAATGCATGTAATGAAAAAGAATGGGATTAATCACAACTGAGTTTTGTTACAATATAATTCACAGGTCATTTGATGTAGTACATACAGTATTGTCATCGTCCTTCTGAAGCTGTTCCAACAACGATTCCATTGTACTTATATAACTAGGCATGTAATGCTCTTTAATCATATTCGGCGCGAGCCTTATTTTGCCATACAAATCTCTCGGCGTTTCGTAAATTCCGATGATCTCGTTGCTGCTGGTGCCCTCACCAGGAGTTGGGTCCGGCGGGGGCTGTGCAACCATGTGAATGATCCTCCCAGGAGGGAAGAATTGGCGCGAACCGCTGGCAGAAATCGGTTCTTTCTGTTTATCATTTCGGGTGCCATTCTGATTCAGAGCTTCTTCTCCTTCATTTGTTGTCGTGGATGGCTGATGAGTGTCCAATGTTCCATTGCTATCAGAATCTTCTTGTGATGTGAAGCCTGAAACAGCAGACTTCACACAGGTAACATCTTCAGTGTTAACTAGTGTGACCCTTTCTTCAGAGGTAACAACTTGTTGCCCGCTGCAGTCGATGCTGTGTCCATTTACTGGGGGCTGTATCCAATCTGCCGAATCTTTGAGCAAAGGCTGCATGGCAGAAGGAATAAGTTCTCAAAAATCATAATTTTAGTTTCAAATAAGAGATTTTTTTTATAGCATGCTCACACTATGGCAAAGTGACATAGCACTTACTGATGTAATCAGAAAACTCAAAGAGTCCCTTCTGAAAATATTGGTCGGTCGGTTCAACTGAAGTTAATATTCACGTTTACTTTGATTGCCTTGGTGAAAGAAGGGGTATCCCAGGAAACTCAGAAATAAGCAGAAATGTACTTGGCAGAAGTGAGAAGTGTGCAAAGGTTTTTTTTTAATGATTGCATTGTCAATGAAAGGATAATCACTGGAACCAATATGTACGGGCTACTAAACACTAGAAAGAAGAATTGCAGGCCCACAGTTGCTAGTGGACTAGTGGTATTGCTAGAGTTTGGGACGGCACACCAAAAATATTCTGTGGATCTGAACTGCTACTAGTACGTTAAAAAACCTGGGTGATTAATATTATATTTGTGTAGGACTCAAGATGTGCCTTAAAGACCTTTATTTCAAGATAGAAAAATAGAGATATCATTGTGTTAATGACTTGGTGGTTCCAGTAACCAAAGCAGCCATAAAATGTTCATGAGTAGAAGCCGGAGATTTTGAGGGATTTTACCTCAGAAATACTAGAGTCATGATCTGCTATCTTCTCGGTTGAATGAGAGATGGTAAGCATATGGGACCTGAAGAAGGCAACACGCTGACTTATACTGGAAAATAAACCATGGTGAAAGTGGCCCTGCACATCATCCAGCTTTGATGATACCATTACCTACATTAGAGAAATAAAAGGTCAATTTAAAACCAAAACATATTGCGACATCAGAAAATGATTAAGGCAAGAATTGCTGTTTTCTTGAAAAAAGAGATTTCAGCGAGGAGTACTTCGTAGTATTTTGATACTTTTACTCGTCAACTACTAAAGGAGTCTGTGTCAGCTAAACTCCAGTTACAGTTTATAAGCTGCGGCAAAGAGTTGCCATCAGGGTACCTCAGATCGCAGGCTCTCAGTGGAAACTTTTGAAAATGATGGTACCACATCATTTCTATTGACAAGAGAAGTGATGAATTCTTTGCCAGACTCCGCCAGCTCCCATGTCATACAGGCAGCTAAATAACATAAAAGGTACTTTAGAATTCTGGAAATCGTTTCCTACAAAGGAAATATGCTTCTGTCACTTCTCAGTACAGATAGCATAGATCTCACAGTCAAATATAGTTTCATTAACACTGCATTCAGCAATGACATTGCTAAAAGGCTTTATTGTAACTCTACTTTACAATCATGGTTAACTGATGCAAATTCAGGAATAAATTTCCAGAAAATAGTTAGCATGGATGACAATCTTGTGCAGTGACTTATTTACCACCATTCAAACAAAGAAAGACTAATGAAAGTGACTGAAAGTGACCAACTAGCCAACTTGAAACACAAAGCCGATGGGGCATCTCAATGCCAGACAAGATCTCCAAATTAAATCTATGTTCAACAATCAACAAAACTGAAAGTTTGTAGATTTCACTTACGAGGAGCAAATGCCAGACAACTGCAGGAAGAGAACTCATAATGCTCACGGAGAATACATGTCAGAATTGCTCCAATGCCAGCTCCCATTGAATGTCCAATGACCTAGTACAAAGGATAATACAAGTTGGATTATATCAATTTTAGACATGTAAACATGGTCTGGAAAGAAATCTAATACGATTATAGACTATACCCGCAATACCTATTAAATACAAGCTTATTATTTGTCCACAGCACTAATGCTAGCCTTATGCAGCAGTTTGAAGAAGAGAGCCAGATGAACTCATAAGCTTAAGAGGTACATGCCCTAACCACATTATCAGGCACCTCTAGAAAGCTCTACCGATAGCATACCAACATAGGTAGAAAATTAAGTAGGCCATCCTTTTAATTTAAAATTTCAACACAAACTAACAAATGCAAGGGCAAGTTTCCATTTGTTTCAGTGAAATGCATAAGTATAAAGCAGTGCTACCTCTTGACAACAAGATGACCTGGACATTAATAATTTAAGTGTCCTTACAGCCCATAAATCACCAACAGCTAATAGTTGCAAATTAGCACTGTCAACAACAAGCAGAGTAGACAAAAATAAAAGGGGTCGTGTATTCAGATATGGTAAACTCACATGTATGTGTTTCATTCACACGAACAGAATTAGTGAGGATTACCTTTATTTGGTACCCAGGAAATTCTTGTATTTTGTTATGAAGATGGGGAATAGCTAGTCTTGCAATCCAACGAGCTCCAGCAAGCATCCCACAGTGTGCATAACCTAAAACTACATTGCTGATCTGTCCTTCACTTAGAATTATATGGTGAAAAGGAACTTCAGCAGCAGTTGCTGCTGTCAGCCGCTCTTTAGTACTGATAGCACCCCGAATGAAAAGCAGAAAACACTTGGTCCTTTTGTCACACACCAGTGCGAAAGAAGGCTGCATGAGCTGCATTAAGCAATGAACCAAGAATAAGACACTTTCTAAATACATATGGGACTGAACGTTAATTATGACCTTACGCGCAAGTTAACGTCAGTGATACTTACTCACCCTCGACCTAGCCTTGTGAATGAGAATGTCTTCTTGTTTGTACCCACCAAACTTCAGAAATGCTGAAAAGGATTTCTTTGAGAAGAACATGCAAAGCTTCAAGTACTCAAGGAGAGAAGAAACTTCAGCATGTGCCTGATGGCCTCTAAGTTGACGGCAATCATTTCCACTATACTCATGCTGCAAATTACCCTGAAGTGGCACAGTCGAGAAAATAAGTTACCATATGTTTACCTCCATTGCCTATGTGTAAACTGTGTACAAGAGAGCATTACAGAAGCAAACTGGTAATATTACGCAGAGTTAAACCACTTTCAGCGAGCATTGTATTACGGGCCCATTTTTAATATAAGAAGATAATGCAGATGTAAGTCAACTTATTTAGCTGATTTTCAATCATGGAATAAACGGTTTGTTGACTTGACATGAATGACTTGGCATGGCACAAAGACAGAGCTGAATCTGTTGATCTTAATGCGGAACAATCGCCTGATTCGATAATATTCATGCAACCACAACCAAATAAACGAGATCCATCCAAAAGTTGAATGGATGTGTCATGAAAATGACTTAAGGTAAAAAAAATCATAGGTATCGTGCATCCCCAAAATCTGTAGTTCCATTTTGACGTCAAATAGAATGGCACCATTTGCTTTATGCCTTCAATAACATGATCACCATTCTGAACTTATATTACTCAGAAAACAGACAAATCAGATCTAATAGATCAAACTTCCAGACATATATGCAAAACCGATCTTAACTCGAGCTCAAGTACTGAGCACGTCATTATGATCGGGACACCGCAAGTGCCAGGATCCTGTGCGGTGATCGTATACAGGCACAAGCAACTGACCAATAATTCAAAAAAAAAATTACCCAAGAGAAAAGGAAACCCAAACCTGTCTTCCAAGTCAATGCAAGTCAAACCGTAAAATGGTCAGATGCTCAGCCTTTACACAAACACTTTCAGCAAGTGGATAATAGGAAACACTCTACTGAAACTCTGAAAGCAACTAGCTAATAGCTTCAGCACTGGAGCCAACAGGTCTCAGTTTCACCAAATGCAGAAGTTAACTACAGTAGCCATTTGTGCTTTGTGATCACTCAATTTTGAAAGCCGTTGATCAAATCATGCTTTGATCCAATCGATAACAAAGCAGAGCAAAGGAAAACAGAACACGAGCAGGAGAAGCAGAGAACATGACACGCTCAGAGATAGAGTGAACTAGATCATATGGAGAAATCTCGCACACCTGACGGTTCATGTGGCGCTTAATCCCGAAGGCGAGGCCGTGCACGCCCCATCGCCCGACAGTGAGCTCCCACGTGCGCCGCGCCGTGCGCGCGGCCACCGCGGCCGCCTCGCAGCAGGTCACGGGCTCCCTGTGCGGCCACGGCTCCTCCTCGCGGCCGCTCTCCGCTCCTCTCCCCCGCGCCGCGCCGGACCCAGACAGCAGCGGCGACGTCTCGTCCTCCTCTCTCCCCCTCTCGGACTCCGGCGCCGCCTGCGGGCGGCAGGTGAGCAGCAGGTACAGCAGAAGCGCGCCACCAGACGCTGCGGCCGCCGCAGCCGCGACGGCGGCGGGCATCGGGGGCCGGGGGCGCGGGGCGCCTCCGGATTCGCGGCGAGTGAGCAGGGAGGATGTGGGAAGGATTTGGGCGATCGCGAGAGAAGCGTTGAAGTTGAAGTGGCGACGAAGAGGAGAATGAGGGAGAGGATTTGTGCATGCTTTTATTTTGCGAAGGACCGACTTGTAAATTCTGCAAGTTGCAAGTGAGCCAGGCAGGCTTATTTTGTCAGCAATGATTTCGGTAGAAAAAGTTATCAATTTCCTTAGGACATATTTTGATTAACAGTAGCCTGCCAGGTGTTGATAGCAAGATTTCAAAAGTTGAAATGGACCGCTCGATGTGGTCCGGTCGTAATCATCTATACGCAATTGTGAAGTGGATATGATAATTTTACATGTTTCTAAAACAAAAAATGTTGGAGTGGTTATGGTTTCTTGCGACATTCACAGGTTTGAAAAGTTAAGCACAGGTGTAGTATTGGGACCATACAATAAGTGGTAGTAAGTTTTTTGTGTGAATTTATTTTGTTCTGTATACCCTACTAGACTCTTGCTTACCCGCAAAAAAAATTAACTAAACTCTTGTGTATCTGACCACTGCCAGTTTTTAAAATTTAGAAGAAAAAATAGAGTGCCTTTTAAAATTCAGAAGGAAAAATATAAGTGCCAAAATGGCTGCATATTTTCAGTCTGCCAATGCATTTCAGAAAAGCCAATATTTTTTTATTTTAACCTATTCTATTTAAAATATAATAATTTTATTTTTCAAAAAAATATATATCTTTTGATCATGCTATTTGGCAGCACTTTAAAACCTAGCATGATCCAGTTGAGGAGCCATGCTGGGACCCAAAGACTATTTCTTGTAATTTAGTTTGTCCATGTGCTATTATTAAAAGTGTAGAATAAAAAAATACTAAATTTAAAATAAAAATCTCTAGACAGCTTCCAAATCCCAAATCTGAAGTCCCAATGCGCTCGTTTTGTGAAAACGACCCCGTACAAATCTGTAAATGGGAGCCCACGGCTTTAGCGGGCTCCGGATGCTTATCGAATGCGGGCAACGGGTGGGCCCGGGAGGACAGCGTGGCTCACATGGTTGTCCATTGGTCAGATCGGCATGAATCAGGGAGAGCAGCAGGGCGGCACAAATGATTGGCCACAAACTATCCCCCTCCCACATTTTCGCCTGACGCCCATTCAGGCCGACTTGCGGGCCCGAACTCCGTTGGGGCCAGGATGACCGCTTGTGGGTAGCTTTGGGCCGACATCACATGATTTTTCAGTAAAAGAAACGCACGCAGCCCACTTGGTGGGCTGGAGTGGCTGCCTGGCTGGCGTGGCGTGCCCTGCGTCAGAAGATGAGTTTTTTTTAAAAAATAAAAATATAAAATTCGAAAATGGGAGCCGGATGGGAAAAATTCGGAAAATAGGTGCCTCCCGCCCGTTAATCGGGCGGGAGGCGTGGGGCCGGGGACCTCCAGCCCAGCGGGCGGGAGGTTCCAAAAATATTTCGAGGCCCCTCCCGAGGGCCTCTTCGCGAATAAGAAAAGTTTCTTATTCGCGAAGAGATCCCTGAGGCAAGCATCCCGCCCGGCCAGTGGGCGGGAGGTGCCCCTGCTTATTATTTTTATTATATTTTGTTGGAATTTATGTTTCATAAACTATTTAAAATTCAGACTTTTTTCAAATATAAGATTTATTCGCCATACTCTTATATATGCATATAAAATTTTAATTCAATTTTACGAAGAAGATTACTGTATCTAAAAATCGTACGAAAATGGTTAAACGATAACGTTTTGCAACGTAGAATCCAAATATTACGATAGTATGATACATGAAGCCATTAAAAATAAAATAGTATGATAACAAACAAGTTTAAATATACAAATACCAAGTCACAGTTATAATTACAAACACAAATACTGATATGTCTTTAGTCAATGCGGCAAATATTACAAATACACATACAGGTCTGATACAAACTCAACGCGGCAAATATTACACATGAGCAAACAACGGTAAAATAAAATTACAACTAAATGATGCCTGATGACGTAGTAGCACTCGATCGGCGACGTCTCCCACTCCTTGATACAACTGGAGGTGTTCCATCTGTAGCATCACCTGTAGGGCTAGCTTCAGCAGAACTGGAGCCAGCATCATTGTTTGGACAATATTTATATGTGTGTCCAATCTGATTACATGCACTGCAGCGCTGTATCCTCGGATGGAGCTCTGACTCATCCATATCATTACGAATACGACGTGTCTGACGGCGCCCTCTCTTAACCCGTGCTGATCTTGAGACTGGAATATATATCACAGGATTCGCTGTCTCAGTGAACGATCCAACCAAACGGAACCCGTAGATCTCATACTGCCAGGTGCTGGCAATTGTCTCCTTTCTGAAGTAATGGGAAACATATATATCGACAGGATATCGAATATCCGCACAAGCAGCCATTACGTGAGAATAAGGTACGTGCAGAAACTTTGGCCTCATGCATGAGCAACAACAAGTTCCATCAAACTTGAGAATGCACTCCTTTACAGGAGTTTGACGTCTCATGCCACGTCGCGCTCTGTCTTTAGGAGATACCTTAAACTTGAGCTCCTGTGTACCACATTGCGTACGTGGTGTAGCCGGGCGCTACCTGCCTTCTTAGTCATATATTTTGTCATCATTTTCCCAAAATATCTATCAGGATCTTGCATGAATGCCTGATTTTTAGTGAACCGATCTCTAAAGTAATCGGTACACCCGCGGACGATGAATTCCACAATTGCAACCAGTGGAAGCCCACGAACACCCCGCAGCATTCCCAACATGTGTGCTGAGTGACAATTGAGCATTCCTAATAATCTTTCCATTTACCCTTATAAGCATGCACCCGCCACGGACAGCCCTCCTTCATATATACCACATCGTACTTACGAGATTTGCACTCGACTATTTTAAACTCTCGCATGAGAGAGAGACCGGGACTTAACAGCTTTCTTGACCTCTTCAGTTGAGTGGTATCTCGCACCCTGAACAATTTCATTCTCTCTGCAATCCAAAAGCACGCTAGATCCGTCATCTACGACAAGATGACTGAAGTCGCTGCTTACCCATTCTTCAGGCACATCATCATCATCATCAGACGAATCAACATTCATTGCTTCATCCAATTCACATTCTTTATCTTGCAGCTGTTCAACAATAAAGGGTATGTTCTCGCCCTCATCAGCCACGCATTGAGGTGCTGCGGTGCCACCTGCCTCAATGTTTGCCTCCTCAAATTCTTCATCAATATTTTTATCCCCCGGAGCAGCTTCAATGTTTATCGAAGGGTTCTGGTGCACACTGACAAGAAGTACCAATGGCCATTGCCAATGACTTGCATTTTGCAGATAAGTTAACCAGTCCTCGTTGCTTGCAAGTGGCATCAGTTCCCAGATCAAAGCGTGAGTGGTACGATTTATGACGCACTGAACACTCACAGTGTGTGTCTCCTGAGTGTGTCTGCTGATTAATCCTTAATCCCCTCATTAACCAGTTGCATAGGGATTCAAATGTCCTCTCATGCGGTTTGGTAATTCCTCTGACCGCACAGTTAAATTCGCTTAAATCTACACCATTCGGCCCATAAATCACATTTCCTTCTCCGTAATATATACTGAAAATACCCTTCCCGGAAGACATATCTGTCAATCATTAATAAACTAGTTATACTACATATTAATACACAACGACCCTAAGTTTCAGCGATTCCCAGATTATATTTTCCAGAATCTAAACTATTCAAAATATAAATTATACTAAAAACTATTCAAAACATAACTACTCTAAGAAATATTTCCTAAATTGTAGTTATTTTTAAGTAATTATACGGCTAGAATGAGAATATACTTCCAAATCGACGTGTGAACAGGGCTTCGCCGCTTCCTCTTCTCTCTTCCTCTCCTCCCTTTCTTTTTTTTTCTGAATAAAATGACAATTTTGGGGCAGGTGGGGGCTTATATAGCCGGGGGAACCTCCCGCCCGACCAACAGGCGGGATGCCCCTCGGCACCACCTCCCGCCCGTTGGATGGACGGGATGCCCCCGCAGAGAACTCTTCGCGAATAAGATAACTTTTATTTGCCAAGAGACCCTCGAGGGACCTCCCGCCCGCTGGATGGGCGGAAGGTCCCCGGCCCCACGTTTCCCGCCCGATCAACGGGCGGAAGGTACCCATTTTTCGTTTTTTTCCCAACCGACTCCCCTTTTCCGAATTTAATGTTTTTTATCTTTTTTTTTATTCTCAGAAGATCGCTGGCGATAAGGCCGGTAAGATTTCAATGAGACTCTGACAACGTGGGCCTTTTGCAGTGGGCCGCATCCAAATGATTCTGGAAACTCAGAGGATTCTTCTTCTCATTTTCTTTTTCCAACCAAGAAGACGCCATGAGCCCATGAACTTGGTCGATTTCTGTGCTGCTTTGGTTGGCATGGCGACTTGCAAGTCCATATACGAGGCCCCGTTTGTAGCCATGGGATTTTACAGTGGCACCCCAGTATTTAGGGCATCCTGATCTGGTTAACACCGAAGGTAACCCTGTTCCAGAACCTGAACATGTCTTTCAACTAAATTCATGATTGAAACCGAGGTCAAGCTAGCTAGCTACATGAGTTCTCTGATTTGCAATTCAGGCTAGAGCTACCGCGCCAACAAGTTTTCGACAAACCTACTGCATTGGTACGTGAGGCACAGGCACCTGTGGGCTATGGCCTACTCTGTATTTGAAAGTCTCAAGGCATTTTCTTTTACAGTGGTTTTATTCCTTCTCTGTCAACCAGTAAAGGTTGCCGAGACATTGCTGTCAGGGTCTCACGGCTCAAGAAGCTTCAAGTACAACTCGTCAGCTATTTTTTAGTCGCCACAAAACATGACGTTTACATTCCTACCACACGTGGATTAATCGGAAAATCGATGCATGTACAAGAATGACAACGATGCAAAAGTAACAGTATGAGCTATGAACAAGTTGCTGCTTCATGCAGCCGGTAATTAACACTTTATTATTCCTTTCGCTGGGAAATAAACTAGATCGTTTGAACTGTTGGAAGCTGAAACAAATCTGTGCCAAACTTTTGTTGTTCTTGGGCATGACGAGTTCCAACAGGAGCCAGGCGGGGTGGTTGAAACCTGAGCACCGAGTGCAGAGCGGAGCGTGTTCCCAATCCGATGATCTGTGCACCCACCAAACCAGGAGTAATATCGATTATTATTGTTATACTGACTGCCACCGGTCATCACCGCCGATGGAGAAACACATCGGCGGCGAAACCAAAACCAGAAGGACGCGAGGACTTTTGCTCGCCTCTGGCAACCTAAAACCTTCGGACGCTGACGGTCGCAGCAACAGGTCAAGAGTGTCGTCCAGTCCCCGCCGGTGATCGCAGCTCTGCGTCCAGTCCCGGCCGGTTATCCTTGAAAAAAAATCATTCCAGAATTCAAAATTTATCTCAGCAAATCATTTTACCCGAAAGTGCACATAAATGTAAGAATCAACTACTGCTAAATATAGATAATAAATATGAACAAATATGATTATTTTACCTTCTTATTAATCTGTCCTAAAATTTTTAAAATAACTTGTATTTTGTATTTTAGGACAGAGAGAGTGCTCGGTAGCGGTGACACGATGTTCACGTTAGCAAGAGGGCGTACCGTGAGCTCCTGACGTGTCTCGTCTTTTAAGATTTTTTCTCGATAACACGTAGGAGAGACGTGTATAGAACTGAATTGGTTCGTTACAACACCTGTTTGTTTCTTTAGACCTTGTGATGACATCGTTTTGCTGTGAGTCTGAAAAATAAAAATCGACACCAAACGCACAAAAGTTCGACCAAAAGAAAACGCACGTACGGTGCGGCACGGTGACCTGCTCGAGATTGGAAAAAGGTAGCTGACATGTGGGCCCTGTCTCTCGTCGCCTGCCTTGCTTCTTCTTTCTCGGTCTCGGTGCCTGTGAAGGGCTTCCTCCGTTCCGTTGGTCGCCTTTTTCTCCGTTTCGAAACCGTCACCCCCGCAATCCCCGCAGCCCAACCTATCGATCTCCCCCCCAGCCCCGACGCGTGACTTGTCATCTTCCCCGTGTCACCCAACTGCCCCCGACTCGAGGACACACGACACGATCGCCAGTTCACCACCCCGCCCGATCCTTGCTGGGTCATGGCCACCGCCACGCACGGCGCGCGTACGTGACGTGCGCACGTGCATGCGCTCGGCCGCTATTACTAGCGTGCGCCGTGGCCCGGGCGGGGCTTCGCTGCTGGGAGTCGAGGGAGTCCGCTCCGCCGCGTGCATGGCCGCCGCCATCGTCGTCCGCCGATCGGGGATCGTCGTCTAGTCGTTGGACGCCGCCGCGTTCGATCGGTTTGAGCAACGAATCGATCGAGCCCCGGCGGGCTGGGCGGGGCGGGGCCGGGCGATCGAGCAATGACGGGCGCGGGGCGGGAGCGGGACGCGGACGTGGACGCGGCGGCGGCGGCGAAGGCGCAGGCGGCGCGGGAGGTGTGCGCAGCGTCGGCGGCGTTCGCGTCGTGCCCGCACCGCCGCCGCTCCCCGCGCGGCGGCCGGCCGCACTTCGTCGACTGGTACCTCGTCCTCGCCGTGAGTAACCCACACCCACCCAATGCGCGCGAGCCTGCGCGTACCCTCATCGCGTGTTGAATCCGACTCGCGCATTCATCCTCTGAATCCTCTGTTTCCGTGGTGGCGGCGTGCAGATCGGCGAGGCCGCGTCGGAGGACGCCGTGCGGCGGCGGTACCGGCAGCTCGGTAAGGAATGCATGCAGCGGGCGCCGCCATGGCACCGGACTCGAGCTCCTCCGATTTTGCAACGAGCAAATGGATGGATGATTAACTAAACTAACAACAATTCATTTTGCTTGTCGTGTGGTTTTGGATTTGCATGCAGCGCTGCAGCTGCATCCGGACAAGAACAGGCACCCCAAGGCGGAGGTCGCGTTCAAGATCGTCTCCGAGGTGACGACCCGCGCATTCTTCCCCCATTTCTAAATTCTTCGTACGCGCATCGGGTCGGGTCGCCTTCTCAATCCTCGCGATGCTTTCGCCTCCCCCTTTACTTCGAAATTCGAATCTCTCCGCCTTTCCGCTGCCGCCTCGAGCGTGGCTATCCATCAATCAGCAGCATTTTAAAAACCAATCGAATTCCACAGTACATCAGTAGCAGTTCATCAGTGAGCTGCTGTTGTCTGTTACGATCGATCCGATTCTCCTGGTAGGATGGTTTCGATCGGATGGATCTCGGTACAGCTCATGCTGGGAGACGGGTCGTTAATGGAGTCCAGTCCTTGGCTCGCAGACTCACGGTGCCCGTGCCGCCAGGGCAGTACTACGTGGCGATCGCGATCCGATCCGATGCCACCGGCTGGCGTACGCGTGCGGGCGCTCCGAGTTCGATCGAGCTCACGCGCCGTTGTTACTACCCGCATTTACTTCCAGCATGGAGGGGGAGGATTTAATTTAATTGATTCATCTGACGCGCGGCGTGTGCGAATTGTGATGTGTCGCTGTTGCCGTGGATGCAGGCGCACGCGTGCCTGACGGACAAGGCGCGCCGGCGGGCCTTCGACGCGGAGCGCCGCGCCAGCTTCTGCGCCGCGTGCCACGACCGCCACGCCGCCAGGTCGCCGCCCGCCGCCGCCGGCAGGCTCCGCGCCTCGGCCGGCAGCAAGCAGAGGGTGGCGGCCGATGCGCAGGCGGCGTCCAGGAGCAAGGAGGGGACCCGCGCCGCGCAGGCGCTGCGGGACGTGCAGAACCGGCTGCGGGACGAGTGCCGGGTCATCGACGGCTGCCTGCGGGCCAACAACGCCGCGGCGTGCGCGCGCCGGCGCCAGTCGTTCCCGCTCTTCGACCCCTCCGACCGGCGCCGCTTCCCCGACTACCCGCACGTCCGCCCGCCGCCGTTCGGCAACGCGGAGTTCTGGCGCTTCGAGGAGCGCATTGGCCGCGCGGATCAAAAAGACCAGAACCAGAGGTGGTGCAGAGGCGGAGGCGAGTCGCCTGTGTACCAGATCAGGACGGCGGCGCCCGCAGAGTGCACCGCGCGAACCAACCGTGCGTGGTGAAGACAGCATTAGCATAAGCACATGTTTTTTTATTAGTTTCCTTCTTTTCCATCTCGAGAAAGAAGTGTTCAGATTCACTCCTACATTTAGATTCATATTCCTTCATCTTTGTCAAAACTTGTTTTAGATCAAAAGCACGGAACATACACGAAAAGCATTTTACAATGAGAAAAGGTATCCAAGGACAGTGGCAAAATCTCAGATCCGGATCAGACAGAAGAAAAATCATCCGTAAGAAAAATCTCGGTGACAACATCTATAGCCCCGCGCATTCACTAGTATAAATGTGTGTATGACACCTAGGGTAGTAAGGTTTAATGAGGAGTTTGCATTGCACTTGCACCCATAAGGAGGAAACAGAATCAAGCGAGTAGATAGATGAGTTACACGTGCCTTGCCTACACGTCCAGAATGACACACTTCCAAGTGACCAGCAGTAGAAGTATTCTCCAACAGTAAAGCGGCCAAAGTACAAGCATCACACGGAGGATGCTCAGCCTGAAACCAAAAGTACCTAACAGGTTACAAAAAATGCTGGTCACATATCAAATTACACCAATAAAAATGTGAAAAAGCTTAGTAATTAGAACATGCATGTCGGAGGAGATACCTGCAGCTGTATATCTTCTGCTCAGTCAATCTTTTGTTTTTGATTCTGTTTTTGAACAGAAGCTGTTCGGCCATCCCTAGAGGCAAGAGATAACACCCTAACCTCTTCTCTAAATTCTTTTTTGTCCTCTATCTTGTACTCTTCCGCACTTCTTCTTATGTCCAGTGCAGGCCTAGGTTGGCCGGAACTCCCCCAAATCATGTCCCTAATGGCATCCTCCGCTTTCTTCACCGCCTTCTCCGTGGCGCTGAAGCAGATAATTTCAACTTGGATGTGCTTGAGTGAAGAGAGATTCCCCAGGCCGAAACTGAAATCTTCCGTTGCAAGTGACGCCTGAAAGGATAGCTTAAGCCTTTCAAGGCTTTTCATAGATCCTTTTTCGAACTTGATCACCATGGCACGACTGAACAGGTGGAAAGTTTTCAGACAACCGAATCCATTGCTGTGGACAACCAACTTATCTTCAGTAACAACCCTTCCATCTGGGGTCCTCTTTGCAGTAGGCCTTGCTTCTGGGGTCTTCTTTGCGGTAAGGGATAGGAAAAGGAGAGCAGGTAAACCCCCAAGAATTCGAAGAGCATCCTCTTCCAACAAGTAGACCTCAATGGACAGAGAGCTGAGTTTTTTCAGTTTGTCAATCCAAGTTGGTAATGTGTTAAACGTGCTGTGCTGTACCTCAAGCTTTGTAATGTGCTGAAAGACTTTCTGTACATCATCATTTGGCTTGAACTCTAGCGAACAGCAGGTGGAGATGGATAGATGCTCGAGCTCACTTGTGCTCAGTTTGCAGAGAGTCTCGGGCAGAAGTTTACTGGAACTGTCATCCCATGACCACAAGGCAACTTTGAGAACCCTCAGTTTTGACAGAGTACATATGCCTTCCAGAATATCTGGAGACTTACTGATGTCGATGTCCTGCAGCTCTTTTAGGGCTTGTAGATTACTAATCCCAGCTGGCACTTTTGTTGATCTGTTAATAAGGAGACAGTGCAGTTGTTTTAGTCTAACAAACGTACGAGGCAATTCAATTACACGAGTTGCCCTCAAGTCGAGCGTCTGCAGAAACTGTAGGTTTCCAACCTTTTTGGGGATCACAGTAATCTGTGTGCTTGCAAGGATCAGATATCTCAACTGGCGCGAACTCCTCCCAAGGTATTTAGCAACATGTCGATCCTCCAACGAACCTTCTAATACCAGCACACGCAGATTCTTAATGATCGGACAGGTGCCCACCGAATCAGAACTACAAGATATAGAAAGTGAACCCTCCCGGAAAGACTTGGATGCTTCTGCTACTACAGCATGTTTTTCTTTCTTGCTGACTTGAAGAGATAACCGTTCAACCTTGTTCGGCGGATCAGTCCGTCGTTGGCTAGCTGATGTAGTGTTATGCTTTTCTTTGATTAATAAATAGGCAATGAGGTCAATCATCACCAGAGGTACCCGGCAAGCTAGAGCATTGCCATCATTGTCAAATTCTATTGGCTGGATCATGCCAGTATCGAGAAGCTGATAGAAATAACTCTCTCCCAGCTCATGTAAGTTCTGTCCATGGTCACCACGGATTAAATCTTCAGATAGCCATCTCTGTACCAAACTATCTCTCCTAATATCATAATTCTCTGGGAAAATACTTAGATACAAGAAGCATGTCCTTAGATGTTGAGGCAGATCATGATAACTGCGTGACAGAATTCTTCTCATATCGCTTACACGATCACCAAGTTCAAACCCAGAATCAATAGAGTTGCACACCTTTTTCCATTCCTCTTCTGAATTTAGAGAAGCAGGCAACAATCTAGTTATAGTAATGATGGCTAATGGCAACCGGCTGCACTTGTTTAATAGTCTCTTGGATACGTCTCTATATGAAGAAGGACAACCAGCTTCACTTCTAAAACATGTTCTTCTGTAGAATAATAATTTGGAGTCCTCATCAGAAAGAAGCGGCAGTGAATAAACTCCACCAATGGATTCAGCAACATCAAGTTTGTAAGTTGTGGCAATTATTCCACTCCCATGGTTATTACCAATAAATGTAGGCTTGATCGTTTCCCATACTGATACTTCCCATATGTCGTCAATAAAGATCAAGTACCTAATGATAAATCATGTTCAGAGGTATGAGTTTACAAGTATATAAAGCTACTGGTCATGTGCAGAAGTGTACATGGGTGTCAGGATAGTTTCTTGATATATTGTTTTGGAAACTCAATGGAGATTTATTTTTGAAAGACACGCAACAGATTTGCGCATCATCGCATTAGTGAGAGTCTGAGAGAAATAGAAACAGCACATGACTCTAGCAGACCACTCTCCGGACTGACTTCAAATTCAAAATGTCAATTACAGCAAAACCTACCCCTGGTCCCCCAAGGACGACCTGGGAATTTTACACAACACCTCCAAAAATGAAGAAGTGAGGCATGTGGTTATCTCTAAAAGCTCAATATGTTTTTGTTTAATTTGAGTGTAGGAACATCGCACTATCAAGAGGATGCAACGTTGATAGTCTTAAACATGTCTCTACTCAAATAATCCATCATTCTCAGAGATCGAGGGACACGAACCATGTAACGAACACCGGTGCTTGAAACTATTAACTCAGTATGAGAGAGTTCAGCCATGACCTATAACTCTAGGACATGCGTGCAAAACCAATGCCCTGGATGCAGCGCCCCTTAGTAGGCTGTTAGGGAGTTTAATTTGACTCTAACTCGATCTAATGCCCCTAATTCCAACCTGAAACCTACTCCTCCTACATATGTTTGACACAAACTCTATCAGCATTCTAGAAGGACATAATGGAGGAGTGGTACACATAGCAATACCATAAAGAATGAAAGGTGAATATGCACCTAATGTGTTGGAGTACCTTTTATCTTCGAGGAATTCTTTGAGTACATTGATTATTACTTGGAGATTATCTTGCATATTGGAAAACTCTTCCATGCTGGAATAAGGGCAACGAACTTGATCAATTATACTTTTCATGATCCCCACAATATCAGGTCTTTCCGACACCGAAACCTGAGCACAGCATTCAAATTGATTTGAGATCTGTCTGTAGACTGATCTGGCGATGGTCGTCTTGCCTAAACCTCCAATTCCATAGATGGACACCACTTGTAGTTGTTGCTTGTCCGTGTGTCGGCCTTCCATCAGCATTTTGATTATTTGCTCACGTGGGCTCTCAATTCCAACAAGCTCACTATCATCATTGAATAAATCCACTCCTACAATGTAAAATTATTAACAGTACAACATAAATTGATATTGATGTGTAAATATATAGCTGCATGCAGGTGGCGAATGACTCGTGACAAGAAAACATATGAACAGTTGATGCAGTAACTTAATTAACTACCTGTCGACCCAGCAGTCGGGATATCATCGTTGTCATCAAGCTCGTCATCAGTCTGGCTGTCTGAAGAGAGCCAATTAATGCATGGATCAGTGAGGAAAACAAGAAAGATGTAACACCTATATATACTTCGCCTCTAAATTATAGTTCACTCTAGTTTTGTCCTAAGTTAAATGGTCTAAGAACTTGAAAGATATATTAATTAACATCTATATTACTAGATAAATGCACTATCAAGACATATTCTCATGGTGGATTTAAACGAAACTGTGTGCAGCTCATTTACTCTAGTTGCCCTCAAGTTAAAGTTGAAGAAGTTTGACTTAGGATAAACTATAAACTATAGTGCACTATAATTTATACGAATTCCTCTAGAAAATAATCTATACGAATTGAGTAGATTTGAAGTAAGATTGACAATGGAACATAAATTCATGCATATATAAAACTGAACGTGGTTTAGAACGAATTACAAGAAAACATATGAATAGCTGAACATTTTGATGTAGCATAATTAACCACCTGTCGACCCATCGCTCCGGATGTCACTGCGAACAAGCTTGTCGTCAGCGAGGTTCTCTGCAGTGAGAGCC
Source organism: Panicum hallii (assembly GCF_002211085.1). Lineage (NCBI taxonomy): Eukaryota > Viridiplantae > Streptophyta > Magnoliopsida > Poales > Poaceae > Panicum > Panicum hallii. The sequence goes on along the minus strand of NC_038050.1, from coordinate 1,214,573 downwards.
AATTAGTGCCATGAGTCAGTGAGGCAAAGAGAGGGAAAAAAAAGATGAAACAGCGAAATATTTAATTAGATTGAATAAGGAAGTAACTAGCAATAGAGCTCAAACAAATGAAGAGCTCAGCAATTGATGACGGAGCTGAACAAAGTAGTACTCACGTATGTACGCACCTTCCGAGTCCGAGTCCGAGTCCGAGTCCGGCATATATGCCCCGAAGCTGAAAGGTTCTCTTGTGTACAGAACGGACCATTTCCTTTGATGTCCTCCATCTTCTGCATAGGCATTTACATGCTGGATATGACTGAATTTGGGCCACTCGGGGCCACCCTTTCCCATGGAGATGGATTTGAGTAGCTTTATGGTACAATCCAGTGTTAGGTACACTGGACATACATCATCTTGCAGCTGCAAGTATCCAGGCAGAGTTTCCATCGTGTAGTCCTCCAGCACAAGGCTCCTGAGTGCTGGCACACCCTCTAACACTCTCAGTTTTGGGCAGATCTTGATGGTAAGCTTTTGCAATCTAGGCAGATTAGCTATCTTACTCAGCCTTGGGCTCAAACAAATATCGAGTTCAACAAGAGACGAAAACGCCTCGAGAGATTCCAGCCGCCGAGCATGGGCAATGACTAAATGTCTCAAAGCCGTTGCATGGCAGGAAAGTCCAGGAGGAAAGCTCCTCAGCCTGCAGCGCTCAACAAGAAGCACCTCCAATGCCGGCATGACTTGCACATCATTCAACGGATCCCACACCCAACCGCGCCATTGCACCATTCCATGCAATACCAGCTCCTGCAGTCTGGGAAATGCACACTGCAGATCACCGTGACGCAGGAATTCATGCCCAACATGCTTGACGAGTGGTGCTTTGTTGATTTCTAGGCGCTCTAAACAGGGTATCTGACACAAGCCATCAGGGAGCTTGACGCAGCTAGCCAGATTGCGCAGCACCATATACCTCAAGCTACCGAAGGCTGCCGCTTCTGCCCCCCACATCCAATTCGGTAGCCAACGCCCAATGTATGTCTCCATCACTAGATTCTCTACGCAGCGTGGAGGGAACAAGTGCTCGTATACCTCCTGGATTAGCTGCCGCTCCGAGTTGGTCACATTTGCAGATATTGATGTGCTGCAGTTCAAGTGCAAAGAGATAAGGTGCTCCATGCTGCTAATCATGGCCTCTTCAGCCAAATAGCTAACACCAACCTTTTCTATGCCTTCTAGCCTCAGGCTCCTTAGTTTTCTTAGAGGCGCTAGCTCTTCCAAACTGCACCAGCCCTGGCCCTCGCCGTCTCTGTGTACTGGAAACCCAAAAAGTGACCTCAAATTTGTTAACCTGCCGAATCCCCTGGGTACGACACCAACACTTGATCCAACCAAGTCAAGGGATCTTAGTTGCGTTAGCTTTATAATGTTGACAGGAAGCTCGACAAACCTCCCACAGTTGACAATCCCAATGTGCTGTAGGAACTTCATTCGATGTATGTCATCTGGTAGACTAGATATATCCGAGTCATACAAGTACAGGTACCGCAGATGCTTCAGCTGACAAATTGACCTTACCAACCTATCGGACTCTGCAAGCCTCACTACATGCAGCACCCGTAGACTGGAAAAACTACTCCATGAATCACCAGGCTTGAAGTTAATTGTGCGGTTTATGATCAATACTCTTAGTGCCACCAGCTTCTGTAAATAATCAGCCCATTCTACTGCCACTGATTCAGCTGATTCTATAGACAGACGCCGCAATTTTGATAAAAGGGGACTACTGACCTCAGTTTGCAGCTCCCTATGGACCACTAACGCTTCTTCTCTAGCCATATGCTGAGCAAATGAGCGGACACTATCATGCATGCTAGATGACGCACCTGGTTCTATTAGGTGCCTCATGATTAAGTCCTGGTGGTACTCTGTTCCTATATATTCTAGTTCGTCTGCACGTCGATCTGCCTGGTGAATAAATCCTTCACTGATCCACATGTTAATAACATTAGGACTGTCGAAGTTTACTCCTTTAGGTAAAAGTGAGCAGTATAGGAAGCACTGCTTCAGTTGCGGACTCAAGTCCTGGTAGCTCAAGTATAATGAGTGAAATACTTCACCAAATTGTGCGCCTGACGACCCTAAATAATGGTTCAAAACACCAAACCATGATTCTCGTGTCCGAGCTTTTCTCCTTAAAAGTCCTCCAATCACTTTAATTGCAAGCGGTAAACCATTGCATTTTTCAACAATCATCATCCCAGTATATTTTAAATCATCAATATCTCTCTCATCTTCGGCTAGAGATACCTGCTCATAGTGCAACTCAATTTATTGATAGGTAATATCTACAACAGCATCTGATTCAATATGCATGGTAACTTCCCATTAAATAATTCCTAGAGTTAAAATTTATTTTTGTTTGTATAACATTACCCCTTCCACAGTAGCGGAGCGTGAAAGGAAACCAAGGGAGGGGCCAGTTGGCAAAGCTTTCACAGCTTTCATTAGCTGAGTTCCACATCTCTAGCAGGCCCAATAAAGACCCAATAAAGAAGAGATGTATGTGAGATATGCATAAAGAAGAGGTGTGCGTGAGATATACATGCATCCATGCAAAATTAGCAGGCATGCAAGAGATATATGCTGAACTATTCACCAATTTCTCATTGGCAAGGGGGGCCGAAGCCCAGTGTGGCCCTAATTGGGCTCCGCCACTACCCTTCCAAAATGTAAGGGATTTTAGTTTTATTGTAAGTTAAACTTCTTTAGTTTTAACAAATCTATATATAAAAAAGTACTAACATCTAAGATATCAAATCAGTTTCACTAAATCCACCATGAAATACATCTAGTTAGTGCATTTATTCGGTATTATAGATGCTAATATAAACTTCGTTAGAATTGTTGGAGAAGTTTGTCTTATGACCAAACTAAAATGGCATATATTTTGGAATGGAGGGAGTAGAAAATATCCTGTTTAAATACTATCCTTGCTGCTAAGCGATGAATGAATATTCATATTGGACAGCTGAATTATAAGAGTGGTTAGGTCATCGAACCCTTCGCAAAATATAGACAGCTAGCATTAATAGATCCTAGCTTATCAATCCATCTGTATATGTGGTGTTGGTCATAGAAGCAGATTTCATGGGTGTTTGATTTAATTTCTTATAATTAAGATGCATGAGAGGCTAGTCGCTGACCTGCTTCTTCAGTAATAACCAACTGTCATCCGGATCCAGCGTGGTAACTCGGTGAAGGTGTTGTGCTCGCATCCCACGAGCAGCTTCATCGTTCCTTGTGGTTACCAACACTCTGCTTCCAGGACGGCCGCCATTAAGTGGTGGTCCAAGTATATCATTCCATACCTTGTCGCTCCACACATCATCCATCACCAGTAAAAATCTCTTTCGTCCCATCAGTGCCCGATTCAAACGTTCCTGGAGCATGTGCATGCTGTCTGCGACGCCATCTGCGTTTCCGTCGACATAAGCTATACTTTCTCGTAGAAGGCGAATCCCGTTGACCTCCTGAGTTACGCTCAACCAGATCTTCACGTCAAAGTTTGCAACTACCATTGGGTCGTTGAAAACCATCCTAGCAAGGGTGGTTTTTCCTATCCCAGCTGCGCCAGTTATAGCAACAACGACAACATTGTCGATGACTGATCTTGTGGGAGCATCCATACTGTTGACCAACAGATCACAAAGCTTCCTTCTGTCTTCCTGGATCTTCAATCCAACAATATCCTGTTCGAGAAAAACCGGTCCAGTTTCAGAGTAGCTGGAATACCTCGTGGAGCCAATTGCTTGAAGAGTGAATTGAAATTTATAGCTCCGCCTCATAACATCTTCTAGCCTCCTGTTGAGCGCCTTGATTTCAATCCCGATCTGGTGTGGAACGACTTGGTTGCTGAAGCAGGATGACAATAGGATGTTCCTACGCCATGGAGCAGATCTTTCAGCCAACATGGGGTCTTCTCCACTCTCCAGGATCTGGCAGATGTCAAGGATGTCGTCGGCGTCGTACATGGCATCCTTGACCTCCCTCATCCACCGCTCCTCAGACGAATCGCGGAAGCGCCTCCGCTCGGCGTCCGCCAGGATGGGAGAGAGGTCACGGAGGGCTGTCTCCAGCTTGGTGATCTCACCGGGAGCGCGCAGGAGTGTCTCCACTTCTTTCTTTGGCATACGCTTTAGGATCCCTATTAGCTTGGACGCGAACGCATCCGCCACGGCGGCCATGATCGTGCTGGAGCAAGCAGCGAGAGAAGGGAGAAGCAGGTTTGGAAATGCAGAGCATTTGTTATGGTGCTCTTGGGGATGCATTTATTTATGGATGCTGTACAGTAGAGCCATGTCATCGGACCCAGCGCCCCAGCCACACCAGCAGTCAGGGTCTGTTTTGAATGGAGGGACACGGAACAGAGAAATGAGATGAAACAGAGGAAAGGGGAAAGGAATGCGGTGCCAAAACAATGATGATGACATTAATTTTTCATCGGTCACTATTTTGATAGGGCACGACATTTAGTAAATTAAAATAATAATGAAAAATTCTTAATATATATTTTTTAAAATAATTTAAGATGACCGATGTTATCCCGCAAAAGATAATGTAATTAAGACTCAAAACTGAACCTAATTATATAATTTTGAGGGTAAATTGAATCAAGAATAGTTTAAAGGTGTCGGGGCAAATATCATGGATCCGCCAAAGAATGTTCCTTAGGAAGCTGATCACGGATTACCTCTCCCGAAGTACGCGGCTTGGGCTAGCTGGGCCGTCAAATGGCCGCAAACAGCCCACTAGGGGAAGGGGCACCGACAGCCCAACGCGAAGCACTGGTGAAAGACACGGCTGCTGTCGGTGTTTTACCTCCAGTCCACCGAGGGATACCTCTGAGGTAGTGAGTTTGGAGGTAGGGTGTCGCCAAGATTAGAAACTTAAAGGTGCAAGAAACACATGCAAGGAACACAAAGTTTAGACAGGTTCAAGCCGTCGCAAGCATAATACCCTACGTCCTGTGTGGTTTGTATAGTCTTACGTGATGATTGGGTGATCTGATGCATGAGGCACAAGTTGTCCCTCATGCTCCTGCTTGAGGAGGGTCCCTATCCGCTCTTATATAGTCTGGAGGGACAGGGGTACATGAAAATTCTAATCGGGTACGAACCCTAGAGTCCTACCCGAGTGGTTTTTGGGTAGTTTCCTACTGTCTCCGACTAGTTTTACTACTAGTTCTACTACGTTACGAGTAGTTACAACTGGTGTAGGGCGTGGGACATGCCCCACCCCTTATGCTATAAGATGTAGGCTATGTGCGCAGTCTCGTGGGTCCGGATTTGACAGCCGCCTCGCCCGACCCTAGGGTAAGGGATCGGGCGCGTCCGCCTGGCCCGACCCCAACGATGAGGGGTCGGATGCGTCCGCCTCGCCCGACCCCAAGGGTGAGGGGTCAAGCACGTCCACCCAAAAGGCATCGGTCCCCAGGAACCCCACGAAGTGACTGGGGGGGTGGGGGTGGGGGGAACCTCTGGCGTAAAGATAGATAAGGACGTGCAACAACATGACCTCCGAAAAAGACAGGCTACTATGGCAAGCTCCAGTCATCTACCGCGCTGGGGGTCAAGCCGTTACGTTGAGGGGCATGCCGCATGTCGCACCAGGGCGCGGCATAGACTCGCACCGCCCGTTCCGTTGAGGAGCACGCCGCACGTCGCACCAGGGCGCGGCATGGGAGCGCCTCCGTCGTCATCTACAGGCCAGTGGGGCCCATGCGAAGGGGTGGAGAGGTGGCACGATCGAGGGGATCTCTCTCTGTATCCACTCCCTTCCCTTTGACTTATAAAAGGGGAAGGGAGACCCCCCGCCGAGGGAAAAAAATGTTCAGACTCACATTCACACACACACTCCAACAGAGACTTGGGAGCCCTTTCCCTCTCTTGCCGTTTGTAACTCCTACTGCAAACTTAGCTCAAGAGCATAAGTGGCTTGAACTAGACATAGAGACATTCAGCACGAACCAGTATAAACCCTCGTGTATTTCTTGCACACCATCCGGGCTAGACACGCAATCATGAAATTCACTAATCGGCGGTTCGAGACGCCGACAGTTGGCGCACCAGGTAGGGGCCTTTGCGCATCTCGCCGACCTCTTCAGGCTGCGGATGGCCAACCACGTCGGAGGATGGGCCTCGGGCGCGCTCGTGCGCTTCGGGAGCCTACACTTCATCGTCACCACAGAAGGGGGACTGGAGCATATTCGTGTTCCGGTCCGTCCCACCCACACCGTCAACCTCGACCCCATTGTTGAGGCTTTCGAGGGGATGCAGCAACGTGCCCTGGAGGATCGCGCCTCCGGGGATAGTGCCCCCCCCCCCCGACTTTGACTACAAGAGTTTGGGGCGTCAGCTCCGCGTCTTCTTGGGTCCCCGACCGACCCAGGAGGATTTGCACCATATTCTCTTCTTGCTCACCAACGTCACGCCGCAGCTCTCCGGAGGAGAACCACTATCCCCGAAGATCCCGGCCAGGAGCGTCCCGATGAGGTTTCCTTTTGGCCTTCGCTACATGGTGGAGGACGCGCATCACCTCATCGTGGCGCCTTTTGGTTCATCCCCCACAGACGGCGAGTTCAAGGGGATGACGGACTACGTCTTGGAAAATTTCCATAATCTCCTTACGGGGGAATCGGAGGCGATCTCTGACTCAGGTTCCATCGGAGGAAGCCACCACCCCTCACGGGGGTGTTTCATGGCGGGTATCCCCGAAGGGCGTGTCTTAATGATAGGGCCAATGAGAGGAACCTTGCCCCCACCTCCCGCACGGCTCGAGCAGCTGCGGGAGCGGCAGAAGGGGCTCGAGCAGGCGCACCTCCAGATAGAACAGGAGTGCGCCGAACTTGGGCGAGGAATTGGACGCCGCGGGGAAGGATGGTGCATGCGCCGCCGCCTGTGACATAAACCGGAGGATCCTCGAAGACGATGAGGGTCCCCCGCGCTTCACCCAGGCAAGCCAGAACATCGCCGTTGCGGGGACTTTGCTAGAAGGGCTCCCGGAGCAAGCGACGCCCAAGGGGCATCGCACTCACCAAAAGTTGCACATGCTCATCGAGCGCGCGGTGCAACAACAGGCTGAGAGTTTGATGTCTCGGTGACCCGGGCAAAATACGGGCCAACACCCCCTTGCGAGGCAGGGTGTTAAGATGTGTCCGTCCACCAAGCCCCACATGAGGGAGAAGGTCCCGTGAACACCCCCGTTCGGGGATGCCTCGGCGCCGACCACGACGCACGCCACACCATCAACGCCCGGAGGCGCGGGCACAAGGACGGGCAAGCGGTGGCAAGCCAAGGATATCACCCTCGCCGCGGTGGACGTCATGACAGCAGCAAGGACAAAAGCCCGAGCCCCGACCCGCTGGATCCTAGGGTTTTCTACATGCGCATCCGCAGCGCGCCATTCCCGCCACGGTACCGCCCACCGGCAAACCTCACGAGGTACATCGGGGAGAAGAACACCGCCTTGTTGCTCGAGGACTACCAGCTCGATTGCCGGGGAGGAGGAGCGGTCGATGACAACTTCATTATCTGTAACTTGCCCTTGTCCCTGGCCGACTCGGCACGGACATGGCTCGAGCACCTGCCAGCCGACCAGATTCACAAATGGTCGTACCTGAGGGAAATCTTCGTGGGAAACTTCCAGGGCACTCAAGAACAGCCCGGGGACCCATGGGATCTCAAGAACTGTCGGTAGAAGCTGGGGGAAACTCTCCGCGAGTACATCCGGCGCTTCTCCAAGGAGTGCATCGCGCTGCCCAATGTCTCTGACGCCGACGTGATTGGGGAGTTCCTGACCAGGACCACCTGCGAGTCCCTGGTTCACAAACTAGGACGCAAGCGCCCACGAACCACCAAGGAGCTCCTTGACATCGCGACGAACCATGACTCGAGCGAGAAGGCGATCGGGGCGATCTTCGACCGTGCCAAGGGCAAGGTGAAGTGCGACGAAAGCGCCGGCGAGGGCGGCTTGAACCGCCCATGGAAGAAGAAGAACAAGAGGAACAACGGGGGACTCCCTAGTAGCCACCACCGACCGAAAGGGAGGCAGAGTAGCCGTCGGAGGGACCCCCAATCATTTCAAGAAGATGCTGGAGACGCCGCGCCCGAACCACGCCTTCCCCGTCAAGCATGTGTATAAGGACTGCACCCTCATGAAGAAGTACCTGTCGGGAGGTACTAGGAAGGAGTAGAAGAAGAGGCCCGAGCCAACAGAGGGTACGCCGAGGGGAAGGATGATAGCTTCGTCGACCCCGACGACTGCCTCATGATATTCGGAGGCCCAGCTACGTACGAGTCCAGGCACCGCCAGAAGCTCAGACGCCGGGAGGTCTATGCGGCCGAACCGATGAAGCCTGCGTTTCTTTGGTGGTCGGAGTCAGCCATCACCTTCGACGGATCCGACCATCCGAGCAGCATCTCACAACCTGGGAGGTGCCCGCTTGTGGTCGACACGATCATTGGCATGAAGTGCCTCACCAAGGTACTGATGGACGGGGGTAGCAGCCTCAACATCATGTACGCAGAGACCCTGGATGCAATGGGTATTGAACGGTCACGCATTCGGCAATTCAGGATGCTGTTCCACGGCATCATGCCGGAAAAGCAGGCGATACCGCTTGGGCAAATCGACCTACCCGTAACATTCGAGGATTCGACCAACTATAGGATGGAGACCCTCACCTTTGAAGTGGTCAGGTTTCACGGATCCTACCATGCCATATTAGGGCGACCATGCTACGCGAAGTTCATGGCCATCCCCAATTATACTTATCTGAATCTCAAGATGCCGGGCCCGCATGGGGTCATCACTGCCGGCTCCTCCTTCAAGTGCGCCTATCAGTGCGAGATGGAGAGCTGTGAGCTCACCTCGGCGGTCATCGCTTCCGAGGAACTTGCGGTCATCAGGGAGGAAACCGCGGTGGAGGCGCCTGACTCCAATCAGGCTACCGGATCCTTCAAGCCCGTGGAGAGCGTGAAGGAGGTTCTCGTCGACCCTGAGAACTTCGCAGACAAGAAGGTGCGAATCGGCACTGCGCTCTCCTCCAAATAGCAAAACGCACTTGTTGACTTCCTCCGCGCCAATAAGGATATCTTTGCGTGGAAACCCTCAGATATGCCGGGCATACCGAGAGAAGACGCCGAGCATGCCTTGAAGGTCAGGCCAGGCTCCAGACCGGTCAAGCAACGCCTGCGCCACTTTGACGAGGAGAAGTGCAGAGCCATCGGCGAGGAGATTGCAAGAATTTTGGCAGCCGAATTCATCAAGGAAGTGTATCACCTCGAGTGGTTAGCCAATCCCATTCTTGTACAAAAAAAGAGTGGGAAATGGAGAATGTGTGTTGACTACACGAGTCTCAACAAGGCGTGCCCAAAGGATTTGTTTCCTTTTCCTCGCATAGACCAGGTAGTCGACTCGACCTCAGGGTGCGAAACCCTTTGCTTCCTTGATGCATACTCCCGGTACCATCAGATCGCGATGAAGGAGTCCGACCGGCTCGCGACTTCCTTCATCGCCTCCTTCGGATCATAGTGCTATGTCACCATACCATTTGGCCTGAAGAACGCAGGGGCCACGTACCAACGATGCATGCTCCGATGTTTTGTGGACCTCAGCGTGCGAACCATCGAGGCTTATGTGGATGACATCATATTCAAGTCCAAACAGGCCGACCAGCTGGTGGCCGATCTAGAGCAAACCTTCGCTAGACTCCGGGCGAACGGCGTTAGGCTCAACCCAGAGAAATGCATTTTTGGGGTTCTAACGGGCATGATGCTAAGTTTCATCATTTTCGAGCGTGACATCAAAGCCAACCCGGACAAGATCGCAGTCATCGCCAGAATGGGCTCTGTCGGAGAAAATCTCCAGCCGGGTGGCGGAATGCACCCGCCTAATCCTAGTTTAGGATGAGTTTGGGGGAAGTCTAGGAATACTTGGTCAAGAGGTGTGTGGACACAGAATGCACACGGGGATTTAGAGTGGTTCAGACCGCCGGAGCGTAAAACCTTACGTCCACTTGTGTGCTGTATTGCTTGTAAATCTGTGGGACTTGAGGAACTCTGGAGAGCTTCCCAGAGCTCCCGAGAGCTTCTCCGAGCCTGTGTTCTAACGAGCGCACTCTCCCTTTTATAGGCTCAAGGGGAGCGCGTACACTGAGCGGGGTCCTAACAGGTGGTCCGAGCGATATATCAAATAACATACAGATTGGGGTCTGAACTGCTACAGGTTCGAAAACCTTCCCCGCTGACCCTTGTGCGTATCCTTCATCTAGATTTGGTCCTGTGCTGCCTTGCTTGCATAGAGTCTGCTGCCAGTGACACGCACAGTGGAAGACATGCTGTCACTTTTGGGTCAATTCCTGCTGACAGGCGAAGGGGCGATCTCGACCTGTCGTGCTGTAGCTTCTGGTCACACTGTGGCAGTCCACGCCGTAGTCCTCCTGCAGCAGACCATAATTACCCTTTGCTCACGCGCGCAGCGCTGTGATGTGACTATACACCGCTTGCCCATGCGTAGAGTGCGGTGTTATGACATGCTGCCTCGGTAACAGGCGGTCCTTCCGCGGAGTTGGTCATCCCTGCCCAGCGTGTCAGTGGGCAGCCCATGCCCTGTCAGGGGCACGCGCGCCCCAACCACCCGCATTTAATAAGGTAGTTGGGCTGGCATCCCGCGGAAGGCTTACTGCCACCAGACGCGTGTCAGGGCTGGCTCGGTGGCCGTTTCCTCAGGGGCACGTGGCAGCACCAGACCTCCTCCCCTAGGGGAAGGGAGGTCCGGGCCCCCGTGGCCAGATTAGGTGCACGGGTCCCCAGGGGGCCTGGCTTCCACACGTGGCGGCACCGGACCACTCTGCGGGGGTCTGGGCCCGTAACAGCCGTTCCTGAGCACCTTGTCCTTGTTGATACGTGGTGGTGCCGGACCTGCTAGAGCATGGGATGAGGTCCGGAGACTGTGGCCCCAGCTGTCAGGCCCGGCCCGTGCGCCTCGTCACTGAAGGGGTCAGCGATAACCTCGCGCCCATCGAGTTGGACACCCTAGCAGGAGATACCCCTGTCCGTATGTACCGACAGGCTCGATTCACAACCTCAAGGGGGTTCAACGATTCACGGGGTGTATCGCAGCCCTCAGCCGCTTCATTTCACGCATCGGCGAACGAGGTCTCCCCCTCTATCGGCTTCTAGGGAAGACCGATCGCTTCGCGCGGACCCCTAAGGCTCAGGAGGCGCTCGAAAAGCTTAAAGCGCGCCTTTGAAAAGCCTCGATCTTGGTCCCA